>NW_006239076.1:1169109-1235397 GCF_000226075.1 Solanum tuberosum | reverse complement strand
CAGCAGTCCCCCTCTGAAGTTTTGGGGCTGGCGCTCCGCGCCTTGCAGAGCGCCAAGGACGCCATGTTCTCCCTTTCTTTCCACACTTTCTCATGCATGTTCCTAGGTATTATACCTATGTTTCTAAGTTGTTTCCAACACTTCAAGTTGCGTTTAAATGTCAAGAATTCATCCGAAAATGTGTGATCATATGCATTGAATCCATAATCCATTTTAAGTCGAGTTAGTATCAAAGTTAAAGGGAAGTTAGAGTCAAATCAAGCAAGGTTAAGAAGTAAGTTCAAGCAAGTTTTCAAAGTCGTTCAAGAGTCTTTATTGAGCGTTTTCACTTCTTTCTAAGGCTCAAGTTGCAAGTCAAATAAAGAGTAAACAGTCAAGAGTTCTTAAGTTGTGAAAAGAGTTTAAAGTTGAGTTCACCTCTCAAAGTTATTAGGGAACTATGTATTCCCAAGGAAGTTTTAAAGAAATGTTTTTACATTTAAACAAGGTTGGAAACTGAGATTTCCAAAAGAACTTTCGGGCTAGTTTTTGAGTAATTATCTCAATCAACAGGAAATATATGTTTTAAAAACATAAGAGCCAGTACATTTTTGGGATAGTATCGAGCACCGAATTGGGGGAGCGTTCAAAGAACCCACAGCCCCCATAGAACCATGTTAGCCACCATGGGTAGAAAAGGATCATACTTTTTAGATGAATCCTTTTTCCAGATAGACTAGTGGATCCATTAGGTAGTTCAGGTCCTATACCTTTGGCCGGGAATAGGATGCTCTGGCAGCGTGAGGTCGATCGCTGTATCATCACTATAACTCTTATGTGATGGTTGTCGGTTAGAGAAACTCCCACAACAGTTATTGTATTTTCATACACAGAAAGTATCGTATTTTTATATACATCAGTTCATTTGTATTTCTATATACATCTCAGGCTTATTGTATCTTTGCATACACACAGAGTTTATAGCATGTTTTAAGCAGTCTTTCTTTATATCGCACTTATTTTAAATTGCCTTATATTGAAAGAAGTCAGTCAGGTTGAGTTGAGTTGAGCCAGGTAAGCTTTTCAGTGTCTTCCAGATATCCTGCTAGACTTTATTGCTTAGTTCCAGCTCGCATACTCGTACATTCCATGTACTGATGCCAGTTGGCCTGCATCTTTTTACGATGCAGACACGGGTACCCAGGATCAGCATCCAGCACGTCGTTGATCCAGTTGAGCACTCCAGTGTCAGTGGTGAGCCTCCTTGCTTCCGGAGGACTCGGTTATTTTGATTATCTTAGTTTTGTTTATTAGAATGTTGCGGGTCTGTCCCAACATCCATCTCAGTATTGTAGAGGCTTCATAGACAGTCAGTCAGTCAGTTAGTTTTGAGTCTCTCATCCATGTATATGTATATATATGTAAATATTCTATTTTGAGACTCGAGTTGCATTTTGGGCCAGAATTTTATCAGTTAAGTTGTTTATGTCTTTGCATGACATTGAGTTATTCTGTTGAGTCAGGTTTCCGCTGAGATAAGAAAGCCAGGCCAAGGGTTCGCTTGGGGCCAGCAATGGTCTCCGAGTGCCGGTCCCGCCCGGGGTGTAGGCTCGGGGCGTGACATCAACCTTCTGACCTGATGATCGAGAATCTTAACTGGTACATCCTCATACGAGAGATTATGTTTCACGGCCACACTCTCTAATGGAACTATGGATGTTGGATCACCCACACATTTCTTCAACACTGAAATGTGAAAAACCGGATGCAGTGCTGCTAATTCTATTGGCAACTCTAACTCATAAGACACTTTACCAATCCTTTTCAAGATACGCTAAGGGCCTACGTATCTAGGACTGAGCTTCCCTTTCTTACAAAATCTCATCACCCCATTCATAGGTGACATTTTTAGAAAAACCCAATCATCAACTTGGAACTCTAGTTCCATTTTCCTTACATCTGCGTAAGATTTTTGGCGACTCTAGGTTGCCTTAAGTCTATCTCTAAAGAGTTGCATTTCTCCATAGCATAAAGGACTGAATCTTGCCCTATCAAGGCTGCTTCATCTACTTCAAAGAAACCAACAGGAGATCTGCATCTACTCCCATACAATGCCTCATAAGGGGCCATCTGAATGCTGGAATGGTAGCTATTATTGTAGGCAAACTCTATAAGAGGAAGGTGATCAACCCAACTACCCTTGAAGTTGATCATACAATCTCTTAACATGTCCTCTAAGGTCTGAATGGTATACTCTCCCTGACCATCCGTCTGTGGGTAAAATGTTGTGCCAAGATTAACCTAAGTACCAAGACCTTTCTAAAATGACTTCCAAAAATGAGAGGTAAACTGAGGACCTCTATTTGAGATGATAGACAAAGGAACCCCATGCAATCTCACAATCTCATTAATGTAAAGCTTGATGTAGTCCTCCGCCAAATCTGTAGTCCTGACCGCCAAAAATCGTGAAGACTTAGTAACTCTGTCAACTATCACCCAAATAGAGTCATGATGTCTGCGAGTACGAGGTAAACCTGTGATGAAGTCCATGTTGATCACTTCCCACTTCCAAGTAGGAATGTCAATCTCTTGAATCATACCTCCTAGTTTCTGATGTTCTACCTTGACTTGCTGGCAAATGGGGCACTTAGCCACAAAATCTGCTATATCTCTTTTCATATCATTCCACCAATAGACTTCTCGCCGATCGCGGTACATCTTAGTGGCGCCTGGATAGATAGAATATCTGGAGTTATGGGCCTCTGCAAGAATATGTTGTCTCAACTCGCCCATATTAGGAACACATAATCGACTTTGGTAGCAAAGCACACCATCTCCCCCTTGGGAGAAAACCTCAACTCTCTATTGATGGACTGCACCCTTGAGTTTGAACAATATCAGATCATTGTTTTTCTTTTCCTTAACTTCCACTACAAAAACAGATTCTGCCCCATTCTGAACCGTTACACCACCATCTGATATGCTCATAAGACGAACTCCTAGGCGAGCAAGTCTGTGAACATCATTCGCTAGCTCTTTTCTTTCTTCCTCAAAATATGCTACACTACCTATAGATAGTCTTCTAAGGGCATCTGCTACTACATTTGACTTACCAAGATGGTAATGCACAGTTATGTCATAATCCTTGAGGAACTCAAGCCATCTTCTCTAGCGAAAATTCAACTCTTTCTGGGTGAACACATACTGAAGGCTCTTATGGTCTGTGAACATATCTACATGAACAACATACAAGTAGTGCCTCCAAATCTTGAGTGCAAACACCAATGTTGGAAGCTCGAGGTCATGAGTCGAATAATTCTTCTCGTGCACCTTAAGTTGTCTGGAAGCATAGGCTATAACCTTACCTCACTGCATCAACCCACAACCTAGGCTGACTTTGGATGCATCACAATAAATTACAAAACCGTTTGAACACTCTGGTAGAGTCAAAACAAGAGGTGTAGTCAACTTAGTCTTCAGTTCAGCGAAGCTCTTCTCACAATCATCTGACCACTGAAACTTAACCTTTTTCTGAGTCAACCTAGTCAATGCATGTAAATCCTTCCACAAGCCATTTGTAATAACATGCTAGATCGAAGAAACTTTTGATATCTGTAGCAGAGGTAGGTCTGGGCCATTGTTTCACTGCTTCTACTTTTTGAGAATCCACTCGGATCCCTTCGGTGGATACTATATGCCCAAGGAAAGCAACATATTGTAACCAAAACTCACATTTGCTAAACTTAGCGAATAATTGGTGATCTTTGAGAGTTTGCAGGACAACCCTCAAATGATTCGGTTGTTCTTCCTCATTCCTAGAGTAAATGAGGATATCATCAATAAAGTCGATAACGAACAAGTCCAAGTACTGCTTGAACACACTATTCATCAAATCCATGAAAGCTACAGGAGGATTGGTTAGTCGAAACGAAATAACTACGAATTCATAATGAACATACCCAGTTCTGAAGGCTGTCTTCAGAATATCACTATCCCAGACTCTGAGCTGATGATAACCGGATCTGAGGTCTATCTTTGAGAAATGACTGGCACCCTGAAGTTGGTCAAACAAGTCAACAATCTTGGGGATGGGATACTTATTCTTGATGGTGACCTTGTTCAACTGTCTATAGTCAATACACATTCTGAGTGAACCATCTTTCTTCTTCACAAAACAACACTGGTGCACCCTATGGCGAAATACTAGGTCTGATGAAGCTCTTATCTAGAAGGTCTTTCAACTGCTCTTTCAATTCCTTAAGCTCTGTTAGAGCCATTCTATAAGGAGGAATACAAATAGGCTGGGTATCTGGAAGGAGATCTTTTTCAAAGTCGATTTTCCTATCGGGAGGAACTCCAAGAAGATCTTTTGGAAACACTTCTGTAAATTCATTAACCACTGGAATTGACTCAAGAGTTGGGGTTTCAAAGCTTGAATCCTTAACCCGAACTAGATGATAGAAATAACCCCTAGTGATCATCTTTCTGGCCTTGAGTTAAGAAATGAATCAACCCATAGGCGCTAAGCTACTACCCTTCCATTCTAAGATTAGTTCATGTGGAAACCGGAAATGAACAATCCTAGTTCTACAATCGACTGAGGCATAACATGAATGTAACCAATTTGTGCCTAGAATGATATCGAAGTCTACCATTTCTAACTCTACAAGATCTGCTGAGGTGACTTTCTGAGAGACTGATAGGGCAATTTCTTTATATTTATCTAGTTATAACTGGGTCACCAACTGGAGTAGAGACTGAGAAGGGTTCTGATAGAGTTTCTAGACTGACACCTAAGATTACTACTATAAAGAGAGTTACAAAGGTAAGAGTAGCCCCTGCATCTTTCCACTGAGTATACCATATGTGAGCGACATCCTTAAGCTGGTAGAATGCCAACTCAACCCTACCATTACCAGCCACTTGAATCACTCCAAATATTTTATTAACCTCATCAATGAAGTTCTATGGGTCCTCACCAACCCGTGACCCTAAGCACTCAAGCGTATTCATCCTAACAAAATCTCAAACTCTAGTTGCCACTAATCCATCATTTCTATTAGTAGGAACTGGAACCTGCTTATTGTTCTGGTTGATCATACTTTGAGCCAGAAGCTAAATCGCATTCAAAAAACTCTGCGTTTGAAACCTCATGGTCTGGGACTAAAGGAACTGCATTAGCATTGGGTGCATTAGCATTCCATGTGTAAGCTCTACGAGGAGGCATGTTCTTAAACGCATAACGATGGATTAGAAAGGAGATCATACCAACGCACGATAAGAATATCAAGAAAGTGAAGTTTTCCAAAACATCTCATAGCCTCCCTCTCATTAGATGTGGTGCGCTTCACACCCATGAAAATGACTCTACTTAGTGTGGCTTTTTTAGACATCCTTGGATACTTAAACCTAGTGCTCTGATACCAAGTTTGTCATGCGCCGAGACTACCCCGAGAAGCGGACACGGGACCTTGGACCACAAGTGATCCCAAGCTAACCCTGCTAGTATAATCATGAGCATACTAAAGATAAACTGAATAATAAAAATTGTGAGGAAGATATAATCATACATAAAATGAAAGGGAAGGGTAAAACCAATATATTTATGAGTTTAATACAAAGAAGATATTAACTCAACACTAAGCTGAATCTAACTATGTCTGAAATAAGCCTCTAAACTAACTAGAAATGTTGGGACATGCCCGAACTAAATCTAGCAAAGCTGAAACTAAACAACTGAAAAATGAAAGATAACATGACTATCATCCTCGAAGAATGAGCACTCACCACTGTAGCTACTGAACTGAAGATCGGGAATCGATCTAAGCGTGACCTGGCCGAGACTACCCCGAGAAGCGGACACGGGACCTTGGACCACAAGTGATCCCAAGCTAACCCTGCTAGTATAATCATGAGCATACTAAAGATAAACTGAATAATAAAAATTGTGAGGAAGATATAATCATACATAAAATGAAAGGGAAGGGTAAAACCAATATATTTATGAGTTTAATACAAAGAAGATATTAACTCAACACTAAGCTGAATCTAACTATGTCTGAAATAAGCCTCTAAACTAACTAGAAATGTTGGGACATGCCCGAACTAAATCTAGCAAAGCTGAAACTAAACAAACTGAAAAATGAAAGATAACATGACTATCATCCTCGAAGAATGAGCACTCACCACTGTAGCTACTGAACTGAAGATCGGGAATCGATCTAAGCGTGACCTAGATGCTGAGAACCTCAACCTACATCACGAAAAGATGTAGCGCAGAGTATGCGTCAGTACTTGAAAGGTACTGAGCATGCAGGATATAGTAAAGTTGAAATAATATATAACTAAATAAAGAAATAAAGCAATGAAATAATATGAACATGATATAGATGCTGAATATTAAGTTAACTGAATGCAATGACAAACTTTATAACATGCTGAAACTAAATACTGACTGTACTGTAAATGAGGTCAATGCAATTGAATCTGAGTGAACTATGGGAGCTACTAATAATCGATAATAGTGTGAGGGCATTCAAATACCTCTGTTGAGCTCGAACTTGAATTTAAAGCAAGTATAGTGAGCTTGAGAATCTTTGATAATGGTGTGTCAGAACTTGAGTCTTTCAATATACAATTGATCCTTGCATGAGTAAGTTGAGTCTTGTTGTGTACATTCATGATTGAGTCTTGTGTAGCACTAATTGAAACATCCTTTTTGAATTGCTGAACTTGAGTTTTACTTGAGGACAAGCAAAAGTTTAAGTTGGGGTGTTGATGAGTCCACAAATTGGACTCATTTAGGGCTATATTTTAATAGAATTAGTGTCCTCAAATTCATATTTTGTCTCAATAACTAATGTAAACCCTTAAGTTTAAGGTATTTGGAGTTTGAGGCAAAGCATGGACACTACTTGGCAAAAAGGAAAAAGGCGGCTGAAAAGAACGAAGAAATGAAAACCTGAAGATAACTGAGCCCTGTTGGCGAGTCGCCGATCGGCCTGGAGATCGCCTTTGTTCAGTGTGCTAACCCATAAAGGAGAAGGTCAAGTCCGCGATGAAAAGGAGCAGTTGGTGCATCGCCGAGCAGTTCCGCAAAGCAGTACTTCTATCGCCCAAAGCCTCAAAATGCGAAAATGTTGAAGGCAAAAGCAGGAGGGTGATGAAATCGACCAAAAGGTGGATCGACGAGTGTATTAGAGATCCCGACTAACTGTGTCGAATGGTCCTCTGTAGCACAAATTTTCACACACTATAAATACTTGTTTTAAATCTCTAGCTTAGAATCACTTCTATTATTGGAACTTTTTACAGCTTTTAAGATAGTTAAGTTTTAGACGGTTTTGGAGACTTTGTTCTAAGACCTTGAAGATTCAAAGGGTTTCAAATCCAAGAAATTGGAAGTGGGTCTCGAAGATTCTTCACTCTTGACGTGTTTTAAGACTTAATTCTTCATACCCAGTTGATGGAAATTGATATTGGTATAAATTTTTATCTCTTTTACATGTCGAGCTAAAACCTTAATTCTTGGGGTGTGATTTTGTGAAATGGGCTAAATTATCTGTTGGGTCTTGCTTGTTGATGGTTTATTTGTTGTTTAAATGTGATTTTGTTTAGTAGTTGTGTATGAACTTAATGGGATTGTAGTTGCAAATATGATTTCATCTTAGTGTTTTTGGCTTGCTCGAGAGAGCAATCATAAAACTAAGACTACTAAATTAATAGTCAGTGGTATTGGGTCGACATGGATTCAGCTTGAGATAGTGAATCCTAGTTCATCTCCCACACATTCAGCGCGAGAGAGTGAATGGGCTAAGGCAGAGGTTGTGCTTTATGCGGCAACTCGGTGTTCGAGAGAAACCGAGTTAATTCGGGGTATGTTGCTCGAGAGAGAATTTACCCCCACTATAGTCTAGCCTAGTAACAAATATTCAAACAATTTACTATCAAAAACATGTACCCGATAGTCTAGTTTAACCCGTATTCCTATCACATCCCAAGAATCACGTCTCCATATCTTGTTTCTTTATATTTTTATCATTTTTTTTATTAGTTAATACAAACCCCCATTGATAATTGACGCTTGCGTCACCCCTTAGATTTAGTATGTTTTTATTTGTTAATATTCATATCTATGACTAATTAGCACTTGATATTATTTTTCTATTATTTCTCAAAACCACTCCCTGTGGTAATGATCCCAACCCTTGGTTGGGTTATATCACTACATGCGATCGTTTGGCACTTTAATCAAAATAGTGTCAGTTGATTACGTCTAACATCAATTACCGATACTGTCAACTCATACAGAACCTCAAAGGGTTGATTTCTGGGGGTCCAATTCATACAGATACATTCTACGGGCCATTATTTAGACCCGTAGGATCAATTTTTTTATCCTGAAAATTTAATATAAATTCTACGGAATTGGATCAGGGTCCGTAAAAACTTCTATAGGTCGTAGATTTGTCTGTAGAATGAAATTTTGAGCCTTAAATTTTAATAAAAATTATGTGGATGGGATTTACGGTCCATAGATCAATCCATAAACCGTAGATGGCCCCATGGATGCTTTTCATCAACTTTTAAAGGGGCATAGTTCAGACTTTTCCCTCCCCTTCTAAGCCTACAACACAATGATTTTTAAATATATTTCGAGATTTAAACATAGTTAATCAATCATTTTACATTTATTAACGCTTCAAAGTCTTACAACAATAATCCAAGAGGAGAAAGCTAGAATTTCGACTATTCTTTGAGTTTTCACCTATTTTTGCCAAAATACTTTTTTCTTCAAGGTATGTAAGGCTATTCATAGTGTTTGACTTGTTCTTCCTTATTCCCTACATATGAAATTAGTATTTAGTTAAATCCAGGGTACTACCCTTTGTTTTATGAAATTAATACCTTATGAGATTTTGATACTTTATGCATTGAACTTCTTGAATTATTGGTCATGCTTGTCGTTCCACATGAATCCTATATACTGAATCTTGCTAAAAGTATTTTGTATTTGTAAGTTCCTTACATTGATTTGGAAAACTAAAGATAGTTTAAGAAAAAAGTTTTAAACATTGTTTCCAAAGAGAATTCAAGGGGACTTGAAGGATTCCGAAAGTGTCATTTTTACCTTGAAAAAAGAGCACTATTTTTCAAAAATGTACAAAGAGTGTTTAGAGTAATTCAGAACGACTTAGTACAACTTTACTCACTTCTTAAAGAAGTTTTTGAGAAATTATCTCAACTAAGAGAATATTGTACGTGAGCATATATATATATATATATAGGGAGTAGTATTGAGCACCTATATGGGTTAAGAGTTCAGAAAACTCAAATCCCTAAACTACATAGCTAGGATAGGATGGTACCAACATACAAACTACGCCTCTTTGGCTTAAGAAAGCATTTTTAGTTTATCCATCAGTTCAGTTGCGCTCTATACTCCGACAAGGTGTAGGACGACTCTTGCAACATGGTAAGACGTTGTATCATCACAAGTCTTATAGTGATTGTGGTAGGTTAGAGAAACATCTTAGTAAATTAGAGAGTAATCATATGTATAATTTAGTTAAGTTCAATATTTGCTATTATAGAATTTTATTTGTGAATCTTAAATAATTTCATCTCATTTTTATGTTTTACTTTAGTTGAGTTATATTTCAACCTCTTGGTTTAATTATTGTTTCACTCAGCCATATTACATACTCCTACATTCAATGTACTTGTCCCGACACCTATTGTATTTCAGTACAGGCTTCATAGATTGATTCTATTGAGAGTCTTTTAGTATTTATATTAAGCTGTTTTGTTAAAACTATTACTGCTTTCATTAAGTATTTCAGATGTTTTAATTGAGTACTTTGAATTAATGATTTATTTCAACTTTAAAGTCTAAATCTGCTTGTGTCAAACTTTTTCTAAGTAGTCTGTCGGGCCAAGGGTTCACTAGGGATCATCAATGGTTCACAAGTGCCAGCTACATCCAGGATGTAGGCTTGGGGCGTGAAAAACTTGGTAATAGAGCACACAGTTTAAGAGTACTAGGGTGTCTATTAAGCCGTGTCTAGTAGATTCCTTGTTATCGGTGTGAAGTGTGCCACATCTATAATGATGAGGATACGACATTTAAGAACTTTTCACTCTCTTCTAACTTCTGTTCGTGTGATAGAGTTCAACTCTATAAAATTTTCTTCTAACTTATGCTTACGCGTGACTTTTCAAATCCTGCCTCCACGAAGAGGAATTCGAGGACGTCTTGCTAAGAGGAATGCAAATCCTCAAGGCCAAGAAGCTTCCAATAAACTAGGAGTGCAACCCTCTTAGTGATATGTCATCAATGATGAGTTCAGGAATGTTATTCAAGTGCTAACTCAAGTTGTAGTAAATCAGCCGCCTCACAACAAGGAGTGGGTCGTTATGATTTGGCCGATACATCTAGATTTGGAGAGTTTTTGAGGATGAATCCTCGGGAATTTGATGAGTTTAAGATTTGGACTCATTCAGGACTTTGATTATATAGATTTAGTGTCCTCAAATACTTAATTTATGCCATAAACTGATTTTAAAGCCTTGATTTTCAGGTATGTGGATAGAGGAGCAAAGCAAGGACAGTAACAGGCAAAAAAGAACAACATAAGCTGAAGAAGGGGAGAAAAGCAAACCTGACGATTGCCAACAACACTCGGCGAATCACCGCGTTGCTCCTAGACCACCTAATTTTACAGTACACTGCGTCTGAAACGAGAAAAAATTGGGCGAACTATGTTCCATATCGGCGAATCACCAAATTCATCAGCGAAGGAAGGTCGTACCACTAAACGCACTGACCAAGACCAAGACCAAGATGAAGTTCAATTGATGAGCTAAAGGACTAAAAGGTGCATCACAGAGATGATCGGCGATCACGATCTAGATCACCTGAAGTTACAATGCCTGATGGAGGAAAATGTAAAGAAAAAGGGGGATTGACAAGGACGATCGGTGAGTCATTAACTAGTTGGCGAAGCCTAACGTTCCTCGCCGATCAACCCCAAAAGGCCACATCTCAGATTAGTATAAATTGACTTTTGGAAAAGAGAGCCATCATCCAATCATTGTGGAACGAAATAGAGAGAACAAAAACACTATTTTTGTTGATTTTGAGGAATTTTTAGTAAGCGATATCAATTGGGTGTTGTAATAGAAAAGATATTATTCATCTTAGAACTTTGATTTTCAATACCTAGCTGCGGAACATGTATTAGGTATTGAATTTCCTTATTTAATGATGATTAGCTAAAACACCAATCCTAGGGGTTTGACAATGTGATTAATTTCTGAATTTGACTTGATAGGTGTTAGTTATTATCAATTTTAGTGCCAATTCAAAGTCGGTCTGACTTATAGTTCTTGTTTAACTACTCTATTGTATGTTTATTTCAGTATATTTTAGTGTTTTATGCTTGCTTGAGAAAGAAGTTGAAAGCTAAAGTGATTAGTTGGCACTCATAGTTAGTGGGTCATGATGGATTCATCTTGAGAGGGTGAATCCCAAGCATCATTCTATATATCCAGTTCGAGATAGTGGATTTGGTGAGATTGTGGACTGGTTTTTATGTTTAGAGCATTGAGGTACGAGAGAACTCAATTGAAGCGAGGTAGTTGTTCGAGAGAAAAGTGCCTCACCTAAGGTTCATCTTACCCATGAAGAGTTATCACTTTTGGTTAGCAATTTGCACCCATTGAGTTAAGTTTAGCAATTGGTTGGTCAATCACCCAATTACATTTCTCCTATTTGGTTGTTCCTAGTCACTTGTTGAGGTTGTTTTCTGATCTAAAAACCCCTCACCCTGACATTGTTTTCACCCTTTATATTTAATTAATAGTTTCCAAAAATCTCTAGTCCTTTAGCTACAAATATCACTATTATAACTTCTGATTTGAATTCAAAATAGAACTACTATGTGGGATCGACCCCAACTCTTCTGTTTAGTTTATATTGCTTAACGATCATATATACCTAGTATCGGATGAGGTGTAGTTGATACGTTAATCAAAATGGCGTCGGTGCCGGGGAGTTGTGTTGTTTAAATTCTTTTGGTGAAGTTGAATTGTGATCTTCTTAGTTATAGTTGAATCTACTTATTTTAGTTTTAGTTTTATTGATTGTGTTAAACAGAGGAGGAGATAAGCGTTAACGAAAGTAATGGTAGCCAAGTGGGCCACAAAGATGATGTCGGAAACCTCAATGACGTCAATGATCCAAACATCAATGAACCAGTCAAAATGGGTGGTGTGTTGGAGCCATTCGTTTACCTCCAACTGAACGAAACACTATTTTTCACATCACAAGCACCATGCTTCAGCTCCTACAACTAAAGGGTTTATTTGGGGGACTGGCTCATGAGGATCCCCATGAGCATATCTGAATTTTTGTTGATGTTTGTGGACTGTTCTTATTTAAGAACATATCGTAAGAATCGGTCCGCTTGAGGTTGTTCCTATTTTCTCCGATGGGCCAGGCAAGCAAGTGGTTGGCTGAGTTACCAAGAGATTCCATCACATCTTGGATGGAGTTGATCATTGTATTCCAAGTGAGATTTTTCCCTCCATCAAAGATGATGACACTTAGGGATAGTATCCAAGGTTTCAAATGCTTGGAGGGTGAGCCAATACCTTAGATGTGACAGAGGTTTAAAAATTTAGTGCTGCAATGCCGAACTCATGGATTGCCCAACAATTTGTTGCTGCAATACTTCTATAGGAGCCTTGACTCGGTGAACAAAGGAGTTGCTGAGCAACTTGTTCCTGGTGGTAAAATGCAACAACCCTATCAAGTAGCTTCCCAACTCTTTGATTGCATGACCAAGATCAACAAGGCATGGTACACTCATGAGGACCAAGTCTCTCCTCTCAACTTTAGAATGACAATGGAGTAGATCGAGAAAGATCAAGAGAGAGACCAAACCATTGCAAAGATGATGACCCAGCTGGATATCTTGGCTAAAAATGTCATGGGTGTTGGTATGAAGAGTGTTAATGTTGTGGGTGTTGGTGAAGTAAACCCTGATGAAGCCTAATATGTAGTGCTATATAATGAAGAATTTAACTTTCTAGCTAATCAGGGAGGAGGTTATCATGCTAACTACTCAAGATCGCGTGGAAATATGGGCTGGAATAGAGATGAAGGCTGGAGAGATCGTGACAGAGATTGGCATGATCGTAACACCAATTGGAAGGAAAGAGAAGGGGATAATGATAGGTATGTTTCTCCCCAAGAGCGTCAAAATCCCAAAGATTCTGAGGGTGGTCGTACAGAAGACATGCTCTCACGCATTCTCAATAAGGTGGAACGGTCCAATAAAGTGTTGAAAGTATTGAAAGAGGATGTATCGACTCTCAACCCGACGGTAACCTCTCACTCAGTCTCAATTAAGCAGCTGGAGACCCAAATGGGTCAGATTTCTTCAAATTTGAACCCAAGACAACAAGGGGGATTGCCTAGTGATACAATGGCAAACCTAAAAAACGAAGCTTGATTTAGGACTAGCGTAGTACCACGATGTTAACTAAGGTGCTTCTTAGGAGTCAACCCAATTTTTTATTGCTTTATGTTTGAGTTTGAATAAAGGGTGTTGATTGTGCAAATTAAAAAGTGGAGCGTATTTGAAAATAGATGGTTTGGCGAGTCATAGGTCTAGTCGGCGACTCACAGAAGAGGTCAGTGATCCCGAATTGGACCGCCGTTGTACCTATAAAAAATGAAGTGGAAGTATGTAAAACTCGGCGGTCCAATTGTTGAATCGGCAACTCGTCGTACAGGTCGGCGAGCCCAATTTTGTCCGTCGTTTGGACCCCCAATTATACTGAAGGTCCTGTAAAACTTTGCGAGGTAAGTTAACACTTGGTGAATCACCGAGTGGTCTAATACCATCGAAAGGGTCGCGAACTGAAATGTTTTAAAAGGCCAAACAATGTAGAATTTGAAAATATTTCATATTCTCTCATTTCTAACCCCGTACACTCTCACCCGCACTTTAGATTTTTTGTTCTTTTCTATTTTCATTCACTTTTTGTGTGTGATCTCGTCCTCGGATTTGGATTACTTTGCCGCCTAGCTTATCAAATTTTCATTTCGGCAATCAGGTTGGTTTTTCGAACCCCGCACCTTTTATTAGTGGTTGAACTCAAATGTTATCGGTAAATATGTGTCATTTTGTGTTGGGTAATTGTGAAATCATGTTTTTATATGTCGGATTGCCTATTTTGTTTTCAAACTTGTGCCTAATGTCTTAAAAAGATTATTTCCCGTGTTCTGTGCGATTAAACTGTCTCTAAATTGTTTGGTTTCGGTTAATTTTTATTGGATCTAGTGGGGTGAAGTCTGAGTAACCCCGAATTGAGCCAAATGACATAATTTGCCCAATGATGGAGCGTTTGATGTCATTCTTAAGGGAAAAAGTCGTCAAATGGCCAATTTTGGCCAAACCGGGGGAAGTCTGAGTACCCCAAAAGCATGGGTCATCTGCATCTTGTTTGAATTGAGTAGTGTGTGTGATTTTTTTATTTCAGGGGCTGCGGGCTTGATTTTGGGAAACAGGGTCAAAATTTAGCACGTTGTGCAGTTTGGCGAGTAAGGTCGAGCTCGCCGAACGGGTCGGCGGTTCGCCCTTAATTTCTAGATTTGGCTAAATTGAGTTTGTAACTTTCAGTGAGAATCCTGAACTCACCGAGTTCATTTGGCGACTCACCAAAAGGTTCCTTTGATTACCCTTTCTGCGCACCTAACCCCTAAAACACACTGTAATTTCTGGCGGGCTAGTCTAAGCTTACCGAGTGGTGTCGGCGGTTCGCTGATGTACCCTGAGCATTGCCCACATGACTTATTTCTAGAAATTTTTCAAGATGGTCCTTCAGGCGAGCCCGATCTGGCTCGCCTAACTGACTCGGTGACTCACCGAGTGGTTTGGCGAGTCTTTCTACAACTCGATTTCTGCAATTTTCTTGAACAATCTCTAACAATTTTTTATGTGTTTCGCAGATATGACTAGACCGAAAGTACCAGGACGAGACATGCCCCCCCGAAAGCAGGCAAAATAAATCATCATTAAAGAGGGTGCAGCGACATCTAAAGAAAAGGCAACCAAACTTCATACAACGGGTGGGAAAAGCAAAGGAAAGAGCAAGGCACCTACTGTTGAATCACCGGAGGTCATCTCCGATTGTAAGGGAGTCTACGCGACTCAACTCACAACATCAAAAAGCGAGGGAGAACACCAGGATTCTCAGGCTGCCATCTCTGAGCCTGAGGATGACCAACTTTTATTAGCCCGAAGTGCTGAAATGTGCTCCAAGAGGATGCATGAGGCGTCTTTGATTGGAGTGCCTCAGACTCCTCCTCCTCCAGCTTCCAATCAAATTGTGATCCCAACACCACTTGAACAAGGCCCCTCTCCCAAGTCTCTCAATAGAATAAAGGCTGAGGTACTGAGGACTATCATTGAGGAGAAAATTTTGTCTATAGATGGTGTGATAAAAGATATCCGAAAATATGGAGCACCCTGAAGTCTCACCAATTTCAAGTCTTCACTAAACCCCGGGGTCTCTACATTCCTAATTGGGTTCGGGAGTTTTACTCAGTGTATGGAGATATGGTACCATAGGGAAAAAGGAAGGCTGCTACATTCAAACCCGTGGATCATGTGGTTGTCCGGGGGAAGAAGTTCAAATGTGATAGATGATATCAACGTCGTATTGGAGTGCACTAACAACATTGCAAATGACTACTAGAGCATGATCAAGAAAACTTCATTGGAGGACATGAAAAGTTGGTTGACCCCTCTCCTTTCTGCCATGAATCCTCAATGTGGTAGCAAGGTATTGGTTCGAGTTCATCAGTAGCACAATCATGCCATCTGAAAATGAGTCTATCCTCCGCCACACAAAGGAGGCCTACCTTAGATCCATCATTTCAGTGAAGTGCATTAATTTAGGTGCAATTATTGCACAAGATATGGCCATGAGAGCTAGGTAGCGACATACATCTCTCCCCTTTTCGGTGTTGATGACCGAGTTCTATAGATGAGCCCGTGTGCCCCGTGATGAGCAGAAGGATGTGAAAGTGATTCCCACCTGCTCTATTGACATCGGACGTTTGAGGTCGAGTACTTGAAGAATGAGGCTGAGAAGAATAGGGAAGCTCCAGTGGATACATTACCAGCGGTTGATATTGAGACACTACCTGAAGAGGCAATATTTCCTTCTCCTGCCACTAGGCCTTCAAGTACTTCTATCTCTGACCCCTCTATGACTCCGAGTTCTTTTACCATTACCCTGACTCCTAGGTCTACTACTAGTACTGGTGTATCCCGACCTCCAATAACCCAGGCCATGCTGCTACGGATGGGGCACCTAGCCCATTCTCCTAATGTGCGTGCCTCCAGGCTAGAGGCTATAGTTCCTGGGATGATTGAGAGAGCTCTCATCGCTGCTTTGAAACTTCTTAGAGAGTCTATTAATTCCCTCACATCGAGAATTGAGGTGTGTGAGAGAGAACCTCATGAGGTGACAACCGTAAAGGCCGCGATTGTGGAGTTTAGGAAAGATGTGGACTAGCTGAAGTCCATTGATATTTCAATGATTTTTTGGACCGTGGAGATCCCTGATGACCTGGACACAGATATTCCAGCCTATTTTGATGTGCCTCCAGTTACTACCGGAGATGAGGTTAGAGCTGATAATGCTACTGTAGAATCCGAGGCCGAGACTAATAAGGAGCAGCTTAGTGTTAAGGAGGATACCACCTATGAGGGCCTGATTGAGGTTGAGGAGGCTATGGTACATTCGACTATTCAGAATTCTATGAGAGATACTTTTATGGCAGGCCCAGTGGAGCTAGTGTTGATGTTACACCGGGAACTAATATGCAACCTCATATTGTGATCTCGGTCAATGATGCACAGACAGATGGAGCGAGTGCGATGGGGACTTCACCCCAGGCTTAGCTTGGCAGGATGACATTTTTACCTCCCTCTCTGTTGTTTGTTATTATTATCTTTGTTTTAGTTGCATTTGAGGACAACTACTTTTCTTTTTTAGCTGGGGTGAAGTATTTCCATACCTACCTCTTGTGATTATATTTTTGTTGTGAATTTTGGGTTTTGTGATCTACATATGTGTTTTGATCTTATCTTGTGGATACTTGAACTTATGGCTCTTTGTTTAGAATGGAAATGGTTTGACCTATTTTAAATTTGTGCCACCTCTATCCTGTGTGATTGTGGCTATTCTTGTGCAAATTTCAGTATCGGTTATGATCAATACCATTTATTAAATAGTGCTCTTAATTGAATGAAATGAATGTGCGGCTATGATTAGGCCAAATGAAGTTGCATAGATAATGTGTGAACTTTTAGCATCTCGTTGTGACTGGCCAGTTATCGAATGAGTCTCTTGAGATGAACATTGCACACTAGCTAGAAAGTGTGGAATATTGTTTGATATTGGTTCCAATGCCTTGTGTGATGAGATCACCTTGAACATTCTGTGTGATGACACCTAGAATTTTCCCTGGTCCGGTTGACAAAGTGATGTAAGCACTTGAAATGATCTTAGGGAACAATTTTGAAGAGTGAAACAATTTGACAACATACCTCTTTTGTGGCCGACCCTGTGAAATGTGTGAACCTTTCTTGAACCCTCTTGAACCTTATCCTTTTCTTGGAAGAAACTTGAACAATTATGAGCCCTCTTTATCCATTCACACATAACTTTCATGCCGTGTGGTTTGTTTGAATAGGCAACTTAGGCCAAAAGCCTAAGTTGGGGGTATGGTGAAAAGAGAAGGAAAATCATGAAGTGTGAGAAATTTGAGAAAAAATGATGGAACCCCTTCATGTAAAAAACACTAAAGAAGAAAAAAAAAAATGAAAAAGTTGTGAAATAAAGTAGTGGAAGTAGCAAAAGAAATGGAGTATACGGTAGTCCATTTGAAGTTGAATAATGGGGTGAATTATGAGCATGATCAAAATGTTAAAGAAAAGAAAGAAAGTGATGTGCCGACCAGACTTCATGAGGGTAGCAGTCACTAAGCCTAAATGACCATAACTTTACACTCAGCCCCGTTACGAGCCTTGAAATGACTTTTGTGATGTTGAGTGAGCTGAATCGAATGTTGATTGGAAAATAAGGGAAAACCTATGGGTGAAGTCATGCATGTATTCAACTTTGTGAGTGTGAGAGTCATATATGATTCCGAAACTATAAATTGTTGAAGAACTTTGTGTGAATAGGGAATCATCTTTGTTGTGAGGGCATTTGTGTACCTTTGTTGAGCTTGAACTTGCATTTGAAGTAAGTATTTTGAACTTGAGCATCTTTCATAATAGTGAGTCACAATTTGAATCTTTGAGTGCAGAATTTATCATTGCATGAGTACCTTGAACTTTGTTGTGTGCATTCATGTTGAGTCTTATGCAACACTGTTTGAGACATCCTTTTTGAACTGCTGAACTTGAGTTTTACTTAAGGACAAGCAAAAGTTTAAGTTGTGGGTGTTGATGAGTCCGAGATTTGGACTATTTGGGCTTTGTTTATATAGATTTAGTTTCCTCAAATGCTTAATTTGTACCATAAACTGATGTTAAATACTTGATTTTCAGGTTTATGGATTGAGGAACAAAGAAAGGACACTAACAGGCAAAAAGGAACAAAACAAACTGACGAACTGAAGAAAGGAAAGCCTGTTGATCGCAAAGAGCACTTGGCAAATCGCCGAGTGGCTACCTTGACCGCCTAAAGTTCCAGTGTGCCAGCCCTGAAGGAAGAAGACAAGTCGGCGACAAAAAGGAGTAGTCGGCGAATCACCGAGCAGTTCCGCAAAGCAAAGAGAGATTGCCCAAAGTTACAGAACTTGAGGATGGTGAGTGCCAAGGCAAAAAGGCGATGAAAGAGATTAGTAGGCAGTTCGCCGAGTGGTTTGGCGAACCCGACTAACTTCGCCAAATGGCCCTTCGTGGCCTATTTTTGGCAACTATAAATTAGATTTTGAACCTTTATTTTAGGAAGGTTGAACATATTGGAGAATGCTTAGACTGAATTAGTTTAGAACATTTTTCTCTGTAGTTTTTCATAGTCTTGAAGAATTGGAGAGATTCAATTTGGAGATTTTGGAAGTGGGTTTTGAATTATTCAGCAAATTGAAGCATTGTAAAGACCAAATTACTCTTACCCAATTGATGGCTAATCGATTTGATAATTGTTTTTACTCTTTTATGATGTTTTGCTAAAACCCCAATTCTTGTGGTGTGATCATGTCATTATGGGCTGAATTAGTGTATGGGTAATGTTAATTACTAGTTTAAATGCTACTTTGAAGTGAGTTTAATCATTAATTGTGGTTCAATTTATGAATTGTAGTTCTAAATGCAGTTCTAATTTTGTGTTCTTGGCTTGCTCGAGAGAGAGGTTTTAGAAATAAGATTATTGATAAATGATTTGTAGGTATTGGGTTGAGATGAGTTCAGCTCGAAAGAGTGAATCCTAAACCCAATCCTACCCATATAGCTCGAGAGAGTGGATAAATTAAGGTTTGGGTTGTTATTCATTGTTATGCTTGTTGATGTTTGAAAGAAATCGCTTGATTCTGGTAGTTGTTCGAGAGAAAGTTATCTCCCTTATAATCTAGCCTATTCACTGATATTTAGTTGCTTACTAGTAGTTTCAATTATCCATATGTCGAAATTTACCTATAATCGATCACATCGCGAGAATCCATCTCCCTATTGTTATTTCAAAGTGTTTGTGATTGCTTTATAGTTGATAACTGAAAACCAAAACCCCCATCTGACATTCGTGTCACCCCTTTAAATTTGACTCATGTCTTTTTCGATAATTTTTATTCCTATTGTTGATTAGACCGCATTTATACTTCCTGATTAAATTTGAAAACATACCGCTCTCTGTGGGATTCGACCCCAATTCAATTGATGGGTTTTATACTAATTTACGATCGTTGACACCTAGAATTGTATGAGGTGTGCTTGAAACGTTACATCAAAATGAACTGTGACTAAGAAGATCACAATTCAACTTAACCAAAAAAATTTAAACAACACCATTCCCCGGCAGCAACGCCATTTCTCACACTTCTTGATTTTCCTTCTCTTTTCACCACACCCCAAACTTAGGCTTTAGGCCTAAGCTAGCTATTCAAACAAACCACACTTCATGAAAGTTATGGGTTACCGAATAAAGAGGGCTCATAATTTTTCAAGTTTCTTCCAGGAAAAGGATAAGGCTCAAGAGGGTTCAAGCAAGGTTCACACATCTCAGAAGGTTGGCCACAAAAGAGTTATATTGTCAAATTGTTTCACTCTTCAAAATTGTTGCCTAAGATCATTTCATGTTCTTGCATCACTTGGTCAACTGGACCAATGGACAAATTCTAGGTGTCATCACACACAATGTTCAAGGTAATCTCATCACACAAGGCATTGGCACCAATATCAAACAAGACTAAACATTTTCTAGCTAGTGTGCATAGTTCATCACAAGAGAGTCATTCGATAACCGGCTAGTCATAGCGAGATGCTAAAAGTTCACACACTGTCTATGCAACTTCGTTTGGCCTCATCGTAGCCGCACATTCATTTCGTTCAATTAAGAGCACTATATTGGTCATCGATATTGATCATAACTGATACTCAAATTTGCACAAGAACAACCACAATCACACACAATAGAGGTACCACAAACTAAAAATAGGTCAAAACTATTTTCATTCAAAACAAGGAACTACAAGCTCAAGCATCAACATGATAAGATCAAAACATATATATAGATCACAAAACCCAAAATTCACAACCAAAATGTAATCACAATAGGTAGGTATAGAAATACATCACCCCACCCACAAAAGTAAAGCAATTGATGTTAAATCTCCAACTTAAACGTTTGCTTGTCCTCAAGTAAACTCAAGATTAGCAGTTCAAAAAGGATGTCTCAAACAATGCTGCATAAGACTCAACATTAATGCACACAAGAAGATTCAACTTACTCAAGCAACGATCACTTGTCCACTCAAAAATTCAAATTGTTACTCACCATCATCAAATATGCTCAAGTTCACAATACTTACTTCAAATGCTAGTTCAAGCTCAACAAAGGTGCTCAAATGCCCTCACAAAACAAATGATTCTCTATTCGCACAAAGTTCTTCAACAATTTAATGTTTCAGAATCACATACGACTTTGAAACTCACAAAGATGAACACATGCATGACTTCACCCATAGGTTTTCCCTTATTTTCCAACCAACATTCGTTTCAGCTCACTCAACATCACAAAGGTCTTTTCAAGGATTGTAACGGGGCTGAGTGTAAAGGTATGGTCATTTAGGCTCAGTGGCTACTACCCTCATGAAGTGTGGTCTGAACATCAATTTCTTCCTTTTCTTTTACATTTTGAACATGATCATAATTCACCCAATTATTCAACTTTAAATGGACTACCGGATACCCCATTTCTTTTGCAACTTCCACTACTTTAATTCACAACTTTTTCATTCTTTTTCTTTTGCTTTGTTCTTTTCCTTTTTTTTTTATATGGAGAGGTTCCATCTTTTTTCAAAACCATTGCTCAAAGGGGGATTTCTCACACTTCTTAATTTCCCTTCTCCTTTCACCACACCCCCAACTAAGACTTTTAGACTAAGTGGGCTATTCAAACAAGCCACACTTCATAAGAGTTATGGGTGAATGGATAAAGATGGGTCATAATTGTTCAAGGTTATTTTTAAGACAAGGATAAGGCTCAAAAGGGTTCACACATGTCACAAGGTTTGCCACAGAAGAGGTATATTGTCAAATTGGTTCACTCTTCAAAGTTGTTGCCTAAGATTATTTCAAGTACTGGCATCACTTAGTCAATCGGATCAACAGGGTAAATTTTAGGTGTCATCACACACAATGTTCAAGGTAATCTCATCACATAACACATTGGCACCAACATCAAACAAGACTCCACACTTTCTATCTAGTTTCCAATGTTTATCACAAGAGACTCATTTGATAACCGACTAGTTACAAGGAGATCCTAAAAGTTCACACATTGACTATGCAACTCATTTGGCCTCATCGTAGCCACGCATTTATTTTGTTTAATTAACAGCACTATTCGAGTCATCGATCTTGATCACAACCGATACTCGAATAATTTTTTAGAGAACCAAAGACTTAATAACTGACTCACACAACCCCTACCAAAAGCATCCAACATTGTCCTCAGTGTGAGCAGAGAACAAACATTAACAAAAATAAAGATAAAATATTGGCACTCAAACAAAGCAGAGTAGGGTGACAAGGAACTTTCACTAGGCACCCATTTTGTGAAGTCATGCAGCGATTGCCGAACTATTCGGCAAATCACCATGTTGCATGAAGCTCGCCGAATTTCCAATATGTAACCAATCCATTTTGGGCAGGAAGGCGGACAAGAGTGAGTCCGCTGAATAACATCAGCGCATATCCTAATGGATGAGGAACCTCGTCGAAAGATCCAAAACTCCAGGTTATCAGGGATGGTGAAAAATGGCGGAGAAACTTGTGTCGCCCAATCATCTCGGTGAATCACCGAGTGGTGCATGTATCCCACCTAATATTCCAGTATTTTAGCCCATTGTTAACTCCATACAGGCGATCAACTTCGTGATCGCCGAACTTGCTCGGCGAACCACCAAAGGCGTCTCAACCTCGCAAATATCACATACACTGGCACATTCAGCACACATTATTAAAAGAAACTAACACGTTGGTTGCCTCCCAAGAAGTGCCTTATTTAACATCATGGCACGACGTGGAAATGATTTCAAGCATCTTCCAAGTAAACCACTTCAATCACTGAAATTTCTTGGCATTCTCTAAAATACAACTTCAAGCGTTGCCCATTCACCAGGAAGGTAGGACCCTCTTTAACTTCGACTTTAATGGCTCCATTTGTGAACATTCGTGTTACTCTAAATGGGCCTGACAATTTTTATTTGAGCGTTCTCGGAAAGAGTCGCAGTCGATAATTATATAGCAACACCCAATCTCCAATTCAAAACTCCCTCCTAAGGATTTTAGCTTCGTGTCACTTCTTCATACTTTCCTTGTAGAGGGCTGAACTTTCATATGCCCTAAACTTGAATTCATCCAATTAATTTAGTTGATCTACACTTCCTTTTGAAGACTTGACCCAGTCTAGATTCAAAGGCTTCAATGCCCATAATGCTTTGTGGTCCAATTCAGTCGGTAAATGGCAAGATTTCCAAAAAACTAGCTGATATAGAGACATACCAATTGGTGTCTTGTAGGCAATGAGATATGCCCACAGAGCATCATCTACCTTTCAAGACCAATCAGTCTATTTGCATTTACAGTCTTAGCCAAGATACTCTTGATCTCCCGATTGGAAACCTCAACATGGCCACTCTTTTGAGGATGATATGGCCTTGCTACTTTATGTTGCACCCCGTACTTGCTCAATGCAAATGCAAAATGCCTGTTGCAAAAATGGGATCAACCATCATTAATAATAAGCCGAGGGGTGCCGAACCTAGTAAAGATGTAGCGTATTAAGAACTGAACAACACGTTTCCCTTCATTGTTTGGTAGTGCTACAACTTCGACCCATTTAGAAACATAATGTACTACCACCAAAATGTATTTATTACCAAACAAACTCACAAATGGACCCATGAAATCTATTCCCCAAACATCAAATAACTCAGCTTCCAGAATAGGTTTGAGAGGCAGCTCATGTCTTTTGGACACTACACCTTGTTTTTGACATTGTATGCATTTCTTATCAAATTCATGAGCATATTTTTAAAAAGATGGCCATTAGTAACCACTTTGAAGAATTTTAGCAGTTGTACACACTCCGCTATTATGACCACCAACAGGTGAAGCATGACAAGCATGAAGAATATCATTGAATTTCTATTTTGGCACACATCTCCTTATGATATGGTCTGCACACTCTATGAATAAGTACGGTTCATCAAAAAAGTATTTCTTGACATCGAACAAGAACCTCTTTTGTTGATAGAAGTTTAGTTCTTTCGGTATCAATCCACACACTACATAGTTAGCAAAATCAGCATACCAAGGAGTTTGTGGTATATTTACCGTGAATACCTGTTTATCGGGAAAGGCATCATTTATGTCTACCTCCAGCTCGTCATTCTCCTTGCCTTCTAACCTTGATAGGTGGTCAGTCACCTGATTTTCACAACCTCTTCTATTTTTTACTTCAAAGTCAAATTCTTGCAGCAATAGCACCCACCTTATCAATCTTGGCTTGTCATCTTTCTTTGCCATCAAATAACGCAGAGCAACGTGATCCGTATGAACAACAACTTTGGTGCCTAGCAAGTATTCCCAAAATTTCTCAAATGCATATACCACCGCAATTAATTCTTACTCCATAACTGTGTAGTTATGCTGAGCACCATTTAGAGTTTTGCTTGCGTAGTAAATGAGATGGAATAGCTTGTTGCATTTTCCCCCAACACGACACCCAATGGCGTACAACTTGCATCACTCATCACTTCGAAGGGTGTTGACCAATCGGGACTAATGATAATCGGGGTGGAAATCAATTTCTCCTTCAAACACTTAAAGACTACCATACATGCATCATCAAAATTGAAGTTTACTTCCTTCTCCAAAAGTTTGCATAAAGGGTGTGCAATTTTTAAAAAGTCTTTCATGAACCTCCGATAAAAGTCAGCATGCACCAAGAAACTTCGAATACCCCATCACTGAGATTGGTGGTGGTAGCTTCTCAATTACTTGATCTTTGCTTTATCAACTTCCAACCCTTTTTGTGATATTTTGTGACCAAGAACTGTACATTCCCTAACCATGAAGTGGCATTTCTCCCAATTTAGAATCAAATTTATCTCCACACATCTTTCAAGGACCTTCCTCGTGTGTGCCAAACATGCTTCAATAGTATCACCCACATCTGAGAAGTCATTCATAAAAACTTCCATCGAATCTCCTACCATATCAGCGAAAATAGATAGCATGCAGTGTTGAAACGTTGTTGGAGCATTACACAACCCGAACAATATCCTTTTGAAAGCAAAAGTTCAATACGGACAAGTGAAAGTGGTTTTCTCTTGGTCTTCCAGAGAAATAGAGATTTAATTATATCTGGAGTACCCATCAAAAAGGCAATACCATCCTCTTTCTGAAAGCCGATCAAGCATTTGGTCAATAAAAGGCATGGGAAAGTGATATTTTTTGTCCGCAAGTTTAACTTCCAGTAATCCATGCATACTCGCCATTTGGTTACCAGTCTCATAGAAACAAGCTCCCCCGTATCATTTGGGACTACTATGATGCCTCCCTTTTTGGGTACACATTGTACATGACTTGCCCATTTGCTATCCGGAATAGGGTAGATGACACCTGCATCTAACAACTTTATTATCTCTTTTTTCAAGCCCTTTTGCATCGGTGGGTTCAATCTCCTCTGATTCTCAACACTCAGCTTACACTCGCTATCAAGCTGAATTTTGTGAGTGCAAATGTCGGGTGAATACCCATAATGTCAGCGATACTGCATCCAATAGCTTTGATGCATCTTCTCAACACTTCAAGAACAAACTTCACTTGCCATTCAAGCAAATCATCTGCAATGGTTATAGGTAAGGTGTTATTTGCCACCAAGAATGTATATAGAAGATGAGCGGGGAGCATTTTCAACTCAAGCTTTGGTGGTTCCTTCGTTGATGGCTTGGCGGGTGATTTTTCTCAAATTTTCAGATCAATATCCAGCTTTAATAGATTCTTTGAACATTCCCCCAAACCCGAAAGGGCAACTACCAACTCATCGTAACCTTGGACTTCGGACTCATCATAGTTTGCAAGCACAACCTCAAGTGGCTCACTCATACACATCAAATGGCTCACACTAGCCACTGCTTCATCAATTACATCAATAGTCAAAACCACATGAATATCACTTACGTGCTTCATTGACTTACACACGCTAAAAGTGACGTCATCTTCGTTCACCCATAACTTCAATTCTCCACTTTCCACATCCACCAACGCTCTTCCGGTTGCTAAGAATGGTCTTTCCAAAATAATGGGAATTTCAGCATCAATCTCGCAAGCAAAGATGACAAAATAAGTAGGAAAGATGAATCGATCAACCATTACCAAGATATCATAGAGTATCCCCACGGGGTGCTTCATTGATCGGTTTACCATCGGAAGCCTCATTGTTGTGTATTTCGGTTCACCTAACCCAAGTTACTTATAGATTGTGTATGGCATTAGATTTGTGCTTGCTCCTAAATCACATAGGGCCTTGGCAAATTGGAGCATACCTTTAGTTCAAGGAATGGTGAAGGCCCCGTGATTTTCTTTCTTTTTAATCATCTCATTAGTTATTATGGCACTACAACTATAAGAAACTTCAATTGTTTCGAAGTCCAATCTTCTTTTCTTTGTGACTAAATCCTTCATAAACTTGGCATAACCCGACATCTCCACAATGCTTCCACTAGTGGGAGATTAATCTATAATGTCTTTAACACAAATAAGAACTTCTTGAACTTCTTATACTCATTTTTCTTCTTGAGACGTTGGGGAAATGGAGGAGTTATTTTGGGGAGATGTTGCACCAACTTTGAGGTTGAGGTGCTTTTTCCCACATATTTTTGTAACTCTTTCGCAAAGTTTTGTTTAATCGGTATCTCTTCTTTCTCAATACCTTTTTATTCTTCATGAACTTGTACTTTATCATCACCGTTCATATCACCAACCGCTACCTTTCAACTTTGAGTAACCACAACCAAATCTCTATCACCATCCTCCACCAAAGTTGTTATGTGTATGATTTCTCCATCCCCCATTACTTTTGGTTCCAAGTGTCTTGAAAGTTGACTGAACTGACCTTCAAGTACCTTGATTGCATCAGTGTGAGAGTTCGCTCTATTGTTTAATGATGAGAACTCAGCTATCATCCTTTTTAGCAAGTAATCCGAGCCCTCAACTTTGTCAAGGATACAAGACAGCAAATCGTCCACTCTAAGACTACTTGCACTCCCCTTTGACTTTGGGATTTCACTAAATTGTGTGTGATACTCTTCATCATCATCCTCTCTTTTCTAAGGATCACTTTGCTCAACCCATTCTTGATAGTATCTTCTCCACTCTTCTTCTTTGAGAGAGTTCCAACCCTCCTCAAATCTGTGTAAGTTCCAACCTTGATTCTCCCCAAGCTTTGAATATATCAGGGAAGAACCCTCCTCAACTAACAACACTCCACTTGCTCCTTTTGGTTTGTTCACATTTTCCAACACTTGTGTTTATAGCATCTCCATTTGGGATGACATCTTATAGATATTCTCATCCCTTTCTCTTTATTTATGAAGTTGTTCTTGAGTTATCCTAAAGAAAAAAAGGGAAACTTGATCTTCTTGAGTGTACCATGCTTGATTTATTTTTGTCATATCATCAAGAAGAAACGAAGCCACCTCAAACGATTGCAATATTATTCCACCTCGAACCAATTGATCAACTACTCCTTTATTTACCGAGTCAAGACTTCGATAGAAGTATTGTAGCATCATTTTTGTGTATTTCTTTTGTGGGTGGGGTGAGATATTTCCATAACTACCTCTTGTGATTACATTTTGGTTGTGAATTTTGGGTTTTGTTATCTGTATATGTTTTTGGATCAGATCTTGTGGATTCTTGAGCTTGTGGCTCCTTGTTTTGAATGGAAATGGTATTGACCTATTTTTAATTTGTGCCACTTCTATTGTGTGTGATTGTGGTTGTTCTTGTGCAAATTTGAGTATCGGTTATGATCAATATAGATTAATTAAATGGTTCTATTAATTGAACGAAATGAATGTGCGGTTATGATGAGGCCAAATGAAGTTTCATAGACAATCTGTGAACTTTTAGCATCTCGTTGTGACTAGCCGGTTATCGAATGAATCTCTTGTGATGAACATTGCACACTAGCTAGAAAGTGTGGAGTCTTGTTTGATATTGGTGCCACTGCCTTGTGTGATGAGATTACCTTGAACATTGTATGTGATGACACCTAGATTTTGCCACGTTGGTCTGGTTGACAAAGTGACGAAAGCACTTGAAATGATCTTAGGAAAGAATTTTAAAGAGTAAAATAATTTGATAATATACCTCTTTTGTGGCCAACCTTGTGAGATGTGTGAACCTTGATTGAATCCTCTTGAGCCTTATCCTTTTCTTGGAAGAAAGTTGAACAATTATGAGCCCTCTTTATCCATTCACCCATAACTTTCATGCCGTGTGGTTTTTTATGAATAGCCAACTTAGGCCAAAAGCCTAAATTGTGGGTGTGGTAAAAAAAGAAGGAAAATCAAGAAGTGTGATAAATTCCCCCTTGAGCAATGGTTTTGAAAAAAAAGATGGAACCCCTCCATGTAAAAAAAGAAGAAGAAGAAAACAAAAGAAAAAGAATGAAAAAAGTTGTGAAATAATGTAGTGGAAGTTGAAAAATAAATGGGGTATCCGGTGGTCCATTTGAAGTTGAATAATGGGGTGAATTATGAGAATGATAAAAATGTTAAAGAAAAGGAAGAAAGTGATGTTCAGATCACATTTCATGAGGGTAGCAGCCACTGAGCCTAAATGACCATACATTTACGCTCAGCCCCATTACAAGCCTTGAAAGCACCTTCGTAATCTTGAGTGAGCGTAATCGAATGTTAACTGAAAAATTAGGGTAAACCTTTTGGTGAAGTCATGCATGTGTTCATATTTGTGAGTGTGAGACTCGTATGTGATTCCAGAACTATGAACTGTTGAAGAACTTTGTGTGAATAGGGAATCATCTTTGTTGTGAGGGAATTTGTGTACCTTTGTTGAGCTGAACTTGCATTTAAAGAAAGTATTGTGAACTTGAGCATCATTGATAATCGTGAGTCACAATTTGAATCTTTGAGTGCACAATTGATCATTGCATGAGTACCTTGAACATTGTTGTGAGCATTCATGTTGAGTCTTATGCAGCACTATTTGAGACATCAGTTTTGAACTACTGAACTTGAGTTTTAATTGAGTACAAGCAAAAGTTTAAGTTGGGTGTGTTGATGAATCCGAGATTTGGACTCATTTGGGGCTTTCTTTATATAGATTTAGTGTCCTCAAATGCTTAATTTGTGCCATAAACTGATATTAAATCCTTGATTTTCAGATTTATAGATTGAGGAACCAAGCAAGGATACTAACAGGCAAAAAGGAACAAAACAAGTTGTCACACTGAAGAAAGGCAAGCCTAGTGATAGCCAATAGCACTTGGCGAATCGTCAAGTGGCTAGCTTGACCACTTAAAGTTCCAGTGTGCCAGCCTTGAAGGTAGAAGCCAAGTCGGCGATAAAAAGGAGCAGTCGGCGAATCGTCAAGCAGTTCTGTGAAGCAAAAAGTGATCGCCTAAAGTTAAAGAACTTGAAGATGCTGAGTGCCAAGGGAAAAAGTGATGGAAGAGATCAATGGGCAGTTCACCGAGTAGTTCAGTGAACCTAACTTACTTCACAAAACGGCCCTTCATGGTTTATTTTTGGAAACTATAAATTAGATTTGAACATTTTATTTGGAGAGGTTTGACATATTGGAGAATGCTAACTTAGATTGAATTAGTTTAGAACACTTTTCTCTGTAGTTTTTCATAGTTTTGAAGAATTGGAGAGATTAAATTTGGAGATTTTGGAAGTGAATTTTGAATAATCTGCAGATTGAAGCATTGTAAAAACCAAATTACTCCTACCCAGTTGATGGCTAATCTATTTGGTAACTGTTTTTAATCTTTTATGATGTTTGGCTAAAACCCTAATTCTTGGGGTGTGATTATGGGATTTATTAGTGTATCGGTATTGTTAATTACTAGTTTAAATATAATCTGAAGTTAATTTAATCTTTAATTGTGGTTCAATTTATCAATTGTAGTTGCAAATGTTCTTGGCTTGCTTGAGAGAGAGGTTTTAGAACTAATATTATTGATTATTGATTTGGAGGTATTAGGTTGAGTTGGGTTCATCACGGGAGGATGAATCCTAAACCCAATCCTACCCATCTAGCTTGAGAGATTAGATGAAGTAAGGTGTGGGATGTTCTTCATTATTATGCTTTTTGATGTTTGAAAAAATTCACATGATTCAGGGTAGTTGTCGAGAGAAAGCTATCTCCCTTATTGTCTAGCCTACTCCCTATTTTTAACTACTTACTAGTAGTTTTAATTACACATATGTTGAAATTTTCCTATAATCGATCACATCCCGAGAACCCATCTCCCTATTTCTATTTCAAAGTGTTTGTGACTGCTTTGTAGTGGATAATTGAAAACCAAAACCCCCCTCTGACATTCGTGTCACCCCTTTAATTTTGATTCATGTCTTTTTCGATAATTTCTATTCCTATGGCTGATTAGAACGCATTTATACTTCCTTATTGAATTTGAACACGTACCATTCTCTGTGGGATTCGACACCCCAACTAAATTGTTGGGTTTTATACTGATTTATGATTGTTGACACCAAGAATTGGATAAGGTGTGCTTGAAACATTAAATCAAAATGGCGCCACTGTGTGGTGTTAATTATATCTTTTGGTAAAGTGGAATTCTGATCTTCTTAGTTATAGTTGAATCTATAATTATAGTTTAATTTTTTTGTTGTTTGTGTTAAACAGAGGAGGAGATGAGAATTAACGAAAGTAATGGTAGCCAAGTGGTCCACCAAGATGATGTCGGAAACCTCAATGACATCAATGACCCAGTCCAAATGGGTGGTGATGGAGCTATTCGTTTACCTCTAGCTAAAGGAAACACTATTTTTTCACATCACAAGCACCATGCTTCAGCTCCTACAACTCAAGGGTTTATTTGGGAGACTGGCTCATGAGGATCCCCATGAGCATATAAGAAATTTTGTTGATATATGTGTACCGTTCTCATTTAAGAAGATATCACAGGAATCAGTCCGCTTGAGGTTAATCCCATTTTCTCTGATGGGCAAGGCAAGCTAGTGGTTGGCTGAGTTTCCAAGAGATTTCATTACATCTTGGATGGAGTTGATCACAGTATTCTGATGTTTGCATAATCAAGACACAACTTCCAATGCAGCTGTCTACGATCGTACAATAGAAAAGTAACCCAACCAAGGGTTGGGGTCGTGTCCCAAGGGAGCGATTCCTGAAAATTAGTGGTTAAGCGTGAAAGTGTTAAAGCTAACCGTAGCTAAATACTTTAGCGAATAAAAACATGACAAATTAAATGGTTTGACACGAATGTCAATTATCAATGGAGGGGGGGGGGAGTTTGTAAACAATTAAAGAGCGAAATCAACAAAAATAAAGAGAGATACGAATATGGAGATGGGATTCTTGGGATGTGATAGGCATACGAGCTAAACTAGACTATTGGGTACATGATTTGATAGTAAATTCTTTGAATATTTGTGACTAGGCTAGACTATAGTAGGGGTAAATTCTCTCCAGGGTTAAACTTGAAGAACACTTCTATTTGTTCTTTGTGAAACTGAAGCTTGTATCTTCTCTTTTTTACTCTATGTATTGGTGAATGAGGGTTATGGGTAATATCTGTCTAGATTATTAGGCTTAGAATAAGTAAAACAACGTAGTTTAGGGATAAAATAATTCGGAAAAGACCCAACTATCCCAAAGCTAATTGTTGATTACCGACCCTGACCGATTGATAGTCTGTCCTAGTGGTCCATCGTCTGGCTTAGATAGTTGGAACAGGGGTGACGATCTATAGACCCTCAACCACGGACCGTGGTCTGACTGACGGTTCGTAAGTCAGGCCGTGGTTCATGGCCTCTAGGAAAATCCTGGGTGACCAGTCCACGAACCTCAGCTACGGCCCGTGGTCCCATCAACAGGTTGTGGTTGGCCTCTGTGGTTGTCACCTGCAACTTCCCAAAAGCTGTTATTTTCTCTTTTCTTGAATTTGGGGTGTTACATTATCTCCCCCTTGGGAACATTCTTCCTCGAATAAAGTCTAAACTCGTTAAGTAAGGAGGGATGGAGCTGTAATCCCTGCCACTAAGTACTAGAACTGAAAATCTAACTAAACTAAGTTCCAAGAATCATGCAAATATGTTGAAATGCAAGAATAACTGAGGGAACAAGATACTGAGACTTAATTTTACAAGAGTAAATTGAAATACTTGAGAGGAACTATTACCTCAAGTTGAAACGAAATCGGAAGGAAAGAGGTGAGGATACTTGGCCATCATGGCTGCTTCTGCTTCCAAAGTAGCTCCCTCTAAAGACTCACTCCTCCGCAAAACCTTCACTGAAGAGACTTCTTTATTTCTCAATCTACGAACGTGACGGCTGATAAATGTTGAACTACACCTCATCCAATACTAGGTGTAGGCGATCATAATCTAGAATATAACCCAATAAAAGATTAGGGTCGAACCCACATAGAGTTGTACCGTATCGAATTCAATTAGGAAGTAAAACGTATTGTTTAGTTGGTTATAGAAGCAGACATTTTAGAAATGAAACAAACTAAGTTAATGTTTTGGCAATGAAGTTCAGATGGGGGGTTTAAGAGTGTCAATTAACAACTACGATAATCACAAAAACAGGGGAGATAATCAAGTAGATAGAGATTCTTGGGCATGTGATCGATTATATGCTAATTTCTCTATATGGGTAATTGTAAATTACTAACAAATTGCTAAATCTCAGTGGGTAGGCTAGACTATAGATGCAATAACTTTATCTAACAACTATTACGATCCAGGCAAGTTCTCTCGAACCTCAACAATCTTAACACTATAAACAGCCCAAAACCTTAACTCATCTACTCTCTCAAGCTTGATCGGTAGGAATGAGTTATGATTCACTCTCTCGAGCTGAACCCACAATTAACCAATCACTACAATCATCAATCGATAGCTTAGGTTCAAAAACCTTTCTCTCGAGCAAACCCAAACACTAAAATAGAACTGCATTTGCAACTACAATTCATAGATTAATACTCAGCTATCAATTAAACCCACTTAAAACAGTAAATAAATTAGTAAACAACAATACCCATAAGCTAATTAGACAAAATAATCACATGATCACACCCCAAGAATTGGAGTTTTAGCTACACATCATAAAAAGAAAGAAATCAATACTAAATATGTTCTCAATGATCTCGGTATTGTTATCCAAGTATTTACAATGATTCAAACAACTCAAATTCAAAAACCCATGTTCAAATATACTCGAAAACTCCATGAAACCAAGTATCAAGCCAAAAACTCTAAGTTTTACAATGGGGAACTGTCTCAGTTCAAGGAAGTAAAATCGGACTGTGAATGGATTTCTTTCCTACATTATAAAATACAATTTATAGTTACCCAAATTTTGGCTACCAAGAACATTAGGCGAGGTAAGTCGAGCATCGCTGACCAATTCGGTGATGGGCCAATCACTCCCATCCATCGTCGGTTGTCTGTGGTCCTTTATCCACAGGGTTCTTAGACTTTAGGCGATCCATTTAGTGTCGCCGATTCGTTCGGCGGTTCGTCAAATGTCTAAATCGATTGCCAAGTTGTCTTCTCCCCCGAGTTGGTAGTCTCGAACTTTAGGCGACCTAAAGTGCAACTCGACGAGTTGCCGAGTGGGTTTGGTGATTCTTAGCCTTTAGCTATCTTCCGCCTTTTTCATCTTTTTAGCTCTTTTTAGCCCGGTAGTGTCCTTGCCTTGCTCCTTTTTCCTTTTTTGCTGCAAAACAACATTTTAACATTAGTACGGAGCATAAATTAGGCATTTAAGGACAATAAACTATCAAAATAAAGCCCTAAGTGATTTGAAATCTCATACTCATCAACGATCAAGAATCTCAACTGGCACCTCTTCATAAGGGACACTATCTTTCACAACCACATTCTCTAATGGTTCTAGTAATGTCGGATCACCCACGCAGTTCCTCAACAAGGAAATGTGAGGGACTGGATGAACCGCTGCTAGTTTTGCTGGGAACTCTAACTCATAAGCCACATTACCAACCCTTTTCAAGATTCTGTAAGGACCTAAATATCTGGGGCTGAGCTTCCCTTTCTTGCAAAATCTCATCACCCCCTTCTTAGGTGACACTTTCAGGAAAACCCAATCATCGATTTCAAATTCTAAGTCCTTTCCCCTCACATCTTCGTAAGACTTCTGACATCTCTGGGCTGTCTTAAGTCTATCTATGATGAGTTGAACTTTCTCCATAGCCTCATGAACCAAACCTGGCCCAATTAAGGCTGCTTTACCTACTTTAAACAAACCAATTGGGGACCTGCATCTACGCCCATATAGTGCCTCATACGGGGTCATCTGAATACTGGAATGGAAGCTATTATTATATGCGAACTGTATGAGAGGTAGGTGATCATCCCAACTACCATTGAAATCGATCACACAAGCTCTTAACATGTCCTCTAAGATTTGAATGGTACGCTCTCTTGATTATCCATATGTGGATCAAAAGATGTACTGGAAATTACTTGAGTACCAAGACCTTTCTGAAACAATTTCTAGAAATGAGAGGTAAACTAAGGACCTCTATCAGAGATGATAGACAAGGTAATCCCATATAAATTTATTATCTCATTGATGTAGAGTTTGGAGTAGTTTTCCGCTGAATCTGTAGTCTTGACAGCCAAGAAGTGAGAAGACTTAGTGACTCTGTCCACTATAACCCAAATGGAGTCACGCTGTCTGCGAGTACGAGGTAAACCCATAATGAAGTCTATGTTTATAACTTCCCACTTCCATGTAGGAATGTCAATCTCTTGAATCATACCTCCTATTTTCTCATGTTCAACCTTAACTTGCTGACAATTAGGACACTTAGCCACAAAGTATGTTATATCCCTTTTCACACTGTTCCACCAGAAGACTTCCTGTAGATCATTGTACATCTTAGTGGAACCTGGATGAATGGAATACCTGGAGCTATGGGCTTTTGTAACAATATGCTGCCTACACTCACCCACCTAAGGAACACATAAGTGACTTTGGTAACGAAGCACACCATCTCCCCCTTGGGAGAAAAGCTCAACTTTATGGTGATGAACTGCACCCTTCAACTGAAGCAATATAGGATCACTATCTTGTTTTTCCTTAACCTGTTCTACCAATGAAGATTCTGATCCCTTCTGAACTATCACACCACCATCTGATGTGTCTGTAAGGAAAACTCCTAGGCAAGCAAGCCGGTGAAGCTATTTGGCTAACTCTTTATTTCCTTCCTCAACATCTACTACACTACTCATAGATAGTCTATTGAGAGAATCAACTACTACATTGGCCTTACCAGGATTGTAAAGCACATTCATGTCGTAGACTTTGAGGAATTCAAGCCATCTCCTTTGACAAATATTTAACTCTTTCTGGGTGATCACATACTAGAGGCTCTTATGATCTGTGAATACGTAAACATGAACACCATACAAGTAGTGTCTCCAAATCTTTAGGGTAAATACAATTGTTGCAAGCTCAAGGTCATGAGTTGGGTAGTTCTTCTCATGGACCTTAAGTTGTCTAGAAGCATAAGCTATAACCTTACCCTGCTGCATCAAAACAACCTAGGCCGACCCTGGATGCATCACAATAAATCACATAGACATCTGAACCATCTGGTAAAGTCAAGACGTGAGTTGTAATCAACTTAGTCTTGAGTTCTAAGAACCTTTTCTCACACTCATCTAACCACTGAAACTTGACCATTTGCTGAGTTAACTTGGTCAATGGGGAAGTAATGGATGAAAATCCTTCAACGAACCTCCTATAATAATCGGCCAAACCTAAGAAACTTCTTATATATGTTGGAGAGGTGGGTCTTGGCCAGTGCTGTACGACCTCAATTTTCTGAGATTCCAATCGTATCCCTTCGCTAGATACCACATAACCAAAGAGAGCGACTGACTGTAACCAGAATTTACATTTGCTAAACTTAGCGAATAGCTGGCGATCCTTGAGAATCTGCAGAATAACTCTCAGAAGATTCCCGTGCTCCTTCTCATTCCGAGAATGAATGAGGATATTATCAATAAAGACGATAACGAACAAGTTCAAATACTCTTTGAACACCCTGTTCATTAAGTCCATTAAAGCTGCAGGAGCATTTGTTAGTCCAAATGACATAACTATAAATTCATAATGATCATACCAATTTCTGAAGGCTGTTTCAGGGATGTCACTATATCTTACTCTGAGATAATGATAGCCGGATCTGAGGTCTATCTTACAGAAGCAACTAGCACCCATAAGTTGGTCGAACAAGTCATCAATCCTTGGGATGGGATACTTATTCTTGATTGTGACTTTGTTAAACTACCGATAGTCAATGCACATTCTGAGAGCACCATCTTTATTTTTCACGAATAACACTGGAGCACCTCATAGAGATATTGGGTCTGATGAAGCCCTTATCAAGAAGGTCTTTCAATTGTTCCTTCAATTTCTTAGGCTTACCTGTAACCATTCAATAAAGAGGAATCGAAATAGGTTGTGTAATCTGGAAGGACATCTATTCCAAATTCGATTTCTCTTTAGGGAGGGTCTCCGGGAAGATATTTTTGGAACACTTCAAGAAAGTCATTTACTATTGGGACGAGTCATTATCCTGGAGATATCTATGTCCCCTAGAGGTATAGCATTCATGCACTCGGTCCTCACCAAATCGGATACCTCAAACAAGAACTTACTCATTTTTACCCTTGGATCAACAATCATGTGTGGAGAATACCTGGAGAGTTGAGTGAACTTTAGTCTATATTCTCGGACTGACATAGTACCATGCCTCAAATTCATAAATTCATGAGCTTTTGCCTCCCTCAACTCTCTCGGGAAGAACCTTTCTAGAAAAGCTTTAGTAAAACAATCCCAAGTCACAGGAGCTACATCTCCACCCCTTTTGTCTTTCCACTGCGTGAACCATATATGAGCCACATCCTTAAGTTGATAAGAAGCTAGCTCAACACTCTTAGTTCCAATCACTTGCATTACTCTAAGAATTTTCTTAACCTCATCAATGAAGTTTTGTGGCTCTTCCCCACTCTATGACCCTAAAAGTCAGGCGGATTCATCCGAATATAGTCTCGAACCCTAGCTGGAGATTATCAAACATTAGTGTTTGCAGGAACTGGGGCCTGCTAATTGTTTTGATTGGCTACACTCTAAGCCAAGATTTTGATCACACTCTAAAATTCTACAATCATAACATCATGTTTCGGTACAGGAGGGACTGCATTAGAATTGCATGCATAAGCTCTATGAGGAGGCATGATCTGAAACGCCTAACTACGGATTAGAAATGAGAAGTTGGATTATACCTCACGCACGATAAGAATAGCAAAGAAAGTGAAGTTTTTCTTAAAACACTTTTTAGCCTCCCTCTCATCGATGTGGTGAACAACACACCCATGAAAAAGACTCTACTTAGTGCGGCTTTCATACATCCTAGGAATCTTGAACCAAATGCTCTAATACCAAGTTTGTCACTCCCCAAGGTTACCCCCTTGACGTAACACAGAACCTGGGATCACGAGTGACCCCAAACTAATCGTGTGTCTGGCATATCATAAGCATACTATAAGAGTTATTGAATAAATCATGTACTATACGGAAGATAAAACACTAGATAGTTGAAAGTGGGGAAAAACCCAACTAGTCTGAATATATTAAACATAATAACAGTTTAGTGATAACTGAAAAAGTACTTAACAACTCAAGTTGAATCTACTACTATGTCTGAAAAGCCTCTAACTGAGTTGAGATTCTGGGACATGCCCCATCTAACTCTAAGAAAACTAAAAACTGAAAGTAAAGACAAAAATGAAACAATATCTATTGTCCTCGGAATATGAGGACTCACCACTGAAGATGTTGAATGCGGATCGAGAATCAATCTATGTGTGATCTAGTTGCTGAGTACCTGAACCTACATCATGAAAAGATGTAGCGCAAAGTATGCATTAGTACTTGGAATGTACTGAGCATCCATGATATAGATACTAAGTTGAACAAATATATATTAGTTGAACAAAGCATAACTTAACAATGATATAATCTGCAACAAGGTATAGATATGTACTGAAGTATAACTAAAAAAAACTGAACTGAATGCGATGACTAAGTACTAATCACGAAGATAACATGCTGAGTTGTATACTGATATAAATGTTGAAAACCTTGTCAATGAACTAAGGGCTGACTGTGGGAGCAACTATTAACTGACATAAACCATGTGAGCTAAACATGGAGTCTGATGTATACGCCTCATCTAGAGGACCCAATATACCTTGCTAGGGGAATAAAGGCCTGACAGGAGTGATCACTAAATCTGATGCCCAACAGAGGAGACTTATAATCCTACGGTTGCACATAGTTCAGGGACAATGAGGGTACACTGGACCCTAGTCAACCTCGATGCTAAGTCTACTCCCAAATGAATATATATATATATGACTGCAATGTAACTTAAATACTGAATAGCTCAAAATAGTGACATGCTAACTGAGAATGCAACAATTATATACTGATAATGTGACTTTCTAAATCTAAAGCATGATTATCTGTTTAGCTGACTTAACAAGTGTAATTCATGACCTAAGAGAATCTACATGAACTAGGGTACTGAGTACTATACATGGAATTTAACTGAATTATCAAGAAACAACTTATTTTTATCAAGGAAACAATAATCACAATGAATCTTGAAAATCTAAAAACCCTGGGTCTGAAAAATTTATGAAAAATATGAAAAAATTATTAAATTCTAGGGACCTATTGGGTGGAAGGAACCACCACATACCTGGTGAGGAAATCTACGGATAAATCCTTTGATTTCGAGGCTGAACTTAAAGAGCACATCTGCTTGTTCTTTGTGAAACTGGCACCTCTATCTTCTTTTTTTTGCTCTAATTTTGGAGAATGAGGGTTATGTGTTATATCTGTCTATAATATTAGCTTAAACTTAATAAAATGACGTAGTTTAGGGATAAATTAATTAGGAAAGGACCAAACTACTCCTAAGCTAATTGTCGACTACCGACCTATGGACCCTGACCGAAAGAGTGTGGTCTGATCGACGATCCATTCTTGTGGTCCATCGTCTTGATCAGAGAATGTCAACAGGGGTCACAAACTATGGACCTTCAACCATGGACCAATTGTCTAACCGACGGTATGTAGGTCAGGCTGTGGTTCATGGCCTCTGGGAAAAGTCCTGGGTGACCAATCCACGGACCTCACCTACGATCCATGGTCCCATCCATGGGCCATGGTTGGCCTCTACGGTTGGCACCTATAACTTCATAAAAGCTGTTATTTTCTTTTTTCTTGAATCTGGGTTGTTACTAGGAGTGTGAATGAGATGCGCCTAAAGCTCTTCAAGAAAGCTCCGCCAACTCTTTGGCTGAACAACTGACTAATGTAGAGTTTCAAGCTGATAGTGTTGGCTTAGATGGCTCAAGCCAATAGGGAGGCTGTAGTCCCTATGGACCCAATATTTGGTGTAACACCCCGGATATTAGTAGGTTAAACTAGATCTTAATGTGAGGGTTAGAGTCGTCAATGTAACTCCCCATACTTGAAATAGAGGATGTCATCTTAGAACATCAAGGTATCACCACTTAAGGTCCAACCAGTAGACCTTAAGGAGGACCCTAGGAAGTTGCCCAAAATTAGTGACCACGGCAGGATCCCCGCCTCATGGGTGGAGATCTCATGGATGGGCCAATAATCTATGACCATGAACCACGCCCAACCAGGATGAGTCGTGGTTCTATACACAGTCTGTAGGTCATGGGTCTGTGGTGTAGACCTAGGAACATTTTTGATGGTTTTAATTAGTGATAAGTGATGTCGTTTTAGCCTAATTTAGAACACCCATATAAAGACTTTAAACCTCTAAATTAAGTCATCCAAGTAATTGTTTCTAAATCACCAAAAGAAACCTAATTCTCTCAACAACAAAAAAATCCTCTCTCTAGAAAGAAGAAGAAGAAGAGGGTCAAGTTAGGTCAAGTCAAGATTCCATTGTTTCAAGCTTGGTAGGCTTTGTAATCTAACTATGTTTGCTTATTCATTCATTGATTCCTTTTATCCATGAAACCCCATGTTTTCCCCAATTTAAGAGAAGATTTCAAGGCTTCGTCTAATGTTATGGGTTATGATACAATATAGTGGATTATGATTGTTTATGATTTTTTATGAAAGTTTATGATGTAATTACATGTTTTTAGTATGCTTATACATGTATTCATGATTAACCTATGGTGCTAGAGTAAATTTGATGTATTTGGGTTTGCTACCATAGAAGGGGAAATTGAGGGCTTAGATGTGATCTTCAAGGATTGATGAATTACTATATAGATTACTTGAAATTGAAGTAAATAGATATGAATTGATTAAGAGTAAATCTTGTAGACATGAATTGATTAAGATAAAATAAGCATGATGACATATGACTTAATTTGCATAAAAAGGTAGAGTGTGATTAAAATGCCTTGAGACTTAGGTCTATAAGATGCTTATGAGAAGTATTGCTTGAGAATAAAACTTGTAGTTATGAATGTCGATTCCTAGGGCTTTGAGAGTAAGGATAATGTATTGAATTATGAATACTAAGGCTTTTAGAGTAAAGCTTGCATGAGAATGGAAGACTATAGGTAGAATTGTTGTGGAAGGACTTTACCCACCTAATACACCTTATGAATGATTGCATGTATGAAGTGATAGAATCGCTTGAGTTATGATGATATCCATGTTAAATGCATAGATTTTAGATGTCTGGATTTAAAGTAAGCTTTGAACATTGAAAGGGCAAAGTATGAAATTACACATGTCTTTATGAAATTTATGTAAATTCTTTGAGAAGACTTTGAGAGTGAAGTGTTATTAATTAGGTTGTTGTTGTGGGATGATTGAAAGGTTATTCTCATGAACTCATAATGAACTTAATGTGAAAAGTTTTCCCACTTAATGAAGGTTCTAAGGTTAAAAGACTTTTCTCACCTAATTGAATCTAAGAGTAAAAGTGATCATGGATTGTGATGAGTGCTCACGCAAGGTCTAAAGAGCTATTCTAATGAATTAACTTGGATTGATTGTCAAGGACATCCTTCTAGGAGACATGAGTAAAGTAAAGACTAAATAAGCTATCTTGTATGAGGCCTCTCGGGGTCTTGTACGCCTTGTTACATCTAGAGGGTACCCCTGGGTCGTGACATTTGGTATGGCAGTAACTAGAGTAAGAGACTTTACTAGAACGAATCCCCTATAGTTTTATGGTTCTAAAGTGGAGGAAGATCCTCAAGAATTCATTGATGGGGTTGATAGGGTTTTGATGATTATGGTAGTGATGCCAGTGGAAAAACCAGAATGTGCCGATTATCAACATAAGGTTGTTGCTAAGGTATTGTTAAACCAAGGGAAGGAAGAGAGGGTGGTTGATGTGGGTCCTCTTGATTGGGAAAAGTTTAAGGTTACTTTTCTTGATAGGTTCATTCCCCTTTAGATGAGGTAGGAAAAGGTACTCGAATATTCATCATCCTTTGTCAGGGAAATATGAGTTAGTTGTATGTTGAAAGAATTTCATCTTGATGTTTATGATTTGCTTGATCCTGGTGCTACCTTGTCTTTCGTGACTCCATATATGGCTATGAGGTTTGATATTTCTCTATAGGTGTTGTTAGACCCTTTTTATGACTTTATATCTATTGGAGAATCTTCTATGGCTAAGAGAGTCTATAGAATTTGTCTCTTCTCCTTAACCCTTAGAGTCACTAATGTTGATCTTGTGAAGCTTGATATGTTAGATTTCAACGTCATTTTTGGTATGGATTGGATCCATTCGTGTTAGGTTCTATTGATAGTAAAACTTGAGTTGTCCAGTTTTAATTTCCAAATGAGTCTGTCCTATAGTGGAAAGGGGGAAATTATATTCCTCAGTGTCAGTTTATTTCTTGTCTTAAGCCTAGAAAAATGCTTTCTAAGGGTTACATTTATCATCTACCAGATACCCAACCTATCTCTATTCCTCCTTAATGCATGGATCTGGCAGAACATAAGGAATTGAAAGAACAACTGAAGGATTAGTTGGATAAGAGTGTCATCTGACCAAGCATCTATCAATAAGGTGCTCTAGTTTTGTTCGTTCGTAAGAAATATGGTTCAGTTCACATGTGTATTGATTATCGACAATTGTATAAGGTTACCATCAAGAATAAGTATCCTTTCTCTAGGATAGATGATTTTTATAATCTCCAAGGTGCGAATTACTTTTCAAAGATTGACCTCCGATTTTGTTGTTACCGATTGAGGGTGAATGAAGATGACATTTCAAAGATGGCTTTTTGAACTTGATATGGACATTATGTATTTTTGGTGATGTAATTTGGATTGAATAATGCTCCGGCCACATTCATGAACTTGATAAATAAAGTGTTTATACAATAACTTGATATGTTTGTGATTGTGATTATTGATGACATCTTGATTTTCTCAAGGAATAAGGATTAGCATGTCGATCATTTGAGGATTGCCTTAAAAGTCCTCAAGGACCAACAACTCTTTGCAAAGATCAGTAAATGCGAGTTTTGGTTAATATCTATGGCTTCTCTTGGTCATATTTTTTCTGGTAAGGGTATTGAGGTTGATCCTAAGAAGACAGATGCGATTAAGAGTTGTCCTAGACCTCTATCCCTTTCGGATATAAGAAGCTTTTTAGGTTTGGATGCTTATTATAGAAGATTAGTGGAATGGTTTTCTTTGATTGTCTCTCCATTGACAACATTGACCCAAAAGAAAGTTAAATTCCTATGGTCGGAAGTGTGCAAGAAAAATTTTCAAGAATTTAAAGGTAGGCTTACCTCCTCTCCCTTGTTGACTTTACCAGAAGGATCCGATGGGTTCGTTGTTTATTGTGATGCTTCAAGGATGGACTAGGGCGTGTTCTTATGAAGAATGGGAAACTTGTTGCTTACGCTTCAAGGGAACTAAAAATTTATGAGAAGAACTATCTTACCCATGTTTTTGAACTAGCGGCGGTTGTTTTTACCTTAAATATTTGGAGGCATTATTTGTATAGTATTCATGTTGATGTTTTTATCGGCCAAAAAAATTTGCAGTATGTGTTCAAGAAAAAGAACCTAAATATTTTCCAAAGAAGGTTGCTTGAGTAGCTAATGAATTAGTACATAAGTGTTCTATATCACACCGATAAAAATAATGTGGTGGTGGGTGGTCTTAGTCAATTATCTATGAATGTGGTGGTGGGTGGGTGGGTAGCTAATGAATTAGTACATAAGTGTTCTATATCACACCGATAAAAATAATGTGGTGGTGGGTGGTTGGGTAGCTAATGAATTAGTACATAAGTGTTCTATATCACCCCGATAAAAATAATGTGGTGGTGGGTGGTCTTAGTCAATTATCTATGGGTAGTGTTGCTCATGTTAAGGAAGATAAAGAAGAAATTGGTTCATGATGTTCATAGATTAGTATGATTTGGTGTTCGGTTGGTTTATTATATTGAAGGTGGTGTTATTGATAATAATGGTTTCAGGATCATCCTTCATGTTGTATGTGAAAGCCAAGAAAGGTCTTGATCCAATTTTTATTGAGTCAAAAGAAGCGGTGCTCAAAGAGTCTATTGAGGCTTTCTTCTAAGGGTGAGATGGTTTACTTCAATATCAAGGTCATTGTTTTCCCAATGTTGATTTCTTTAGAAGGAAAATCTTATCTAAATCCTAGAGTTCTCTGCATTCCATTCACCCTGGAGCCACCAAGATGTACTGTGACTTTCGGGAAGTCTAGTGGTGGAATGAGATGAAAAAGTATATTGCAGAATTTGTGGCTGAGTGTCCTACTTGTAAACATGTGAAAGTTGATGACCAAAAGTCGAGAGGATTATCCAAAGATATAAATATTCCTACTTGGAAGTGGGATGATTTGAATATGGTCTTTATTGTTGGTTTATCATCCACTCGACGACAACATGACTCAATTTGGGTTAAATTAGATCATATGACAAAGTAAGCTCATTTCATTCTTCAACGGAATATTATATTAATTTGTATATAAAAGAGATGGTTAGTTTGCATGGAATTCCCTTGTCCATTATCTCCGATCATGGTATCCAATTTACCTCTCAATTTTGGAAATCCTTCTAAAAAGGGCTTGGTACTCGTGTCAATCTTAGAACGGCCTTTCATCATCAAACCAATAGGCAAGTGGATCATACTATAAAAACTTTGGAAGATATGTTGAGAGCTTGTGTGATTGACTTCAAGGATAATTAGGATGATCGTTTACCTTTTATTGAGTTTGCTTATAATAATAACTACCATTCTAGTATTTGTATGACTCTATTTGAGGTGTAGATCTCCTATAGGGTGGTTTGAAGTTTGTAAGATTGCATTGATATGTCTCAAATTGGTACATGAAGCTATGGAGAAAGTTCATCGTATTAGAGAAAGGTTGAAAATGACTCAAAGTCGACAAAAGTCCTATGTTGATGTTAGATGAAGAGATATTAAGTTTGATTTTAATGATTGGGCTTACTTGAAAATTACACCTATGAAAGGAATTATTAGGTTTGGAAATAAGGGGAAGGTCAGTCTCCCCCCCCCTCCCTCCCCCACGGTATGTAGGCCCATGTATGATTTTAAGGCGTATCGGTAAAGTTGCCTATCAGCTTGATTTGCCTAATGATTTATAATCGGTACATTCAATTTTTCATGTGCCCTTATTGAAGAAATGTCTGGATTATCCGACATCTAATGTACCATTAGAGAATCTTTGTATAAAGGAAAGTCTATCTTATGAAGAGGTCTTGGTTGACATCTTAGACCGACAAGTTTGAAATTTGAGGAATAAGTTCAAAAAATGTGTTATGGAGGAATAAATTGGTTGAGGGCGCTACATTGAAGGGTGAGGCCGATGTGATGTCCCAATATCCTCATCTATTTCCCTTCATTCCTACCCTAGCTTGAGGTATTTATGTCCTCATGGTTCATCCTTTTTGGTTTCATTTGTCTTAGTCCTTCTCATGATTTCATCATGAATGCATGCTCATGAAATTTTATTTTTTTAACGAAATGAGTTAGATTACATGATTTCTACTATGATCATGTTCCTTTGAGTATGGTTTGCATTATGCCTTATGAAATGATGTTTTGAAAAAAAAATTGACCGGTGTTCATGTTTCTCCTTAATAATGTGCATTTAGATGAAGTTACATTCATATTGGATTGTAAGATATTTTCCCCTACCCTTCTAACGTCTTCTTGAGTCCCATTCGAGGACAAATGTTCCAAAGGGGAAGATATTGTAGCACCTCAAATTTTTGGTAAAGAATGGAAAAAAGATTTTGGGTTGCAAACTAGTTCTACAGGTCCCCATCGGTAGACCGTAGAATCATCTACGGGGTGTAGATGGCTCCCGTAGAAAGAGGGGAGATAATTTATTTAAAATAAGTCCTAGTACCTTTTCTATGGTTCACCAGGATGGTTCGCCAATCAATCTCTGAGCCGTGGATGAGTCTTGTAGGTAGGTCCATGACTTAGTGAAATATTAAGGGTTTAAGTTGGTTTCTATGGGTGGTGTCTACAGACCATAGATAAACCTACGAGTCGTAGAAGGGGTTCCATCAAACTGAAGCACAATTCAATTGCCCGGTACTTGGTCTGTGGTTGACCACTACAGACAGTCGGAAGTTCTACGCTCCGTAAGTCGGAACCTAGATCAAGTACGACAGTTATTATGAGGGGCGTTTGGGTCTTTTCCTAATTGTTCTAAACCAATACTATGTCAATTTTTCTTCTACCCTAAGCCATATATAAACCTTTTAAGTAGAAAAACTACACAATTGAAACCCATTCTCCTAATTCCCCAAAACCGAACCAAATTCACTCCCAAATTTACTATCAACCTAAAGAAGAAGAAGAAGAAGCTAAGATTCAATTCATGTTTCCAATTCACCATCAAATGTGGGCTTATTGTAGCAAAGTTTGTAGGTATTCACTCATGGAGTCCATTCCTCCATATTGTCCCCAAGGTTTTCAATTTTCAATCGATCAAAATTAGGGTTCTTCTTAGTTCTTTATGGGTTTCATTTAATTATGGTTTACTATTGTTTATTAAGTCTTCTTATATATGATTTAATTTTAATACATGATAATTAGTTGAAATTGCATTGACCCTAGCATGATTCATGATTTTCAAGTATGATCCTATTATAAACCCATGAACTTATGAATTATAAATTTTGGAAGGTTATGCATGTCTTATGAAAATAATGTTTATAATGATAGGTTACTTTTGCTGAAAGTATCAATGTTATTTTGAAAGGTTTTCACCTACAAGTATGATTATGATTGTAAAAGGTATTTCTGACATATGAATTCACATGGTAAAAGGTTTTCTCACCTATGCTTGAATAGTGTTTTAAAGACCTATTCGATGTTTTGATCTTTCAGACGTGGATTGGTGTTGATCATTGCCTTTCTTATGTTATATTAATATTTGGCTTTTATCTATTCCGTTAGGATATAGACTTAGTAGCAAGAGGACTTTGAGGTGGAGACTCAAATAGGGTAGTCTCTAGTACCAACCTCTAGTTCCAAACTACATGCCCCCGTAGGATTTTATTAAATTACCTAGCTAGTGGATCCACTTTAACAAAAGATTATATCTACGCATTCTACCTTGGAAAGTAGATTCCCTTTCTTTTGGTATGAGGGATATACTAGATTCCATGACATAGCTCTTATGGTCTTAATGTCGGTTAAAACTAATATCCCACAGAATGACCTTGTTTCTTCAAAGCTTTTCTTGTGTCCCTTATTTGAAATGCATTGACTATATTTTATGATTTACATGTTGCTTTTTTATGCTTTTAATTAATCAAATATTGGTCATGCATTACATGTTTTAAGCCATTCATGCTACCATGTGTATCTTAACCATATTTCCCCATACATTCCATGTACTAATGCATAATTTTGCTCATACTGTTTCACTAATGTCGGGTCAGATGCTCTTATCTCCCATACTCATGGCTAGTTGATCTCTTGGAGCTCCAAGATTGGTGAGTCCTTATGTTTTGAGGAATGAGACATATTTTACATGATTTTTTTTACTTTAGTTTTCATACATTTGTATGTGGTATATGGGTTACGTCCCAACCACGTAATTTGATTTAGTGATGGTTTATTGAGAGTTATGATTAGACTTCTGGTTTGTCAAACTCTTTTATGATCTTAAACTATGACTTACACTCTTTAATTCAATTATTGTGTATGATGTATGCTAAGTGGCTTGTGTAGGGCCTCTTGGGGTCCTATACGCCATGTTAAGCCTAGGGTGTACTTTGGGTCGTGAGAGAATGCCTGTATTTGGGATATCACACTTTCTAACCTTTAACATATGGTACCGTGATCAATTGCAATTAATACAATTCCAGAGTTAAACCTCAATTATCAATCGAACCCAATTCAAAAAAGTGATAAAACCCAGCAATTATTAACACCCATATACTAATTAAGGAAATTAAACACATAATCAAACCCCCAAGAATGAGAGTTTTAGCTACACATTACAAAAAGTAAGAAACAATTACCAACTATGATATCCATGAGCTGGGTAATAGTATCCAAGTCTTTAAAATGTCTCAAAATCAATAACACCACAAAACCCACTTGAAGTCTTTACTTCAAAACTCTCAAATATTACCAGAACAATGTTTTCAATCACTTCTTCTCAAAACTCTAGAGTGAGGGAATGTGGGAATACTGGTTTTTCTTTTAAAAATTCAATTTATAGGCTCCTAGATTTTTGACTTCAAGTCCACTTGGCGGAGTAAGTCGAGCATCGCCGACCAAGTCAGTGACGTGCCTATTGTTTCTATCCATCGCCTTTTCACCTTGAATCATTAACCTTTCAGCTTGGTGACATTAGGTGATCTAAGTTGGGTTACCGACCAAGTTGGCGATGCGCCAACTGTCCCTTCTACACCATCGTTAATGCCTGCACCTTTTAAGTCCTTTTGTAATTTTGGGCGAACTAAAGTTGCCTCGCCAATTCATTCGGTGAACAGCCGAATAATCAGCCTCATCACCCAATTGTCATGGTTGAAAGGCTAGCACAGTGTAACTTTAGGCGAGATGGGGGACCACTTAGTGACTCGTCGAGTGGCTTTGGCGATCACCAGAGTTACTTTCTTCAATTTCTTTTCCTTTTTCGCTCTTTTTTGTCAGGTATTGTCCTTGCCTCGGTCCTTTGCCTTCATTTGTGCAAATCAACATTTTAACATCAGTTTGGAGCATAAATTAGGCATTGAGGACAATAAACTCTGAAAACAACGCCCTAAATGAGTTGAAATCTCGGACTCATCATTAGTGGGCCTGGGACTATTATTTACTAGGCTGGTCTTTGAAGGTTCAACCTAAATACCCTTATTGGAAACAACATTCCAAAGAAATGCAATTCATCTCAACCAAAATTCATAGTTTGAGAATTTAGCGAATGATTGTCTCTCCTTGAGGGTCTGAAGAACAACTCTTAGGCGACCAACATGCTGAGGTACTATAATGAGAATAAATCAAGATATAATCTATAAATACAATAACAAACATGTTGAGGTACTATTTAAACAATCTATTCACGAGGCCATACAAGCCGCAAGAGCATTGGTTAGTAGAAATGTCATAAGAAGAAACTCATAGCAACCATATAGAGTTTGAAAGGTCGTGTTATGGATGTCACACTCTCTAACCTCAATTGATGGTGCCTTGATCTAAGATCATTCTTAGAAAAACAACTGGAACTGAAGCTGGTTGAATATGTCATCAATTCTGTGAAAGAGATACTTATTCTTAATTCCGACCTTGTTAAACTAGCGGTAATCAATACATGATTTAAGGGAACAATCTTTATTTTGCATGAAAATTACTAGAGCACTCAATGGGGAAACATTGGGGCTGACGAATCCCTTTGCCTAGAAGATCTTTTAACTATTCCTTCAACTCTTTTAACTTGAGTGGAAGAATTCTATATGGTGGAATATATATAGGGTGCATATCAATAAGAGTGTCTATCGCAAAGTCTATCTCCCTATCAGTAGGGACTTTGGGAAGATCCTCTAAAATACCTTTAGATTCTCACATCCTATTGGAATTAACTAAATATATGGGGTCTCAAGGTCGGACTACTTAATTGGAACTAGATAGTAGAAATTACCCTTAGAGATCATCTTTTTTTCCATAAGATTTGAGAACTACCCTTAGGCATAGTAGAGTCATCCTTCCACTTTAAAACTAGCTCATTAAGAGATTTAAACTTTACAACTCTATTTCTATTGTCAACTAGGACATAACAAGAATACCAATTCATGCCTAAGATGATATCAAAGTCTACCATATCTAAATCTACCAAATCGATTGTGGTATTGATGTTTGTGTAATCAAGACACAACTTCCAATGCAAGTGTCTACGATCGTACAATAGTTTAGTAACCCAACCAAGGTTGGGATCATTCCCAAGAGAGTGGTTTTGAGAATTGATAGAAAAAAAAAATTTACTTCTAACTAGTCGTAGCTAAAAACATTAACGATTAAAAATATTGTAAATTAAAGGGGGACACAAGAGTGTCAATTAACGATGGGGTTTTGTCACTAGTGAGTAAAAACAACAAAATAAACAAAGATTTCTAAGTAATGAGAGGGCATTCTTGGGGTGTGATGGAAATACGAGTTAAGCTAGATTATTGGGTACATGCTTTCGATAGAAGATTCATAGAATAACTGTGACTTGGCTAAACATTAAGGAGGATAAGCTCTCTCTCTAGCAACTTACCCCGTTTGAAATGTGTTCCTCTAGGACACCCACTTGCCGCATGAAGACCAGCCTACTCTTTAACCCACTCACTCTCTCGAGCTAAGTGTCTAGACATGGGACTAAGGTTCAATCTCTCGAGTTGAACCTCATGTCGACCCACTCACACTGGCCATCAATTTAGTAGTTTTAGTTTCATGGCCTCTCTCTCGAGGAAGCCGAAAACACATAAATAAACTTGTATTTGCAACTACAAATTCATTAAATTCATCCACAACTACTAAACAAAATTACAATTAAACTATCATCAACCAAGACCCAACAATTATCTTAACCCATGTTCGCTAAATCACACACCAGGAATTGGGGTTTTTAGCCACACATGTATAAGAGATGTGCCTACTTTTGACCCAACTTCTCAAAATCTGCCCCACAACCCCCTGAAAACAAAATCAAAGAATGCACCAGCACAAGTAACGTAGGGCCCATAACACCCAAAAACAACCCTTCGAATTTTAATCCAGTTTAAGGCATGCAATTACGGGAATTCAATAGTCACAACTACCTGAGAAAGGATATCAAATTAAATCATACGTGTAAACAATCTAATCCTCTCAGGGAGGAGTAGAACACTTCAACCAAATCATGTTATTGCAAATTAGTATATTTTATGATAAATTAAACTTGGGGCATAGAGAACTAACCTTATTTGTAGCTAAGGAGAGGATTGAAATGCTAAGCGGCAATGTAATCCAAGTCCGAGCATAATTCAACAACTAAAATGCTCTAAAAGTGCAAGAAATACAGAAACTAGAGTGCAAGTGTGAGTTTGGACAGATAAAAAGTGAGGGAGAGTGAATGAAGTTGAACTTTTAAACCTTTGGCTTGCAAAAACCGTCCAGTTTTCGCCCACTCGGTGATATTAGTCAAGCTCGCTTATTCACTCCGCGGAACGCCAACTGTTTAGTTTGTTCTCCAAATTTTACAGAACCTCTGGTTTACGGGGGGTCCAAACGGCGGTTTCCATCGTGATCACCGACATGGTCGGCATTTCGCCAATAATTTCCAAAGCTTGCCGAGTTTTACAGACTCTAATGTTGACGATGTCTTGAGTCAAACGGCGGATAAGGTCTAATTCGTCGACCACTTCGGCGACTCGCCGACTAGATCTATTGCTTGCCATCCTTCACTTTTTCGAACACTTCTCATACTTTTAACCTGTACAAACAACACACCACTATTTTACCAAGAAATGAAAAAAAAAACAATTAAAGGGGTTTTGGTTTGCCTCCCAAACAACGTCTTAGTTAACTTCGCGGCACGACGCAAGTGCACCTTCAAACCTCACTCTTGGAGTTAGCCATAGTATCACTAGGCAAACCCCCTTGTTGTCTAGGATTTAAGTGAGACGAGATATGGCCCATCTGGGTCTCCAACTGCTTGATTGAAATAGAATGAGAGGTGATGGTTTGGCTAAAGGTAGAAACATCTTCTTTCATGCCTTTCAACATTTTGTCTGACCCTTCAACTGTGTTGAGGATACGCGAGAGCATATCCTCAAACCTACCACCTTCCGAATCCTTGGGCTTCTAGCGCTATGCGGAGGCACATATTTATTTTTCTCCCCATCTTTCCAGTTTGGATTTCGGTCCGTCCATTCACGATCTCTATCCTTCTAGCCTTCGTCTCTAGCCCAGCCTTGGTTACCACCCTGCCTTGGGTAGTTTGAACGATAGCCCCCGCCTTGATTTGCTAGAAAATTTACCTCCTCGTTATATAGGGCTTCAAATTTCATCTCTTTAGGATTTGCACACCCGACCCTCACAGCGTTTACACTATGGGCACCATCCCCATGACATTTTTGGATAGACTGTCAAGTTGTGTCATAATTTTGTCCATGTTTTGGTCTCTCTCATTGTCTTTTTCAATATGCTCCTTAGATAGCTTGAATGTAAGAGGGGATACTTCGTCCTCACGAGTGTACCAAGCTCTGTTGAATGTTGTCATGCCATCTAAAAGTTGGGTTGTTACTGCATATGGCTCCTGCATTAAGCCTCCAGGCGAGAGTTAGTCAGCGACACCTTTGTTTATCGAATCCAAACTCTGGTAAAAGTATTGAAGTATCACGTTGTCCGGCAAACCGTGGGTTGGGCATTACAGCACCAACTTTTTGAACCTTGGCCAAGTTTCGTGCAGAGGCTCTTCTTCTAGGCGTTTAAAGCTCTGGATGCTATCCCACAGTGACATCATATTTGAGGGAGGGAAAAATCGCACTTGAAATGCGGTTACCAACTCCTCCTAAGAAGTGATGGATTCACGTGGTAGCTCGGCTAGCCACTAGCAAGCCTCTCATATCAATGAGAAAGGGAATAGCCTCAATCGGACCGAATCCTGAGAGATGTTTTTCAATGAGAATGGTCTACACACATCTACAAAGCTTCGAATATGCTCGTGAGGATCCTCATGAGCCATTCCGCTGAACTAAATTAACGATGGGGTTTTGTCATGAGCCTTTAAAGGGGGACACAATAGTGTCAATTAACGATGGGGTTTTGTCACTAGTGAGTAAAAACAGAAAAATAAACAAAGATTTCTAAGTAATGAAAACTGATTCTTGGGGTGTGACGGGAATACGGGTTAAGCTACCTTATTGGGCACATGCTTTCGATAGAAGCTTTATAGAATAATTGTGACTAGGCTAAACTTTAAGGAGGCTAAGCTCTCTCTCGAGCAACTTACCTCATTTCAAATGCGTTCCTCTCGGACACCCACTTGCCGCATGAAGACCATCCTATGTCTTAACCCACTCACTCACTCGAGCTGAGTATGTGGACATGGGACTAGGGTGCACTCTCTCGAGCTGAACCTCATGTTGACCCACTAACATTGGCCATCAATTTAGTAGTTTTAGTTGTACAACCTCTCTCTCTCGCAAGCCGAAAACACATAACTAAACTTGTATTTGCAACTACAAATTCATCCACAACTACTAAACGAAATCACAATTAAACTACGATTAAATTATCAGCAAGCAAGACCCAACAATTATCTTAACCCATATTTTCTAAATCACACCCCAAAAATTGGGGATTTTAGCCATACATGTAGAAAAGATTGAAATTTATACCAAATTGAGCTTGCATTCAAATGGGTATGAAGATTTAAGTCTTGATACAGGCTAAAATTGAAGAATCAAAGAGTCCCAAATCCAAATCTTCAAGTCTTCAAAACCCTCTCAAACTTTGAGCAAAAGTATCAAAAATTACTATTCTATATGAAAATTATAATAATTGTTCGACTCTTAAAACTACAACTCTAACTAGCATTTATAGTTTTCACAGATTTGTGCTGCAACAGATTATTCGGCGTCGTTAGTCTGAATTGCTGATCAACTCGGCGATTTGCCTTTTGGTGTAGTTCATCGCCGTCTTGCACCATCCATCAGCATCGTCGTGCTCTGGGTCATAGGGCGACATAGTACTGTTTCGCGAAACTTCTCGGTGATACACCGACTACTCCCTATTTCCACCAACTTGATCATTTCCTTCAGGGCTCAACACACTGGAACAAAAGGCGAAGTAAGACCCTTCGGTGACTCGAAACTCGGCGATCCTTAGGCCTTCATTTCTTCATTCGTTTCAGCCTCTTCGTTCCTTTTTGCGACGTAGTGTCCATGCTTTCCTTCAAATTTCAAATACCTGAAACTTAAGTGTTTTCATCAGATATTCAGATAAAATAAGCATTTGAGGACACAATTTCTATTAAAATATAGCCCTAAATGAGTCGAATTTGTGGACTCATCAGGTATCTCTATAAAGGACTGGAATAGAGAAAGTCTTGTAAATTTGTTTAGCTAAAGTTGACTCTTCAAGTGGAATAGAGACAAAAAAAGGTTTTAAGAGTTGTACGGGAATGAATCAAAACATTATAGCAATATGAATAAAAAAAATTATAAAAAATCTGTAATAACATCTGGGAAATTCTCCTAATCCAGAAAAAAAGACAATGCATAGAAGTACAAATGACTACCATTTGCACTAGAAGTAGTGCCCTTATAGTAGTGCTTATGATGTAGTGGATTGAGTTCTATTATCCCCATTGCCCTGCCTCTCAAAGGGGAAATCCTAGATCACATGAACTGAGTAATCAGTCGGGGGTTTCCTGCTGAACTACACAGATTCCAATCAGGGCTCTTGGAAGCAAGGTCAATAGAATAAATGTAAGAACAAGCAGCATGATGAATGATAGAGAGATAGGAACCAAGGAAATTTATACAAAGGTTTAAACCACATAACTGAAAATTCATATGTCCCACCACGAGGTGGTCACCGTCCAACTATATATAGCTAACCGTATGAGCTCTAAAATAGAAGAGATGTTATCTTGTCAACTCAAGAAAATTGAATCCACGTGGAGTATTATGCATCAACTACAAATTAATATTTTTAGCACAAAACAAATTTTAAAATCTGCATGCTACGCTCATCAAACCCATTGAAGCTAAACTGAGCCGAACTCAACCAAAAACCCAAATACCAAAGGGTATCCCTATTGAAATAATAGCTAATCCAAAAGCAAAGATAGGTAATGTCAGTCAATGCATGGTTTTCACAATGTAGAGAAAGAAAATATTTAAAAAGTATGTGGTGTTAATTGATGATCCACTATAAAATTCTTTGATCACACAAGATCCAAGTGTGATTGAAGAGCTGATATTCAACGACAAAGAAATATGAATGTATTATGCAACAATGCCTACTCCACAATGTACTCCCCCAATTCTTCACAAGTTTGAATGGAATAAGGTTTATGTCAGTTTCCATAAAATATTCAATATCTTCAAATAACTACATATAAACATACCGATTATATACACATTGATATACATGCAAAAATATCCAAAGGATCTACAAGATATAGTGGAATTCAAGAGAGGCATTGGCACTATTAAAATACCAACACTTACTTATGGGTACAGTTTGGGAGGGATGAGCAAACTTCACAAAAATCTCGATGATTTTGGGAGTTTAACCCTCATCATACAAGTTGATAAAAAGGATAGAGCACACATTATGTGGTTTGGGAGCAAGCATAAATTTATTTTGCTTATCTGTGTTCAAGGCACTTGGCTTATGAGAACCACGCGCAACTAACAACACCTCATTAATTGAAGTTAGATCTTATCTTGTGCCAGTTAGAGTAATTGAGGATGTGCTCATAAGAGTGGGAAATTTCATTATTTCCGCCAATTTTATAATTCTAGACTTGAAAGAAGATGCTAGGATTTCAGTCATTATAGGACATCCATTCTTAACCATTATAGGAGCACTGATTGATATTAAGGTGGGAAATATGACAATGATAGTTAAGGATGAAAAGTTGACCATTGCAATTTACAAAGCGACCTCTACCCCTTTACACTATGAAGATCTATGAAGGATCACTACAATATATTCAGAAGTTGAATAACCCAATATACAACTACTCTCATTGTAGGATTTGATTGAAATTGCAAGAGTCAAGGACTATTTTTTAACCCTTGGGAAATTGATCCTTTCCAACACATGAATTTTTTTATGATAGTTTGTGCTAAGAAGAAGAGTGCATTAACTTCTTTTTTGAAAAATTAAAACTAAACATGTTTGTGTACGAGGTGAAGTTATGTCATTGTTCCAAGTTCTTCAATCAGTTGACTCTTGGCCAAAGTAAGTCCACATCTTTATTTATGAGTGGAGTTTTGTGGCTGGACAAACACAGATAGTAAAGAGCATTTTATACTTTAAATAGCTGGATGATGAGCTACTATTAAATGTATTGTAAAATTCAGAACGGTGTTGGAATAACATGATCCTAAGATATATGACACCATTATTCTAGATATATTCTGAACCACATTTGATCTAGTAAACCAACAACTAGCAAATACCGTATTTGGGGAAAACATGAATAATGTGCCTAAGGATGTGTCATAAATGTAATGAAGGATATAACTAGACATATGGTCATGATTTTAATGTCGAATTAATAAAGGTAATGACAAACATCATAAAAACAGGAGTAGACTATAGAAGTACTATTATTGTGAGGATCCTTTGTCCATAGAAAAAGTATTAAAGAAACTTACATTGTGATATGATGTTAAATCCAGTGTTGCTTAGGAGGAAACCCATAGTTGTAGTATTGTAGGATATAAAAACAAAAATATGAGAATAGAAGTTTTGTCATGACTGAAAATTAGGCAGTTGGTGGTAGACAACCCATCTTACTAACACTTAGTTAAAGAATGTTTCTAGTTTAGGTACAAAGAGAAAGAGGACGCACTCATGTAAACACATAAGAGTTGGGAAAACGAGATAGATGCTGTGTTGGACCTCGCCACATGGACCACATATTCACTCATTGAGCCCTGCACCACAACTTTCTCCAAACACCAAAGAGGTTAGAAACAAGGACAACTACACGATAGGGTCTGTTGTGTGCCAACCCTAAGCGCTACAATGGGACTCGTTGTTCACCTGACATTGATCCAAGTAAATAATTTGCAACATTTCTAGGTCAACCTGATCCGAAACACTTATTATGATATCCTTCCACCATTTTTTTTCTCATCCTCAATGGCTCTCCTCCTCGACTTTCTTTTAAGAGAACAATGAAGCACACCCTATTTTCATTCTTCTTCTTCTTTGATTACTTCATCCATCTTTAAGGTATGTTTTCTATTGAATTATACCTTGTTGTTTTATTGTTTTAAGGAAATTTTGCTTAAACACTTCACTATTCATTCCCTAATTCTTGAAGAGTTTAAAATTTATAATGAACATGAGATTTTAATCATAATTCACAAGAAGAATAAAAATTCTTAGAAAACATGAAATTAGGGTAGTCTTATGCTTTAATTTCTAATTTTAACTAGCATAAATTAATGGGTTGTTAGATATTACTACATCCTTGTTGAAAATTTTAGTAGACACTAATATCAACTAGTTAGGAAAAACGGAGTATTAAACCAATTAGAGTACTAGTATCATGCTAGTAAATTAAGTGTTGGCTGATCCTTGAATCATTAAACTTATTTTTGCTAGTCTGTCAAACTTAAATCTGGAAAGTCTTATGGTTTGAATTGACATGTACCATGAATTCATTCCAACACTCAGGGAAAGAAAATGTCCTTATGTAGGAACCCCAAACAGTCTTGATAGGAACAAATTTCATAGGTTAACCCGCCAATGCTTACACCTCTTTCACCTGCATGCAATTTAGCATATGTTTGATTGAAGAAACAGAAGGTAAGCAATGGTTCAGAGCTAATAATAAGGCAAGGTACCATCCTTACAAATAGATTTGAAAATAATTGTGTTGTTAAACTTACTCGTTATCTTATCCTACATTTACAATAAAAGAACATATAGTTGGACTATCTTTTGGGTTTTTTTCTTGCGAAATAAGTCGATTAAGTTCACATAATTGACTCTCATATATTTTTTATATTTTTTATATTATTATATTTTAATAATTTATGATACAAATATTTTCGTAAATTCATAGTTGAAAAATTGTACACATTATTTAATAAAGTAATTCAATAAGCATAGTGATGCGAAAGATTAAATGGCAGTTAAAAAGGTATTTTAGAATACCTTCGCTTCTTATCACCGAATACGAGTCTCGAACCCTTGACCTAATGGAGGACTTTAAAGTAATCACTCTACCATTAAGCTCAAGGAAGACTCGTGATAAATCTCTTAACATTTATTATTAAAAAGGCCTTACATCGAATAAAAGAAGAAAAATATTAACACGTACATAAGATTGACTAAGGTTGCAATAAATATAAAGAAATAAAAAGATTAAAGTACAAATATGTGCATTTAAGCTTGTAAACAAATGTATTTTTTTATAAATTTAGCACATAACAATATAATTTTGTAAAATATTTTAGAGAATTATATTTCTGTTTCAGTAATGATAGAAGATATTGTCCAAAAATGGATGTTTAAAATGTCATGGCAATTTCCATAAATTTACATACTTTTCCAAAAATGTGAATTTGAGTATGAAAATGGATGATATAGTTATATTGATTAGGCTTCCCTTGTATGTCTTTCTTCTCGTTCTTTTTATAAGAGGATCATCCAAAACTTGACTACTGACCAATGAGAAGTTGGTGGAAACACTAGGCTAGAAACTGATCCTCAACTCTTCTACGAAAAATCAGGAATTTGAATCAACATATAATCAATCAAACACTACTCATTTGGTTTTCAGAACTGACTCTGATTGTGAAATTCATGAATTTATGATAAAACCAGTCCAATTTTTTGGCAAATGTGTTATAGAGCAACCGAATTGCAGAGCATAAGATGGAAATGGACTGGAAAATGGGGCAGGGTAACGGGAAAAGAAGTGATAAATAAGATGCCAATGTGAGAGGGCCAAACACAAAGGCCAAAAACTGAACCATTTTCGCGTAGTTTGAATGTGGTGGAGTGTTTAACAGAGCATCTTGAAAAATACATAAAATGAGGAAATTTCCAACGGATAAAAACATCTCAGCAAAGTGTGTATCGAAAGGGGATTTGTCACTGCCTGTGTACTTGAGCTGTAACAGGGCAACCATCTCAGAATTACAATGTTCGCGCGCTGATGAGGTGGTGGAGGAGGAGGAGTAAATTGCTCTGCCTGAAAATCTGTCGTTGTTCTTTCTTCTGCCATTGAAGAAGCAAAATTCGAGCAAAAACTTGAAATAATTCTTATTTATTTTCTTTTAGTTGTGTGTCCAATGCCTCCGATGACCATTACTTATATAGTTATATAGTTACAAAAAAGAGACTTTTGCGATAAGAGTCATTGTCCGGAATTCGAGACCCTGCAAATCTTGTCTATAATGTGTCATTTTCATCTAAGTTTCCATTATGCAAACTCTGTCCAAAAATGTGTCATTTTCATCTAAGCTAGTGTTTGGCCCCAAGTTCCAAAATACTAAATATTCTGGGCAAAGAACTAAAGTGGATACTTTTCAGGAGATTATGTTAAGAGCATCTGGACATAATTTCTGCAGCAGCTAGTATTAAAGGAAATCCCCTGGACATACTTTGCCGCAACAACTAGTATTCAAGGAAATCCCCTGGACATATTGTGCTGCAGCAGCTAGTATCTAGACATACATTACTGCAACAACTAGTATTAAAGGAAATCCCCAAGACATACTTTGTTGCAGCAGCTAGTATCTGGACTTACTTTGCTACAACAGCTAGTATTAAAGGAAATCCCCTGGACATACTTTGCTGAAGCAGCTAGTATCTGGACATACTTTGCTGCAGCAGCTAGTATTAAAGGAAATCCCCTGGACATAGCTAGTATCTGGACATACTTTGCTGCAGCAGCTAGTATCTGGACATACTTTGCTGCAGCAGCTAGTATCTGGACATACTTTGCTGCAGCAGCTAGTATCTGGACATACTTTGCTGCAGCAGCTAGTATCTGGACATACTTTGCTGCAGCAGCTAGTATCTGGACATACTTTGCTGCAGCAGCTAGTATCTGGACATACTTTGCTGCAGCAGCTAGTATCTGGACATACTTTGCTGCAGCAGCTAGTATCTGGACATACTTTGCTGCAGCAGCTAGTATCTGGACATACTTTGCTGCAGCAGCTAGTATTAAAGGAAATCCCCTGGACATACTTTGCTGAAGCAGCTAGTATCTGGACATACTTTGCTGCAGCAGCTAGTATTAAAGGAAATCCCCTGGACATACTTTGCTGCAGCAGCTAGTATTAATGGAAATCCCCTTGACATACTTTGCTGCAGCAGCTAGTATCTGGACATACTTTGCTGTAGCAGCTAGTATTAAAGGAAATCCCCTGTTTTTACCGTCCAGATTTTAGTTTGTGTTAGTTCTTTCTATAAACCTATCTATTTTGACTCAGAAATTTCATGAAAGGTAACATCCAAGAAGGGTAGATCGATCATACAACCACACACACCTAACAACGAAGATCTTAAAACAATATAGAGAATAAAATAGTACTACCTGATTCGTCATTAGGATGAAACTCAGTGCAACAAACAGATGTATTCAACTCATTAGATTCACCATCATGTGCTTGGTCTACAGAGTTGTTCTGATTATCTATCAATTGCTCAAGATAAGGTTGGGCTGTAGAGTCATCTTGACCATCACTCATTTGCTCAATATAATATCGCAAAGTTTCATCAGGTTGTTCAATAACCAATGTGTTGCGACCTCTAATTTGCATAGTTCCTTCTCTTAAGTGAAGCCACTATCTAGCAGCATTAAGTTAAAGATTAACTCAAACATATATAACATGTTAGATGAAAAATAGAAGGAAGCTTCATCACCTCAAGCTGTGAAAAACACCTAAATGGTAATTTGTGCACACGAACAAAGCTTAGTGACAAAAATAATTCTAATTATAAATGAAGTTGGTGCACCAAGAAAACCGTTATCCAATGATAAGAACACCTTATCATATCACAATTCAAGAGCTACAATCAACAAAAAATAAGTAAAGGCAAGTACATAAAATACACTTAAATGTTCAAAAATCAACCAATTCAGACATGGAAATCCATAGTTGACTAACATGCATCTTCTATAAAATGACTTGAATCGAAAGCGACAAATTTTTTTTATTTAAATTTCTAATTAAACAAATCCATAGAAGCTCTACAATACCACTTGCAAAAAATTTACTTTATAAGTACCACCTATCTTATTAAGAATCACTTTCATTCTCAATGTCATTTCCTCCCTCAACATTAACTTCACCATCATTCATAGAAGCTTGAGAATGTAAATCCGTTTCAATTACTATCCCATCGACACCACTTCTTACCCAATCATCACACTCATACTCCGGAACACAAGCATTTTCTAAGAGAGCCAAGTCAGTGACATCACTTTGCATTGATGACTCAGATTGCACATTAATTTCATCTCCCATATCAAAAGGGTCTCGAGGTTTAATTAAACTAGGGACAAACCATTCATGATCTACAGGATCTTGAAAATATATTACTTGTTGAGCTTGTTCAGCAAAAATAAATGGCTCATGACGTTCTCGATTGCCAGTGTCTGCCAGGCGTGAGAAATTCACAAGTGTGAAACCCAATTCATCATCCTTAACTCCTCTACCTTTGATTACATCAACCCAATCATACTTAAATAAGACAACCTTAAATTTTTCATTGTAGTTTAACTCCACAATATCATTCAATCTACCATAATATGTGATATTTGCTGACTTTGGAGCATTGTCATTTGTACTTGTAATCGAATAACTACAACAAAAATAATTTTTAGCGGCAATAAATACTAACATTAATAAAGAGTGTTATAGTCTTTACCGGCACTAGTTAAATGCTATTAGAACCAATGTCGCTAAAGACTTTACGGACATATGCAAAGAGTGTTAATTGTCGCTAAAAATACATATTTAAAGGCAATTAAGAATTAATTACTGCTAATGATCATTTTTGATGTAGTGAATAGAAGTAGATATCTTATTCCAATAGATAAGCAAGATATAAATACAATATACTAGGTTCTAATTTAGGAAAGAAAATACAGAAGGATTCCTGCAAATCTACTATCTAATTATGAGGGATTTCTACAGATCTACTAGCTATAAATATGCATATGGATACTACTAAAATGATGTCTATATACATTTTGTAACACTCCCCCTCAAGTTGGAGCATAGATATTAACCATGCCCAACTTGTTGCTAAGGTAATCGACTCGAGTTCCATTTACCGCCTTTGTAAACAAATCAACTACTTGCTCTCCTATCTTCACGTAACTAGTAGAGATCAAGTTTTCTTGAATCTTCTCACGAATGAAGTGACAGTCAACTTCAATATGTTTAGTTCTTTCATGATACACTGGGTTTGAAGCAATATGAAGAGCAGCTTGATTATCACACTAGAGTTTTGCTGGCATATAATGCTTCAACCCTATTTTAGTTAAGAGATGATGTATCCACATTATTTCACATGTAGACTGTGACATATCTCTGTACTCAGATTCTGCACTGGATCGAGATACAACACTTTGCTTCTTACTCCTCTTGCTACCAAGTTTCCTCCAACAAAGATACAATAACATGTACTAGATCTTCTATTAATCTTGGAACCAACCCAATCAGCATCTGCAAGACACTCAATATGAGTATGGTTGTGATTGCTATACAGTATGCCAAGTCCAGGAGCTCCTTTCAAGTAACATAAATTTTTTTCCAAAGCTTCCCAATGTCCGGCCGTAGTTGCAGACATGAACTGACGTATAACACTTACTGTGAAGGCAATATCAGGACGAGTCATTGTGAGCTAGTTTAACTTCCCAACTATCCTCCTATACCTCTCTGGATTATCAAAAGGATAGCTATCTTTCATGAGATGCACATTGGGAACCATTGGATTACTGCAAAAGGATTGGCTACCAATTTTCCAGTATCTGCAAGTAGGTCAAAAACATACTTTCTCTAAGATAGAAGAATTCCCTTCTTGATTCTCTTTACTTCTACTCCCAAAAAATATTTTAACTGCCCTAAGTCCTTTGTATGAAACTTAGTATGTAAGGAAGACTGAAGGGAGGAGATCCCCTCAGAATCACCTCCTGTGATGATAATGCCATCAACATATACAACAAGAAGGATAGTACCAACTTCAGATTTTCGGTAGAAGATAGAGTGATCACATTTGCTCATTTTCAATAGAAACTCCTGAACGACCTCACTAAACTTGCCAAACCAAGATCGTCGACTCTGCTTCAAGCATTACACGGACTTTTTCAATTGACAAACTTTCTTATACTCTCCTAGAGCAATAAAACTGGGTGGTTGTTCCATACACACTACCTCTTGAAGATCACCATGAAGGAATGCATTTTTGATAGCCAACTGATGTAAAGGCCAATTCTCACAAGAGTTAGAGAAATGAATAAGCGTACAAAATTGAGTTTAGCAACTGGAGAAAAGGTGTATGAATAGTCCACCCTATAAGTCTGAGCATATCCTTAAGCTACAAGCTTGTCCTTAATTCTTGCCACGGAACCATCTGGCATAACTTTAACTATGAACACCCACTTACATCCTACTGGTTTCTTCCCAATGGGTAAATCCACCAAATCCCATGTGTGATTTTCCTCTAATGCATGTATTTCCTCAAGCATCGCATTTGACCATCCAGGATGATGCAAAGCCTCCTTCACTGTTTTGGGTACCAAAACAGTCTAGAGAAGCAATCAAGGATCTAGTTATAGGAGATAATCGATCATAGGTAACAAAGTTAGCAATAGAATATGTGGATTTGCAAGTCCTTATATATTTACGAAGAGCAATAGGGAGGTCAAGTTGTTCTGGAGGATCAGATGGAGGTGTTGGTGCAGGACATGTATCTTCAGTATCTTGTCTCCTCGAATAAACTTGAACAATTGGCGGTCTTGTTGGAACATATGTTGGTGGCACAATAGTCGAGTGGTGCTCAATAGAGTCACTAGGAGATGGAAGAATAGCATCACTTGATTCCACACCATGAGTAGCATGACAAACTAACCACTCATCTTCCTCCCCCTGACTTGTAATTTTAGGAGGAAAATAGAAAAATGGTGTAGTCTCAGAAAATACCGCATCATTCGACACCAGATATTTGCCAAGTTTAGTAGAATAACATCGATACCCCTTTTAAAGACGAGAATAACCCAAGAAAACAAACTTCAATTCCTTAGGGTCCAACATAGTAATAGATGGACGTACATCTCGAACATAACATGTACTTCCAAATACCTTTGGTTCCACCGGAATTAATGACTTGTTTGGAAAAAGAACAATGTAAGGCATATTACCAACAAGTACTGTCGATGGCATGCGATTAATCAGAAAACAAGTTGTAGATACTAAATCGGCCCAAAATTGTTTAGGAACTTTCATTTGGAACAAAAGTGCTCAGGGTGTCTCAAGTACATGTCTATTCTTCCTCTCAACAACTCCATTTTGAGAAGGTGTATCAACACAAGATGACTGATAGAGGATACCGTGTTGTCTCATGTAGGATTGAAACAACTTTGACATGTATTATTTTGCATTATCACTCCTTAAAATATGCATAGAAGCATTGAATTGAGTTTTGACTTTAGCATAAAAAGCACAAAAGTGAGTAAACACTTCAGAGCAACTTTTTATAAAATAAATCCAAGTCATCCGAGAGAAATCATCCATAAAAGTGAGAAAATATTTATGTTCGTTTTTGGAAACAACTGGACATGGTTCCTAAACATCAGAATGAATTAACTAAGAAGCTGATTCAACTCATTTATTAACCCTTGGACCTAATGTGATGCGATGATGTTTTGCAAATCAGCATGATTCACACTTCAAAGAAGGAACATTTTGAAACTGGGGACATAACTTCTTTAATAAAGGTAAAGAAGGGTGTCCCAATCGATAATGTGCTTCAAATGGAGACAAGACACTTGAGTAGGCAACAAATCGAGACTTATATTCATCAAGGATATATAGACCATCAATTACATGTCCTTTACCAATAACCTTATTCATCGCAAGATCACAAAACAAGTAATAATTAGGAAAGAACGAAACATAACAATTAAGATATCTAGTAGGTTTACTCACAGAAATCAAATTGAAGGCCAACTTCGGTAGATTTAATACTGAGGACAAGGTAATAGAGGAGGTTGCTTTGACGGTTCCAGATCCCACAATGTTACATGTTGACCCATCATCTATTGTTACAGGAGAGGGAACTTTGTGTGATTGAAAGGTAGAAAACATGTTATGATTACTTGTCATGTGATCTGTAGCACCTGAATCAATCACCCAGTTGTTCGAAGATGAGAACAGACATGCTTTTGTTGAATCAAGCAACGAACTCTTTCTATTCCACGAGCAGAACACCAGAGATGCACAGCACGTGGGCCTTGTCTAACGAACGACGACTTTCGATTCTTAATCGACATAGGTTTCTCTTTTTGTGTAATTGAATTGGATGGGCTTGCAACCCTTAGGCCTGCCTCTGTCACTGCAAGAGGCTCGAAGGGATGAAATAGCTCCTTTAATCACAAGGGTAGTAACTGCAGTGAATTGTTTAAGGGATTCTTGATACTGAGAGAACTCTGCAAATTGATCTACCGAACACGCAACCTTCTGATTTGTAGCCATATTTCCTCCTTTCTAATTGTTTGAGTTATATTTTCCAACTTAAATATCCAAAATATCAATACAGGAGAATCCAACAAACACAAACAACAAATACAATCCAATACCAACAAAATAATTATTGTCGAGGCTCAAACTTCAAGAACAAAGCAAGATGAGAGAGAACAAAGGAACCAGAAATCAAGAACAAGCATTTAGAAAACACTATTCATTCAATGTTTAACAGTATTCAACAATCGCAGCAGCACCAAATAGAATACCAGATCTGAATTGCAGAAGCTACAGGGAAATATTAACCTGGAAGTAACTTTCCAAATAAATATGAACCTGGAAGAGAAAAAGTGTTCTCCAAACAGTGTTTCAACACCAAAGAAAACTCGAGGTACGCTAGAAAGGATGATTTGCCTCCTACTGTGGCAGTGACACAAATTGGCCACTTTGAAAGTGATCGATTTGAAATCTGAGCTTGTTTCTGTAAGACAGCAAAACGAGATCAAGGAGCCTATAGGCTCTGCTACCATGTAATTGAATAGAAGAGGACATCTTAATCCAATAGATAAGCAAGATATAAATACAATATACTAGGTGCTAATTTAAGAAAGAAAATAAAAAGGGATTCCTACAAATCTGCTATCTAATTATGAGGAATTCCTCCAAATCTACTAGCTAAATATATGCCTATGTAAACTACTAAAATGATATCTATAAACATTTTGTAACAATACTAGCATAACTTTTAGTCTTTGAAACAACCATAAGACCACTATTTTGTGTCTCATTGAACTCTTCACTCTGTTTAGTTCGGAATCAAAACCCATTATTTACATTGAATGCACTGAATATTTTTTCAATAAAGATGGCCCTTGAGCGAGAGCTTTAAAATCCTTTATGATATTAGATGTAGCCTCTAATTCATTTACCTAACAAAATTGAAAGATATAAATATAAATACAATACAAGTACAAGGAAAATAATTTAGCTTGACTAATGACTTAGACCTACTACTTACTTTTTCCTCAAACCACTTTGGAAATGTATCGAAATGAAGACAATCAAGTTGATGTTGATTCAAACGACGCTTACAATGTGATCTCTTGATTTCAGCAATATGTTCACTGTTCACATAACTCACATCTATCAATTTTGTTATCAAATAAGACTTATATATATATATATATATATATATATATATATATATATAGAGAGAGAGAGAGAGAGAGAGAGAGAGAGAGA
>NW_006239076.1:1155684-1167034 GCF_000226075.1 Solanum tuberosum | reverse complement strand
TAAGACTTATATATAGATATATATATATATATATATATATATATATAGAGAGAGAGAGAGAGAGAGAGAGAGAGAGAGATCAATTTAATACTTACTTTTTATAATTCTCCACCACTTCTGACTCACAGTTGAATAACACATGTCTATGTGCTTGTAACCGTGTTTTATCATCCAACTTAAATACATCTATTCCACCATCTAACTCCCCAACAATAGGAAAAATACATTCTTCTTTACTGGTATCATTATCAATTTGATCATCACATTTTCTTGAACAATAAGACCTTGAATCTCCACCCTCCAAATATCGTGAGAAAAATGTCAAACACTCATTCGATATGTATTCTTCTGCTATTGCACCTTCTGGGCATGTACGATTACAAACATATGATCTTAAAGTACCCAAGTACCTACAAAATTATGTATTATTATTAGTTTGATATTATAAGATTTAAGAACTAAAGATATACAATAAAGGTTCAATGATTTTCTTTGTACCTCTCAATTAGATACATCCAACGATAATGTACTGTCCCTATAAGTTTAGCCTCTGTTACTAAATGAGTAAGCAAGTGCACCATAATCGTAAAGAGTCGAGGGGGGAAAAGCTTCTCCATAGTAGACAATATTTTTGGGATTCTTTCTTCAAGTAACTTTAACTCATTTAATTTTAGCACTTTGCTACATAAGACATGAAAGAATGTGCATAATTCAATTAAAACAGATCTGATTCTCTTATCCGTTGATCTCCGCAAGGCAAGAGGAAGAAGTTCTTGCATTAAAACATGACAATCATGAGTTTTTAATCCAGATATCTTTCGTTTGCGAATCCAACGTGCTATATTAGATGCATAGCCATGTGGAAACTTGGCATTTTCCAAAACTTCATAAAACAACTCTTTTTCCTTCAAAGACAGTGTGCAATAAGTAGGAGGAAGATATGTCCTCCGACTCACTCGATATTGAGGCCATAAATGTGGTCTTATTTTCATATCATCCAAGTCCAATCGAGCAGATAACTTGTCTTTTGACTTTTTATCAATACCCAATAGTGTATAAATTATGTTGTCACACACATTTTTTATGTGCATCACATCAACATTATGGTGGACCAACTTATACTCCAAATAAGGAAGATAAAAAAAGATGCTTCTCTTTTTTCATGTGTTATTCATCACCCCACTTACCCCTGCACTCGACTTGCCAACAGTAAACTTTATGTCTTTAATTTGATTCAACACTAGTTACTGTAGACGGTGCAGGTCTTGTTTCTTTAGTTCCATCAAATGATTTAGCATCATTTCCATATTTGTGGTCCGACTTCAAGAAACGTCGATGACCCATGAAGCAAAATTTCTTACCATGTATGAGCCTTTTATAATGAGTATTTATGTTGCAAGAAGGACATGCAAACTGACCAGTAGTACTCCATTCAGATAGAGTACCATATGCTGGAAAATCGTTTATAGTCCACATGAGAGGTGCTCGGATCTGAAATGTCTCCTTATTAGAGACATCATATGTTTCTATCCCAACATCCCATAATTCATTCAACTCTTCTATTAAAGGCTGTAAAAAGACATCAATATTATATTTGGGAGCTTTTGGTCCAGGTATCAACATAGATAGAATAAAGAACTCTTGCTTCATGCACATCCATGGTGAAATATTATATGGCATTAAAATCACTAGCCATGTACTATAAAAAGTACGCATTGTGCCAAATGGATTAAACCCATCAGAAGCTAATCCTAGGCACACATTGCGAGGATCTTTGGCAAATTCTGGATATTTACTATCAAAACTTTTCCAAGCTTCAGAATCTGCTGGTTATCGAATAACTCCATCTTTGGTGCGCTCTTCATGATGCCATCTCATTGCTTTAGAAATTTCTGATGAAATAAATAATCTTTGCAACCTTGGTTTTAAAGGAAAATACCTTAGGACCTTGGCTAGAGTTTTTTTGGCATTATTTTTCAATCTAGAAGCCCCACAAATTTTTCATTCATTAACATCCTTACTAGCAAATTCTTTTCAAAAAAGCATACAATCATTAGGACAAGCATGGATCTTTTCGTACTTTAAACTCAAACCATCAATTATCTTTTTGGTCTCATAGAAAGAAGAAGGCAATTCATATCCTTCAGGCAATGCATCCTTCAGTAGTCCAAGCAATGAATTAAAGGATTCATTTGACCATTTGAACATGCATTTTGTACGATACATATGCAACAAAAAAGATAATTTGCTAAACTTCTTGCATCCAAGATATAATTCTTCATTTGCCTCTTTCACGAGTCATTCAAACTTATTCATCTCTAGATGGAGTTGCATTCCAGATGGATGATCAACATTTTCTTGCAGGTTTGACTCCATCTCACCTCTTTTATTGATGTCACTATCTATGAATTTTGCAAAGCCTCCAAAGGCATCATGTATCATTCCTCTCATATCATCACCTCTTAAAGTTGTCTGCCTATAATTATTTACTTCACTATTGTCTGATCCCTTTAGAGACTCTCCATGACAAAACCAGCATCGTATAGTACCATTAACAACAAGATTATCATATGTTGTAGCTCGATTTACTTGATGGATAAGTACACATTCGGTACAAGGACATGAAATTTTCTCCCTTTCTTGCTTGTTAGAAAATGCATTGTTTAAAAAATCTTCTACTCCATCCAGTTATTCTTTACTGAGTCTATCAAGACACATCCATCTTTTATCTCTAGAATTGTTCATGACGTTCAAGATATGATTTTATTTCCGTAATTACTGTTGGGGCTGAAAATACATTAGTAAAATAGAGAAGATGAAAAAAATTGAATTTCAGATAAAATATTAATCCTATTAGTACGTATGGTGCAATACAGAAGATGGTCGTCAACGTGTTCGGTATCTTTCAATGAAGTCCTAAAGGGAATCAATGGCTTCAATTTTCAAGGAAAACCAAGATCTTTATGCACCCTGTTTTTAGCAGATAATATTTCAGGGAGCATGATATCAAATTTCACGTATTTGCGACTTTGTGTGTATTAAATTTCCATGGTGTTCACATTGGTGAGGTACCGTCATCAATCAGAAATCTAATATATTTAACATATCTTTACCTATTGGGAATTACAAAATTCAACAAAACATAAAGAAGAAAGGATCACAATTGAACAAAACTAGCTAACTATAAATATCGGTACTTCTAACAAGTCGGAAAGGGTGGGTGTAGCTAACTAGTTGGTGCTCAAAAGTGTATGTAATTTAGTTTTTCCATCCAGGAACAGAGACCCAAGTTTATTATATTGTTTGCTCAATGCTCATGGAGTAAAGAGATATGAAGGTGAAGCACTGGTTGGAGAGGTATGGCTGACTCGTATTCACAATGTTCTGCTTCTCCTTGCTTATAACTACTATATTTTGACTTTGTGTGTATTAAATTTCCATGGTGTTGACATTGTTGAGGTACTGTCATCAATTAGAAATCTAATATATTTAACATATCTTGACCTATTGGGCATTACAAAATTGAACACGGCAGAAAGGAGAAAGGATCACCATCGAACAAAACTAGCTAGCTATAAATATCGGTACTTCTAACAAGTTGGAAAGGGTGGGTGTTGCTAACTAGTTGCTGCTCAAAAGTTTATGTAATTTTGTTTTTCAATCAAGGAACAGAGATACAAGTTTATTAAATTGTTTGCTTAATGATCATGGAGTAAAGAGACACGAAGGTGAAGCACTGGTTGGAGAGGTATGGCTGACTCGTATTCACAATATTCTGCTTCTCCTTGCTTATGTCTACTAAATTTTGACTTTATGTGTATTAAATTTCCACGGTGTTGACATTGTTGAGGTACCGTCATCAATCAGAAATATAATAGATTTAACATATCTTGATATATTGGGAATTACAAAATTCAACACAACAGAAAGAAGAAAGGATCAGTATCGAACAAAACTAGCTAGCTGTAAATGTCGGTACATCTAACAAGTCAGAAAGGCTGGGTGTAGCTAACTAGTTGCTGCTCAAAAGTTTATGTAATTTAGTTTTTCCATCCAGGAACAAAGACACACGTTTATTATATTGTTTGCTCAATTCTCATGGAATAAAAAGATATGAAGGTAAAGCACTGGTTGGAGAGGTATGGTAGATTCGTATTCACAATATTCTGCTTCTCTTTGCTTAGAACTACTATATTTTTCTTTAAAAAACTTCTTATTTGTATATATTGCTGTTCTACTTTCTGCTTTTGTGAACATCTGTTTTAATGTACATTTAATTTATAACTTCCAACACTTAAAGAATGGCTTCCCATAAGCAGAGCAATAGAGCTAGTGAAACCAAGGGTCGAATGGCTCCCCACGAGCACAGATACATAGTTTTCATACTACTCATTATGCCTCAAACTATTTGTTAATATATAGTCTTAATTTATGTAACATTCTTAGTATAGGCGAACGTTGGTCAAACAATGGACTGCATAAAAGACAAGGCTTAAGCAACAAAAAATTGGACTTTCGAGATGGTTCAGTCAGCCAAAGGAATAGCGCACGATAAGATAACTGGAGCAGCCTATACAACAAAGGATAAGATGACCAGAGCAGCTCAAGCTACGAAGGATAAGGTCACTTAAGCAGCTCAGTAAACTAAAGAAAAGATAACCAGACAACAACACTTTCCAAGGACAAGATAAAATTTAAGCCAACATTACTCTGCTTCAGCTAAAACGAGGGAGCCATAATAGGTATCTCAAATAGATTTTACCATTTACATCACCGATTAAAAGAAACATAATTGGCTGGTTGTTGTTTAGGTAGAGGGTTTCCTCAAGAATGTGGGTTGAGTTCAATTTTGATTAACATTTACTTTAATAGTTTCGATAAGGATATTCAAGAACTAAGGCTTAAAATGAATCGGGAGAATCATAGAGTTGATGCTAATGACCTGCTGGGGGATATCAAAGGAATGCTTTCTATATGCCATTGAAGATATATGCAGTTAGGTATTTGGATGAGATATTGGTTATCACGTCGGGCACAAAGATGATGACTTTGGATTTGAATAGTAGACCTGTGTAGATTCTTGAGATAGATATGGAATTCGATATTGATAAGGTTAAGACTGTTATTCATAGTGCTACTTCTGAGAAGATAGAATTTTGGGGATGGAGCTTCAGGCAGTTAAGATGTATGTCTTGCACCCACCAATGTCACAAAAGGCAATTAGGGCGAGGAAGAAGTACCTGTGGCAGAAAGAAGTTAGAGCTTCGGAGTTGAGAAATGCTAAAGAGAATAATAGGAAGAAATTGGGAATGAAGATATTAAGTCATGTATTTAAGAAAATGAAGCGGGCCAATGGTTTAAAAACTAATTTCAGATTGAGCGTGAAGTCAACAAAATCTTTGATTTTTGGGCTGAAGAGGTAATGCAAGACTTTTAGGAATCTGTCGATGATCGTTGGGAATGGCATCGGATGCTTTCAGCTGGTGACTTTCTTTCTTTGAAAAAGGATCAGAGATCAACTGTCCCGTAAACTAGTAGATGCTTATGATAACTTTCAAGAGCAAGTTGACAGGTACTTAAATCCCATCAAAGCAAAAAGGATGTTAGAGGAACAAGTAAAGATAGCAGAGGAAGAAGAGGAACGGAAATACTCTGATCAAACGGTGGCAGATCTGACAAAGTTATGCATAAAAGTTGAGCCGCTTAGAGCCCGTTTGGATTGGCTTAAGCATTGGTCAAACCTACTTTTACGTCAATTTTTGACTTCTGAAAGTGTTTGGCAAATATAAAAAATAATTTAAAATAAATCAAAAATGACTTAAAATAAGTACGAAGTGTTTGGCAAGGTAAAAGATGACTTAAAATAAGTCAAAAACCAAAAGTAGGTCTCCCCCTACTTTTTATTTTTTGACTTAAAAATCATTTAAGTTTGACTTTTTATTTTTAACTTAAAAGCTTCTTTTTCAAGCCAATCCAAATGAGCTCTTAGACTACTGATTCATAGTTTATTGATGGGTACAAAGCAGGTTGGATGTATCTTTTGCAGTTCTATGCTCGCTCCATATACCACTATTTACATACAGATCAGTGAAGCTAATAGATGACCAGAGCAGCTCAAGCTACGAAGGATAAGGTCGCTTAAGCAGCTCAGGAAACTAAAGAAAAGATAACCAGACAACAATACTTTCCAAGCACAAGATAAAACTTCAGTAAACATTGCCCAGCTTCAGCTAAAACGAGGGAGCCATAACAGGTATCTCAAATAGATTGTAACATTTACATCACCAATTAAAAGAAACATAGTTGTTCAGAGCCACTTAGACTACTGATTCATAGTTTATTGATGAGTACAGAGCACGGTGGATATATCTTCTGCAGTTCTACGCTCGCTCCATATACAACTACTTACATACATATCAGTGAAGCTAATGGAGATTTTTATGCAAGCTAATAGTGAAGCCAGCAAACACATGTTCTAATAAACATCTAAAACGGAAAGTTAAACGAATGACAAGAGTATTAAATAGAAGATTCAAGGATAAAGCTAAAGCTAGTAGAAAACAGACAAAAAGGTTTTAAAAATGCTTCTTGCTATGGATAATCTCAACAACAGAGAGGTCATGGAGTCTAAATATAAATTTTTGTACTCACATGAATCTAAACAACAGAGGATGTATGTAATCGCTAAACTTGAAATTTAAAAAAAATAGATCATAAGTCATGATAAAACAAACAATTGTTTTTTTGTTCTAGTTCTCAATTTCAGAATAGAAATTTTGAATGATCATAAGTTACGAACGAACTAAAAGCCACTCGCCTGAATATACTAACAAGTACATGCCTTAATATAATAGCCACATGCCATAACTTATATTAATAGATGAGTCAATTTAATCTATTGCAATCAAAATAATAGCAGCTAGAGATCACAATCACAGAAACAGTACTTTTCCTAATCCCAAATCACTTGAAAATCACAATTAATACTTAAATATTGATTAGTTTGTCAAGTTTATTTTCTATTTATTGAACATGATAGAAAATAAATTACAAGGTTAAATTCTCAACGAAGATGTACAGATCAACAAGGGTAATAAAGCAAATAGAATCAGATGAGAGGACATGAGCGACCTACAAACCTAAAAGCTTCGTTGTTCCTGGACGTATCTACTATGAGTGAATAATGGCAACTGGACGTTGCTGTTGCGAGTAAATATAGGTTGTTGGAAGGTCGTTGTGTTGAAAAAAATATGTGCTGATGGATCGCAATTCTGAATAATTAAGGATTTAGAATCCTCATATGTGTGGGAAATCTTTTTAGGAATAGTATTTTCCTTATTAGCATATGTATGAGGGTTTTGTTTTTCTTAGTAATTTTTTCCTTATTGCATAGGAGTTCTTTTTTTCACAAAATTTGGAGAAAGGCGGGAAATAAAAATTCTTCAAGAAAGCGGGAGTTTTATTTTTAGAAAAAAAAAGGTTTTCTACGGCCATTTTTTGGAATTGCTACTAAGGATATATTTATTGCTGGCAATTATACATTAACCGTTGATATTATACCTCACATGAATACATTAGCGGCAATTACCTTATTGCCGCAAAATAATTGTCGCTAAAGTTTAGTTTTGTAGTAGTGAAGATTAAAATTTCTTAGAAAACATGAAATTAGGGTAGTCCTATGCTTTCATTTCTAATTTTAACTAGCATAAATTAATGGGTTGTTAGATATTACTACATCCTTGTTGAAAATTTTAGTAGACACGAATATCAACTAGTTAGGAAAGACGGAGTATCAAACCAAGTAGACTACTAGTATCATACTAGTAAATTAAGTGTTAGCTGACCCTTCAATCATTAAACTTAATTTTGCTAGTCTGTCAAACTTAAATCTGACAAGCCTCATGGTTTGAATTGACATGTACCATGACTTCATTCCAAGACTCAGGAAAAGAAAAGGTCCTTATGTAGGAACCCCAAACAGTCTCGATAGGGACAAAGCTAACCTGACAATACTTACACCTCCTTCACCCGCATGCAATTTAGCATATGTTGGATGGAAGAAGTAGAAGTTAAGCAATGGTTCAGAGCTAATAAAAAGGATAGGTACCATCCTTACAAATACATATGGAAATAATTATGTTGTTAAACTTACTAGCTATCTTGTCCTACATTGACAATAAAAGAACATATAGTTGGACTATCTTTTGGGTTTTTTTCTTGCGAAATAAGTCAATTAAGTTCACATAATTGACTCTCATATATTTATTATATTATTATATTTTAATAATTTATGATACAAATATTTCATAAATTCATAGTTGAAAAATTGTACACATTATTTAATAAAGTAATTCAATAAGCATAGTGATGCGAACGATTAAATGGAAGTTAAAAAAGGAATTTAGAATACATACGCTTCTTATCACCGGATACGAGTCTCGAACACTTGAACTAATGGAGGACTTTAAAGTATTCACTCTACCATTAAGATCAAGGAAGACTCGTGATAATTCTCTTAACATTTATTATTAAAAAGGCTTTACATTGAATAAAAGAAGAAAAATATTAACATGTACATAAGATTGACTAAGGTTGCAACGAATATAAAGAAATAAAAATATTAAAGTAAAAATATGTGCATTTAAGCTTGTAAATAAATGTTTTTTTTATATAAATTTAGCACACAACAATATAATTTTGTAAAATATTTTAGAGAATTATATTTATGTTTCAGTAATGATAGAAGATATTGTCCAAAAATGGATATTTAAAATGTCATGGCAATTTCCATAAATTTACATACTTTTCCAAAAATAATGGAAGAGATTGATCATTATTTCTTATATTTTAAAAATTTATGACAAAATCTTTCATTATCAGGTTGAGAGAACCAAATGTCTCAATCCAAATGGTCGTCTGTGGCATCCACACTGACCCACAGGTGGGAGAACCATCAAACCCAGACTTAGCCATTTTTAAAAACATTCATAGTTAAAAACAATATTTAAAGAATAATAACGCTCTAGGTCATTTCTGTGTTATTGCCTTCAATTTTCGTTTAGTGTGTTCCTATAGTAAGCCTAAGTTATTCAGGATTTGCTGGGATTGACACGTCAGTCACCACGTCATTCATTTAGATTCTTTGCAGGTTGCCATATTTTTGAACTTCTAAAACATGAATGGCTGACTTTGATCAAAAGTTTAGGAAGACGATCTCAAAAATTTAATACTTACGGTTTTGTTAGCTCTGGAAGGTCGAGTTTGGTCAAGTAGGACATTTTATGTGGATCATAAGGATTCTGGGCTGATTATGATCCCCTTCATGGAATTTTTCTTAGAATGAAACTTGGGTGTAGGCTCCACTTTACATCGATATTACCTGTGTTTAAGGTTTTGATGGCTTCGTTGAGCCCAAAGTGCTGAATTTATTAGTGTAGCATATTTCATTTGTGTGCACGAGGTTATGAACGAATTGTGAGCACCCTTTGGACACTTTGGCATTGGCCAAAATCAGATGATATCAATAAGCACGTGCAGGCATAAATTCCCCTTTGTATTCATAGGTAGCATTCAACATTCACGGAGGCCTAAGATCTTGCCTTCTGTGATCACGAGGCCTCAACAACATTCGTTAAGGCTAAGGTGATTGCCTTCCACGATCACGGTTTCCCTTTAGAATTCATGAAGGCCTACCTATGTGGCTTTCCATGATCTCGGGTCTCTTGCGTTATTCGCGATTACATTTTTTGTCAGGTTGTTTTAAATAAAGACCAAATGTGTTTCAGAACTTCAATCCTAGATATTTTCACTTAGGAAGCCCCAAATTTTGTAATTGAAGTTGTGAATTGTCAAAAAAGTTCGAGACTACATATTGGAGTTTTCAGGAATTGTCATGGACTATTCATGTTAGGTAAAGTCTTCTTCAAAGGGGCTGCCCAATCTTTCTTTTGAGTTTAAATTTTGATTTCATTGCATGTGGTTGTTTCATTGATTCTTGAGCCCCAAATTGTGTCCCATTTAGGATATTAGTTCGAGGAGCTTGAATGAAACTTTTGAAAGAGTCAATTCTGGGATTTCTGGCACAGGTCCCATATTCCTATTTTTACTCAAAATTTTTCTGTCTATGATTAGTTCATTTTCGGTGTCTAAAAAACCATTGTGATCCTATTTATTATAGTGTGACAACGTCCGGAGGCCGTAAGAAAGGAAAAAGCTCTAGAGTTGTGAATGTTGAGTCTACGCGGTCTACTTTGACGTAGGCTATGGGTTCTCAACCTTTAGATTGAACCGGAAAATGTAAATGCATGTTGATTTGTATGAATTTGGGTTGTCTTATAGAGTCTAGATAGTTAAATGCATTGTTAATTGTCGTTCAGGGATGGTAATGTATTTGATTAGCTAATGTTGAACTTATGGTTGTTGATTATCATGGGGGAATGCGATTTGTAGGTTATATGAATTTAAGATGGAATGGACTAGAAGATAACTTTTGGAGTAGGTGATGGTTGTTCTATCTCCCGTTTATGTTATATGTGTTTGTTAGTTGTTTCATTAGTATTATCTTGATAATGTAGGGCTTGGGAATGGAAGGAGTATAAACAGAAATGCTAGCTTATGTCAATCTCATACAATGAATATGTTTACTTTGGTGTACAAGTATGATTTTATTGATTGTGAATCTGATTTTTATGTGTGACATTCGGTTGGCTTTAGTACAACACCTTGTACATACTAATTGTTGGCATTGGTACCAGGCCTATTACATGACATATCTTGGTTGGCTTGGTCACCACGCTTCGTACACTTTCACCTTTCTCGGGTATCACGCCTAATACGGAATATCTATCAGGTTTGCTTGGGTACCATGCTGGTAAAATTTACTAACAATTGGTTTGTGTACCATGCCCTGTATATGTTTAATTGACCTCTATGTTTTGGTCCCGTGAGTGGATTGGATTTATTTATTGTGTTATATCTATCACTTGTTGGTCCTTGAGTGATCGTGTTAGAGTATTTAATTGGTGGAGTGGTTCTTGTGTAGACCGAGGTTGCATGTTAAATATACTGTAAATGATGTTTTAGGAATCCTTTGGTGGTCTAGTTTACATGAGATGGTGTGGAATCATGTGTGCGTTAAGTTAAAGGGGATAAGAGTCTTACTAGCCAACAGAGATTGTGGGGCGACTTGAGAGTAGGAATGAATTTAGTAGGAAAGACTCTGGTGTTGGTACAGTGGATGGTTTCTGAAAAGTCATTATGTGGTAGAAGGGGTTAGGTGGTTATTAGTTAGGAAGGTTAAATGTCCCTAGGTGGGGGAGTTGGAAGTGGAAGAAGGGGGGGGGGGGGACTT
>NW_006239076.1:1132499-1155414 GCF_000226075.1 Solanum tuberosum | reverse complement strand
GGGAGGGGGAAGGGGAGGGGGGGGGGGGGGGTGACTTGATATAGAGTGTCTAGGTTCAGGGTATTATCATTAGGTGGCAAGGGTTGTAATTGAAGGATCAGGGTCCTAAATTATATCTCCAAGTTGTTTTTTTTCTTGATGATTTTCATGATATGATGTGGTGGATTCGGATCTACCGATGATTCCTACCAGTACTGATATTAATCTTGTGGTGCCACTTGGCTCTGGTTGCAGGGTTAGTGATGTTTTTTCGATGAAGGCATAGATGTTCTCTGACATCTTCTACTCCTCTTTTATTTATGGCGGGACCTGCCTTATGAAAATAAAATAAAATTGTATTATTTTTTTCAAGGGAAAAATTGGGGGAAGAAGGGAACCCAATGCCTATTCTTCACCTTCACCTTGTTTAGTTGTCTGTAATCAATACATATCCCGATAAAGATGCCCTTCTTCATCACTAACAGAACTGGGGAAGCCCAAGGAGACACATTGGGCCGAATGAATACCTTACCTAAGAGATATTGAAGTGACACAATGAGCTATTTGAGCTCTACTTTTTCCATATGATAAGGCGTAACAAAAATAGGATAAATGCCCGGTTCAAAGTCAATAGCAGAGTCAATATCCTGCTCCAGAGGAAGGCCAGGTAGATCCATATGCAACAGATCTGTAAAGTCTCACACAAGAAATTGAATCAAATTTAGAGCCTTTCCTACACACATCCCTATACACCTTCTAGTAACAAACCTTAGAGCCTGAACAAAAGAGATACCCAAGCCGGTGTATGTATCTCTCCAAAAAAATTTAAGCTAATGCCAGAAGCATTCTTTAGTTTTGTTTAAGATTGTATCAGATGATTCATAAATTGTTCTTAGGTGTTAAGGTCAAATATATAGTGTGGTAATGAAGTTGTATATGAACTAAAGTCACAAGAATCCCCTAGAACAAAGTCGAGATAAAAGCATCCTTACCAATTAATTTTTGACAAAAAAATTCTACATAGGTCAACTTCTAACAAGTGTATCTCTCAGCACCTAGTGAATTAGGTCTCTAATGACCTACTAAATTAAAGGTGTTTTGAGTTCTCTTTCCAACACCATGAAGTTTTTCTAATTACTTGTTTGGAGTAAAACATTACGACTATTTTATTAGTGACTACCACAAAAGAGTTTCCTGAGTCAGTTCCTATGAATCCTTTATACGAGCAATTAAAATTTCGATTACTGATAAGTCCTTATTGGACTCATTTATGGCTATATTTTAATAGAATTAGTGTCCTCAAATACATATTTTGTCTCAATAACTGATGTAAAACCTTAAGTTTTAGGTATTTGGACTTTGAGGCAAAGCATGGACACTACTTGGCAAAAAGGAACAAGGCGGCTGAAAAGAATGAAGAAATGAAGGCGTGAAGATTGTTGAGCCCTATTGGTGAGTCGCCGATCGGCCTGGAGATCGCTTATTGTTCCAGTGTGTTAATCCCTAAAGGATAAGGTCAAGTCTGCGATGAAAAGGATCAGTCGGCGTGTCGTCGAACAGTTCTGCAAAATGCGAGAATTCTGAAGTAGGAGGGCGATTCTATTGCCCAATGCCTCAAAATGCGAGAATGCTGAAGGCAAAAGTAGGAGGGCGATGAAATCGACCAAAAGGCGGATCACTGAGCGTATCGGCAATCCCGACTAACTGTGTCGAATGGTCCTCCGTAGCACAAATTTTCAAACACTATAAATACTTGTTTTAAATCTCTAGCTTAGAATCACTTCTATTATTGGAACTTTTTATAGTTTTTGAGAGAGTTAAGTTTTGGAGGGTTTTGTAGACTTTGTTCTAAGACCTTGAAGATTCAAAGGGTTTCAACTCCAAGAAATTGGAAGTAGGTCTCGAAGATTCTTCACTCTTGACGTTTTTTAAGACTTAATTCTTCATACCCAGTTGATGGAAGCTGATATTGGTATAAATTTTTATCTCTTTTACATGTCTAGCTAAAACCCCAATTCTTGAGGTGTGATTTTGTGAATATGGGCTAAATTATCTATTGGGTCTTGCTTGTTGATGGCCTATTTGTTGTTTAAATGTGATTTCATTTAGTAGTTGTGTATGAAATTAATGGGATTCTAGTTGCAAATACAATTTCATCTTAGTGTTTTTGGCTTGCTCGAGAGAGAGGTCATAAAACTAAGACTACTAAATTGATAGCCGGTGGTATTGGGTCGACATGGGTTCAGCTCGAGAGAATGAATCCTAGACCTTCTCCCACACATTCAACTTGAGAGAGTGAATGGGCTAAGGCGGAGGCTGTGCTTAATGTGGCAACTCGGTGTTCGAGAGAAACCGAGTTGATTCGGGGTAAGTTGCTCGAGAGAGAATTTACCCCCACTATAGTCTAGCCTAGTCACAAATGTTCAACAATTTACTATCAAAAATATGTACCCGATAGTCTAGTTTATCCCGTATTCCTATCACATCCCAAGAATTCCGTCTCCATGTCTCGTTTCCTTATATTTTTGTCATTTTTCTTATTAGTTAATACAAACCCCCATTGATAATTGACGCTTGCGTCACCCCTTAGATTTAGTATGTTTTTATTTGTTAATATTTATAGCTATGACTAATTAGAATTTGATATTATTTTTCTAATAATTCTCTAAACCACTCCATGTGGTAACGATCCCAACCCTTTGTTGGGTTATATCATTACACGCAATTGTTTGGCACTTGAACCTAAATAGTGTCAGTTGATTACGTCGAACATCAATTACCCATAGTGTCAGCTCGTACAGAACTTTAAAGGGTTGCTTTCTGGGGGTCCAATTCATATAGATACATTCTACGGGTAATTATTTATACCCGTAGGATCAATTTTTTCATCTTGAAAATTTAATATAAATTCTACGGAATTGGATCACGGTCCGTAAAAACTTCTATAGGTCGTAGATTTATCTGTAGAATGAAATTTTGAGCCTTAAATTTTAATAAAAATTATGTGGATGGGATTTGCGGTCCATAGATCAATCCATAAATCGTAGATGGCCCCATGGATGCTTTTCGTCAACTTTTAAAGAGGCGTAGTTCAAACTCTTCTCCCACCCCTTCTAACCCTACAACACAATGATTTTAAATATATTTCGAGATTTAAACATAGTTAATCAATAATTTTACATTCATTAATGTTTCAAAGTCTTACAACAATAATCCAAGAGGAGAAAGCTAGAGTTTCGACTATTCTTTGAATTTTCATCTATTTTCGCCAAAAAACTTTTTTCTTCAAGGTATGTAAGGCTATTCATAGTGTTTGACTTGTTCTTCCTTACGCCCTACATATGAAATTAGTATTTAGTTGAATCCACGGTACTACCCTTTGTTATATAAAATTAATACGTTATGAGATTTTGATACTTTATGCATTGAACTTCTTGAATTATTGGTCATGCTTGACGTTCCACATGAATCCTATATACTGACTCTTGCTAAAAATATTTTGTATTTGTATGTTCCTTACATTGATTTTGAAAACTAAAGATAATTTAAGAAAAAAGTTTTAAGCATTGTTTCCAAAGAGAATTCAAGGGGACTTGAGTGATTCCGAAAGTGTCATATTTACCTTGAAAAAAGAGCAGTATTTTTCAGAAATGTACAAATAGTGTTCAGAGTAATTTAGAACTACTTAGTACAACTTTACTCACTTCTTAAAGAAATTTTTGAGAAATTATCTCAACTAAGAGAATATTGTACGTGAGTAGTATTGAGCACCTAAATGGATTAAGAGTTCAAAAAACTCAAATCCATAAACTACATAGCTAGGATAGGATCGTACCAACATACGAACTTCTCCTCTTTGGCTCAAGAAAGCATTTTTAGTTTATCCATCAGTTCAGTTGCGCTCTATACTCCAACAAGGTGTAGGACGATTCTTGCAACATGCTAAGATGTTGTATCATCACAAGTCTTATACTGATTGTGGTAGGTTAGAGAAACTTCTTAGTAAATTAGAGAGTAATCATATGTATAATTTAGTTAAGTTCAATATTTTCTCTTATAGAATTTTATTTGTGAAGCTTAAATAAGTTCATCTCATTTTTATGCTTTACATTAGTTGAGTTATATTTCAACCTCTTAGTTCAATTATTGTTTCACTCAGCCATATTACATACTCCTACATTCAATGTACTAAAGTCACTCAACCTGCATCATTTTATGATGCAGATACAGGTGTTCAAGATCATCAACATATGTTTTGTAGAGATCACCTCATCACTCGTCAACTTTTGGTGAGGCCTCCTAGCTTTCGCAGGACTCCAATATTTAGTTCACATTTAGTAGTTGTTTAAAGTTTTCATGGGTCTTGTCCCGACACCTATCTTATATCAGTACATGCTTCATAGATTGATTCTATTGAGAGTCTTATAGTAGTTGTATTAAGATGTTTTGTTAAAACTATTAGTCCTTTCATTAAGTATTTAAGATATTTTAATTGAGTACTTTGATTTAATGATTTATTTCAATTTTAAAGTCTAAATCTACTTGTGTCAGTATTTTGTTAAGTAGTCGGTAGGGCCAAGGGTTCACTAGGGATCATCAATTGTTCTCGAGTACCAGCTACATCCAGGATGTAGGCTTGGGGCGTGAAAAACTTGGTAATAGAGCATATAGTTTAAGAGTCCTAGGTGCCTATTAAGCCATCTCTAGTAGATTCCTTGTTATCGGTGTGAAGTGTGCCATATCTATAATGATGAGGATACGATATTTAAGAACTTTTCACTTTCTTCTAACTCCTGTTCGTGTGATAGAGTTCAACTCTATAAAATTTTCTTCTAAGTTATGCTTACGCATGACTTTTCAGATCCTGCCTCCACGAAGAGCTATTCGAGGACATCTTGCTAAGAGGAATGCAAATCCTCAAGGCCAAGAAGCTCCCAATAAACTAGGAGTGCAACCCTCTTAGTGATATGTCATCAATGATGAGTTCAAGAATGTTATTCAAGTGCTAACTTAAGTTGTAGTAAATCAGGCGCTTCTCAACAAGGAGTGGGTCGTTATGATTTGGTTGATACATCTAGAGTTTGAGAGTTTTTGAGGATGAATCCCTGGGAATTTAATGAGTCCAAGATTTGGACTCATTTGGGACTTTGATTATATAGATTTAGTGTCCTCAAATACTTAATTAGTGCCATAAACTGATTTTAAAGCCTTGATTTTCAGGTATGTGGATAGAGGAGCAAAGCAAGGACACTAACAGGCAAAAAAGAACAACATAAGCTAAAGAAAGGGAGAAAAGCAAACCTGACGATTGCCAACAACACTCAATGAACCACCTAGTTTCTCCTAGACCGCCTAATTTTATAGTACATTGCATCTGAAACGTGATCAGCAAAGGAAGGTCGTAACGCCGAACGCACTGACCAAGACCAAGATGAATTTCAATTGATGAGCTAAAGGACTAAAAGGCGCATCGCAGAGGTTATCGGCGATCGCGATCTAGATCACCTAAAGTTACAGTGCCTGATAGAGGAAAATATGAAGAAAAGGTGTGATTGACAAGGACTATCGACGAGTCACTGACTGGTTGGCGAAGCCCAACGTTCCTCGCCGATCAACCACAAAAGGCCACATCTCATATTAGTATAAATTGACTTTTGGAAGCTAGAGAAAGCATCCAATCATTCTGGAACGGAATAGAGAGAACAAAAACACTATTCTTGTTGATTTTGAGGAATTCTTAGTAAGAGATCTCAATTGGTGTTGTAATAGAAAATATATTATTCATCTTAGAACTTTGATTTTCAATACCCAGCTATGGAGCATGTATTAGGTATTGAATTTCCTTATTTAATGATGATTAGGTAAAATCCCAATCCTGGAGGTTTGACAATGTGATTAATTTCTAAATTTGACTTGATGGGTGTTAGTTATTATCAATATTAGTGCCAATTCGAAGTTGGTCTGACTTATAGTTCTGGTTTAACTACTATATTATATGTTTATTTTAGTATAATTTAGTGTTTTATGCTTGCTTGAGAAAGAAGTTGAAAGCTAAAGTGATTAGTTGGCACTCATAGTTAGTGGGTCATGATGGATTCAGCTCGAGAGGGTGAATCCCAAGCATCATTCTATGTATCCAGCTCGAGTGAGTGGATTTGGTGAGGTTGTGGACTGGTCTTTATGTTTAAAGCATTGAGGTTCAAGAGAACTCAATTGAAGAGAGGTAGTTGTTCGAGAGAAAAGTGCCTCACCTAAAGTTCATCTTACCCATGAAGAGTTAGCACTTTTGGTTAGCATTTTGCACCCATTGAGTTGAGTTTAGCAATTGGTTGGTCAATCACCCTAGTACCTTTCTGCTATTTGGTTGTTCCTAGTCACTTGTTGAGGCTGTTTTCTGATCTAAAAACCCCTCACCCTGACATTGTCGTCACCCTTTATATTTCATTAATAGTTTCCAGAAATCTCTAGTCCTTTAGCTACAAATATCACTATTATAACTTCTGATTTGAATTCAAAATACAACTACTCTCTGTGGGATCGACCCCAACTCTTCTGTTGAGTTTATACTGCTTAACGATCATCTATACCTAGTATCAGATGAAGTGTAGTTGATACGTTAATCAAAATGGCACCGCTGCAGGGGAGTTGTGTTGTTTAAATTCTTTTGGTGAAGTTGGATTGTGATCTTCTTAGTTATCGTTGAATCTACTTATTTTAGTTTTAGTTTTGTATTGCTTGTGTTAAACAGAGGACGAGATAAGCGTTAACGGAAGTAATGGTAGCCAAGTGGGCCACAAAGATGATGTCGGAAACCTCAATGACGTCAATAACCAAAACATCAATGAACCAGTAAAAAATGGGTGGTGTGTTGGAGCCATTCGTTTACCTCCAACTGAAGGAAACACTGTTTTTCACATCACAAGCACCATGTTTCAACTCCTACAACTGAAGGGTTTATTTGGGGGATTGGCTCATGAGGATCCTCATGAGCATATCAGAATTTTTGTTGATGTCTGTGGACTGTTCTCATTTAAGACCATATCGTAAGAATCGGTCCGCTTGAGGTTGTTCCCATTTTTACTGATGGGCTAGGCAAGCACGTGGTTGGCTGAGTTACCAAGAGATTCCATCACATCTTGGATGGAGCTGATCATTGTATTCCAAGTGAGATTTTTCCCTGCATCAAAGATGATGACACTTAGGGATAGTATCCAAGGTTTCAAATGCTTGGAGGGCGAGCCAATACATTAGACGTGGCAGAGGTTTAACAAGTTTGTGATGCAATGCCCAACTCATGGATTGCCCAACAATTTGCTGCTGCAAGTCTTCTATAGGAGCCTCGACTCGGTGAACAAAAGAGTTGTTGATCAACTTGTTCCCGGTGGTATCATGCAACAACCTTATGAAGTAGCTTCCCAACTCATTGATTGCATGACCAAGATCAACACGGCATGGTACACTCATGAGGACCAAGTCTCTTCTATTAACTTTAGAATGACAATAGAGCAGATAGAGAAAGATCAAGAGAGAGACCAAAACATTGCAAAGATGATGACCCAGCTGGATATCTTGGTTAAAAATGTCATGGGTGTTGGTACGAAGAGTGTTAATGTTGTAGGTGTTGGTGAAATAAACCCCGATGAATCCCAATTTGTAGCACTGTATAATGAAGAATTGAACTTCCTAGTCAATCAGGGATGAGGTTGTTATGCTAACTACCTAAGATCGCGTCGAAATCAGGGCTGAAATAGAGATGCAGGCTAGAGAGACCGTGACAGAGATTGGCATGATCGTAACACCAATTGAAAGGAAAGAGAGAGGGATAATGATAGGTATGTTTCTCCCTATGAGCATCAAAATCCCAAAGATTCTGAGGGTGGTCGTACGAAAGACATGTTCTCACACATTCTCAATAAGGTGGAACGGTCCAATAAAGTGTTGAAAGTATTGAAAGAGGATGTATCGACTCTCAACCAGATTGTGACCTCTCACTCAGTCTCAATTAAGAAGCTGGAGACCCAAATGGGTCAGATTTATTCACATTTGAACCCAAGACAACAAGGGGGGCTGCCTACTGATACAATGGCAAACCCAAAAAATGAAGCTTGATTTAAGACTAGCGTAGTGCCACAACGTTAACTAAAGCGCTTCTTGGGAGGCAACCCAAGTTTTTATTGCTTTAAGTTTGAGTTTGAATAACAAGTGTTGATTGTGCTGATTAAAAAGTGGAATGTGTTTGAAAATAGATGGTTTGGCGAGCTATAGGTCCAGTCGGTGACTCACCGAAGAGGTCACCGAGCCCGACTTGGACCGCCGTTGTACCCATAAAAAATAAAGTGGAAGTATGTAAAACTCGGCGGTCCAATTGCTGAATCGGTGACTCATCGTACAAGTCGGCGAACCCAATTTTGTCTGTCGTTTGGACCCCCAAATTTACTGATGATCCTGTAAAACATTGTGAGGTAAGTTACCACTCGATGAATCACCTAGTGGTTTGGCGTGGCCGACCAATACCATCCAAAGGGTCGCGAACTGAAAGGTTTTAAAAGGTCAAATAGTTTAAAATTTGAAAATCTTTCATATTCTCTCATTTCTAACCTCGTACACTCTCACCCGCACTTTAGATTTTCTATTCTTTTCTATTTTCATTCACTTTTTGTGTGTGATCTCGTGCTCGGATTTGCATTACTTTGCCGCCTAGCTTATCAAATTTTTAATTCGGCATTCAGGTTGGTTTTCTGAATCTCGCACCTTTTATTAGGGGTTGAACTCAAACGTTATCGGTAAATATGTGTCACTTTGTGTTGCGTAATTGTGAAATCATGTTTTTATATGTCGGATTTCCTGTTTTGTTTTAGAACTTGTGCCTAATTTCTTAAAAAGATGATTTCCCGTGTTTTGTGCAATTAAACTGTCTCTAAATTGTTAGGTTGCGGTTAATTTGTATTGGATCTAGTGGGGTGAAGTCTGAGTAACACCGAATTGAGCCAAATGACATAATTTTCCCAATGATGGAGCGTTTGATGTCATTCTTAAGGGAAAAACTCGTCAAATGGCTAATTTTGGCCAAACTGGGGGAAGTCTGAGTACCCCAAAGGCATGGGTCATGTGCATTTTTGTTTGAATTGAGTAGTGTGTGTGATTGTTTTTTATTTCGGGGGCTGCGGGCTTGATTTTGGGAAACAGGGTTGAAATTTGGCACGTTGGGCAGTTTGGCGAGCAAGCTCAAGCTCGCCGAACGGTTCGACGATTCGCCAATGTCCCCATTTGATCGCCCTTAATTTCTAGATATGGATAAATTGAGTCTGTAACTTTCAGCGGTAATCCTGAGCTCACCGAGTTCATTCGATGACCCACCAAAAGGTTCCTTTGATCGCCCTTTCTGCGCCCCTAATCTCTAAAACATACTGTAATTTTTGGCGGGCTAGTCTAAGCTCACCGAGTGGTGTCTGCGGTTTGCCGATGTGCCCTGAGCATTGCCGACATGACTTATTTCTAGAAAATTTTCAAGCTGGTCCTTCAGGCGAGCCCGATCTGGCTCGCATAAGTGACTCGGTGACTCACCGAGTGGTTCAGCGAGTCTTTCTACAACCTGATTTCTGCAATTTTATTGAACAATTTCTAACACTTTTTTATGTGTTTTGCAGATGTGACTAGACCCAAAGTACCAGGACGAGACATGCCGCCCCGAAAGCAGGCAAAAGAAATCATCATTAATGAGGGTGCAACGACCTCTAAAGAAAAGGCAACCAAACTTCCTACAACGGGTGGGAACGGCAAAGGAAAGAGCAAGGCACCTACTGTTGAATCACCGGAGGTCAGCTCCGATAGTAAGGGAGTCTACTCGACTCACCTCACAACATCGGAAAGCGAGGGAGAACAAAAGGATTCTCAGGCTGGCATCTCTGAGCCTGAGGATGACCAGCTTTTATTGGCCTGGAGTGCTGAAATGCGCTCCAAGAGGATGCATGATCCATCTTTGATGGGAGTGCCTTAGACTCCTCCTCCTCCAGCTTCCGATGAGACTGTGGTCCCAAAACCACTTGAACAAGGACCTTCTCCCAAGTCTCTTAACAGAATAAATGCTGAGGTACTGATGACCATCATTAAGGAGAAAAGTTTGTCTATAAATGGTGTGATAGACAGATATCCGAACATATGGAGCACCCTGAAGTCCCACCAATTCTGTATCTTCACTAAACCCCGGGGTCCCTACATTCCTAATTAGGTTCAGGAGTTCTAATCAGTGTATGGAGATATGGTACCACAGGTAAAGAGAAAGACTTCTACATTCAAACTAGTGGATCATGTGGTTGTCCGGGGAAGACATTCAAAAGTGATAGTGATGATATCAACATCGTATTGGAGTGCACTAACAACATTGCAAATGACTACCAGAGCATGATCAAGAAAACTTCATTGGAGGACATGAAAAGTTGGTTGACCCCTCTCATTTCTGCCAGAATTCTTGGTGGCTCGAGGCCGGAGTGCCAATAGAGAAGAAATACCTCAATGTGGCAGCAAGGTATTGGTTCGGGTTCATCAGTAGCACAATCATGCCATCTCAAAATGAGTCTATCCTCCGCCACACAAAGGTGGCCTGCCTTAGATCCATCATTTCAGGGAAGTGCATCAATTTAGGTGCAAATATTGCACAAGATACGGCCATGAGAGCTAGGCAGTGACATACATCTCTCCTATTTTAGGTGTTGATAACCAAGTTGTGCAGATGAGCCCGTGGGCCCCGTGATGAGAAGAAGGAAGTGGAAGTGATTCACACGTACTCTATTGACATTCGGCGTTTGAGGTCGAGTACTTGAAGAATGAGGCTGAGAAGAATAGGGTAGCTCCAGCGGATACATCCCCATAACTTGATATTGAGACACTACCTATAGAGGCAATATTGCCTTCTCTGACCACTAGGCCTTCAAGTGCTTCTAGCTCTGACCCCTCTATGACTCCGAGTTCTTTTACCATTCCCCTGCCTCCTAGGTCTCCTGCTAGTATTGGTGTATCCCAACCTCCAATCACCCAGGCTATGCTGCTACGGATGGGGCACCTAGCCCATTCTCTTAATGTGCGTGCTTCCAGGTTAGAGGCTATAGTTCCTAGGATGATTGAGATAGCTCTCATCGCTACTTTGACACATCTTTGAGAGTCTATTAATTTCCTCACATCGAGAATTGAGGTGTGTGAGAGAGATGAGGGAGCACCTCATGAGGTGACGACCTTAAAGGCCGCGATTGTGGAGTTGAGGAAAGATGTGGACCAGCTGAAGTCCACTGATACGTCAATGATTTTTGGACAGTGGAGATCCCTGATGACCTGGACACAGTTATTCCAGCCTATTTTGATATGCCTCTAGTTACTATCGGAGATGAGGTTAGAGCTGATAATGTCGTTGTATAGTCCGAGGCCGAGACTGATAATGAGCAACTTAGTGTTAAGGAGGATACCACCTATGAGGGCCTGATTGAGTTTGAGGAGGCTATGGTACATTCGACTATTCAGACTTTTATGAGAGATACTTCTATGGCAGGCCCTAGTGGAGCTAGTGTTGATGTTACACCGGGCACTAATACGCAACCTCAGATTGTGATCCCGGGCACTGATGCCCAGACAGGTGGAGCGAGTACGATGCAGACTTCACCCCAGGCTTAGCCTGGCAGGATGACATTTTTACCTCCCTCTCTGTTATTTGTTTTTATTATCTTTGTTTTAGTTGCATTTGAGGACAACTACTTTTTTTTTAGGTGGGGTGAGGTATCTCTATACCTACCTCTTGTGATTACATTTTGGTTGTGAATTTTGGGTTTTGGGATCTATATATGTGTTTTGATCTTATCTTGTGGATACTTGAACTTGTGGCTCCTTGTTTTGAATGGAAATGGTTTAACCTATTTTTAATTTGTGCCACCTCTATTATGTGTGATTGTGGCTATTCTTGTGCAAATTTGAGTATCGGTTATGATCAATACCGTTGACTTTAATAGTGCTCTTAATTGAAAAAAATGAATATGCAACTACAATTAGGCCAAATGAAGTTGCATAGACAATGTGTGAACTTTTAGCATCTCGTTGTGACTAGCCAGTTATCGAATGAGTCTCTTGTGATGAACAATGCACACTAGCTAGAAAGTGTGGAATCTTGTTTGTTAGTGGTTCCAATGCCTTTTGTGATGAGATCACCTTGAACATTGTGTGTGATGACACCTAGAATTTTCCCCGTTTGTCCGGTTGACAAAGTGATGCAAGCACTTGAAATGATCTTAGGCAACAATTTTGAAAAGTGAAACAATTTGACAACATACCTCTTTTGTGGCCAACCCTGTGAGATGTGTGAACCTTTCTTGAACCCTCTTGAACCTTATTCTTTTCTTGGAAGAAACTTGAGCAATTATAAGCCCTCTTTATCTATTCACCCATAACTTTCATGAAGTGTGGTTTATTTTGAATAGGCAACTTAGGCCAAAAGCCTAAGTTGGGGGTGTGGTGAAAAGAGAAGAAAATCATGAAGTGTGAGAAATTTGAAAAAAAAGGAACCCCTTCATGTAAAAAAAATAAAACAAGAAAACAAAAGAAAAAGAATGAAAAAGTTGTGAAATAAAGTAGTGGAAGCTGCAAAAGAAATGGAGTATACGGTATTCCATTGGAAGTTGAACAATGAGGTGAATTATGAGCATGATCAAAATGTTAAAGAAAAGAATGAAAGTGATGTGCAGACCAGACTTCATGAGGGTAGCAGTCACTAAGCCCAAATGACCATACCTTTACACTCAGCCCCGTTACAAGCCTTGAAATGACCTTTCTGATCTTGAGTGAGCTGAATCGAATGTTGATTGGAAAATAAGGGAAAACCTATGGGTGAAGTCATGCATGTATTCATCTTTGTGAGTGTGAGAGTCGTATATGATTCCAAAACTATAAATTGTTGAAGAACTTTGTGTGAATAGGAAATCATCTTTGTTGTGAGGGCATTTGTGTACCTTTGTTGAGCTTGAACTTGCATTTGAAGCAAGTATTGTGAACTTGAGCATCTTTGATAATGATGAGTCACAATTTGAATCTTTGAGTGCACAATTTATCATTGGATGAGTACCTTGAACTTTGTTGTGTGCATTCATGTTGAGTCTTATGCAACACTGTTTGAGACATCCTTTTTGAACTGTTGAACTTGAGTTTTACTTAAGGCCAAACAAAAGTTTAAGTTGTGGGTGTTGATGAGTCTGAGATTGGGACTCATTTGGGGCTTTGTTTATATATATTTAGTGTCCTCAAATGTTTAATTTGTTCCATAAACTGATGTTAAATACTTGATTTTTAAGTATATGGATTGAGGAACAAAGAAAGGACACTAATAGGCAAAAAGGAACAAAGCAAACTGACGAACTAAAGAAAGGAAAGCCTGCTGATCGCAAAGCGCACTTTGAAAATCATCGAGTGGATAGCTTGACCACCTAAAGTTTCAGTGTGCCAGCCCTGAAGGAAGAAGACAAGTCGACGACAAAAAGGAGCAGTCGGGGAATCGCCGAGCAGTTCCACAAAGGAAAAGAGAGATTGCCCAAAGTTACAGAACTTGAGGATGGTGAGTGACAAGGCAAAGAGGCGATGAAAGAGATTAGTGGGCGGTTCGCCGAGTGGTTTGGCGAACCCGACTAAATTCTCCAAATGGCCCTTCGTGGCTTATTTTTGGCAACTATAAATTATATTTTGAACCTTTATTTTAAGGAGGTTGGACATATTGGAGAATGCTTAGACTAAATTAGTTTTGAACATTTTTCTCTGTAGTTTTTCATGGTCTTGAAGAATTGGAGAGATTCGATTTGGAGATTTTGGAAGTGGGTTTCGAATATTCAGTAAATTGAAGCACTGTTAAAGACCAAATTACTCTTACCGAATTGATGGCTAATCGATTTGACAATTGTTTTTACTCTTCTATGATATTTGGCAAAAACCCCAATTCTTGGGGTGTGATAATGTCATTATGGGCTGAATTAGTGTATGGATAATGTTAATTACTAGTTTAAATGCTACTTTGAAGTGAGTTTAATCATTAACTGTGGTTCAATTTATGAATTGTAGTTGCAAATGGAGTTATAATTTTGTGTTCTTGGCTTGCGAGAGAGAGAGGTTTTAGAAATAAGATTATTGATAAATGATTTGTAGGTATTGGGTTTAGCTGAGTTCAGCTCGAAAGAGTGAATCGTAAACCCAATCCTACCCATATAGCTCGAGAGAGTGGATAAATTAAGGTGTGGGTTGTTCTTCATTGTTATGCTTGTTAATGTATGAAAGAAATCGCCTGATTCAGGTAGTTGTTCGAGAGAAAGCTATCTCCCTTATAATCTAGCCTATTCACTGATATTTAGTTGTTTACTAGTAGTTTCAATTATCCATATGTTGAAACATGCCTATAATCGATCACATCCCGAGAATCCATCTCCCTATTGTTATTTCAATGTGGTTGTGACTGCTTTGGAGTTGATAACTGTAAACCAAAACCCCCATCTGACATTCGTGTCACCCCTTTAAATTTGATTCATGTCTTTTTCGATAATTTATAATCCTATTGTTGATTAGACCGCATTTATACTTCCTGATTGAATTTGAAAACGTACCGCTCTCTGTGGGATTCGACCCTAACTCAATTGTTAGGTTTTATACTGATTTACGATCGTTGACACCTAGAATTGTATGAGGTATACTTGAAACGTTAAATCAAAATGAACTATGTCTAAGAAGATCACAATTCAACTTCACCAAAAAAATTTAAACAACACCACTCCCCGGCAGCGGCACCATTTCTCACACTTCTTGATTTTCCTTCTCATTTCACCACACCCCAAACTTAGGCTTTAGGCCTAAGTTGGCTATTCAAACAAACCACAGTTCATGAAAGTTATGGGTTACCGGATAAGGAGGGCTCATAATTTTTCAAGTTTCTTCCAAGAAAAGAATAAGGCTCAAGAGGGTTCCAGCAATGTTCACACATCTCAGAAGTTTGGCCACAAAAGAGTTATATTGTCAAATTGTTTCAGTCTTTAAAATTGTTGCCTAAGATTATTTCATGTTCTTGCATAACTTGGTCAACCGGACCAACAGACAAATTCTAGGTGTCATCACACACAATGTTCAAGGTAATCTCATCACACAAGGCATTGACACCAAAATCAAACAAGACTACATATTTTCTATCTAGTGTGCAATGTTCATCATAAGAGAGTCATTCGATAATCGTCTTGTCACAGCGAGATGCTAAAAGTTCACACATTGTCTATGCAACTTTGTTTGGCCTCATCGTAGCCGCACATTCATTTCATTCAATTAAGAGCACTATTTTAGTCATCGATATTGACCATAACTGATACTCAAATTTGCACAGGAACAACCACAATCACACACAATAGAGGTGGCACAAATTAAAAATAGGTCAAAACCATTTCCATTCAAAACAAGGAACTACAAGTTCAAGCATCAACATGATAAGATCAAAACACATATATAGATCACAAAACCCAAAATTCACAACCAAAATGTAATCACAAGAGGTAGGTATAGAAATACATCACCCCACCCACAAAAGAAAAGCAGTTGATGTTAAATCTCCAACTTAAACTTTTGCTTGTCGTCAAGTAAATTTCAAGATTAGCAGTTCAAAAAGGATGTCTCAAATAGTGTTGCATAAGACTCGACATGAATGCACACAACAAGATTCAACTTACTCAAGCAATGATCAATTGTGCACTCAAAGATTCAAATTGTTACTCACCATCATCAAAGATGCTCAAGTTCACAATACTTGCTTCAAATGCTAGTTGCTCAACAAAAGTGCTCAAATACCCTCACAACAAAAATGATTCTCTATTCGCACAAAGTTCTTCAACAATTTAAAGTTTCGAAATCAGATACGACTCTGAAACTCACAAAGATGAACACATGCATGACTTCACCCATAGGTTTCCCTTATTGTCCAACCAACATTGTTTCAGCTCACTCAAGATCACAAAGGTCTTTTCAAGGCTTGTAACAGTGCTGAGTGTAAATGTATGGTCATTTAGGCTCAGTGGCTACTACCCTCATGAAGTGTGGTCTGAACATCACTGTCTTCCTTTTATTTTACATTTTGAACATGCTCATAATTCACCCAATTATTCAACTTTAAATGGACTACCGGATACCCCATTTCTTTTGCAATTTCCACTACTTTAATTCACAGCTTTCTCATTCTTTTTCTTTTGCTTTATTCTTTTCCTTTTTTTTTATATGGAGGGGTTCCATTTTTTTTCAAAACCATTGCTCAAGTAAGGCTTTTAGAATAAGTTGGCTATTCAAACAAGCCACACTTCATGAGAGTTATGCGTGAATGGATAAAGATGGGTCATAATTGTTCAAGGTTTTTTTTAAGACAAGGATAAGGCTCAAAATGGTTCAAGCAAGGTTCACACATGTCACAAGTTTGGCCACAGAAGAGGTATATTGTCAAATTGGTTCACTCTTCAAAGTTGCTGCCTAAGATTATTTCAAGTACTTGCATCACTTAGTCAACCGGATCAATGGGGTAAATTCTAGGTGTCATCACACACAATGTTCAAGCTAATCTCATCACGTAAGACATTGGCACCAATATCAAACAAGACTCCACACTTTCTAGCTAGTGTGCAATGTTTATCACAAGAGACTCATTTGATAACTGACTAGTTACAACGAGATGCTAAAAGTTTACACATTAATTGTGCAACTCATTTGGCCTCATTGTAGCCACATATTTATTTTGTTCAATTAAGAGCACTATTCGAGTCAGATCACAACCGATACTTGAATAATTTTTTAGAGAACCAAAGACTTAACAACTGACTCACACAACCCCTACCAAAAGCATCCAACATTGTCCTCAGTGTGAGCAGAGAACAAACATTAACAAAAATAAAGATAAAATATTGGCACTCAAACAAAACATAGTAGGGTGACAAGGAACTTTCACTAGGCACCCACGTTGTGAAGGCATGCAGCGATTGCCGAACTGTTCGGCAAATCACCATATTGCATGAAACTCGCCGAATTTCCAATATGCAACCAATCCATTTTGGGAAGGAAGGCGGACAAGAGCGAGTCCATCTAATAACATCAGCGCATATCCTAATGGATGAGGAACCTCGCCGAAAGATCCAAGACTCCAGGTTACCAGGGATGGTGCAAAATGGCGGAGAAAGTTGGGTCGCCCAATCATCTCGGTGAATCACCGAGTGGTGCATCTATCCCACCTAATATTCCAGTATCTTAGCCCATTGTTGACTCCATAAAGGCAATCAACTTCGTGATCACCGAACTTGCTCGGCGAGCCGCAAAAGGGGTCTCAACCTCGCAAATATCACCTACACTAGCACATTCAGCACACATTATTCAAAGAAACTAAAACTTTGGTTGCCTCCCAAGAAGCGCCTTATTTAACGTCGTGGCTCGACGTGGAAATGATTTCAAGCATCTTCCAAGTTAACCACTTCAATCACTGAAATTTCTTGGCATTCTCCATAATATAACGTCAAGCGTTGCCCATTCACCATGAAGGCAGGGCCCTCTTTACCTTCGACTTCAATGTCTCCATTTGTGAACACCCGTGTTACTCTAAATGGGCCTGCCAATTTGTATTTGAGCTTTCTCGAAAAGAGTGACAGTCGATAATTATATAGCAACACCCACGAAAAGAGTCGCAGTCAATAATTATATAGCAACACCCAATCTCCAATTCAAAACTCCCTCCTAAAGATTTTAGAATCGTGCCACTTCTTTATTTTTTACTTGTAGAGGGCTGAACTTTCATATGCCCTAAACCTGAATTCATCCAGTTAATTTAGTTGATCTACTCTTCCTTTTGAAGACTTGACCTAGTCTAGATTCAGAGCCTTCAATGCCCATAATGCTTTGTGGTCCAATTCAATCGGTAAATGGCATGATTTCCAAAAAACTAGCTGATACAGAGACATACCAATTGGTGTCTTGTAGTCAATGCGATATGCCCACATAGCATTATCTAGCTTTCAAGACCAATCAGTCCTATTTGCATTTACAGTCTTAGACAAGATACTCTTGATCTCCTGATTGGAAACCTCCAATTGGCCATTCTTTTGAGGATGATATGGCGTTGCTACTTTATGTCGCACCCCGTACTTGCTCAATTCAGATGCAAAATGCCTGTTGCAAAAAAGGGATCAACTATCACTAATAATAGGCCAAGGGGTGCCGAACCTAGTAAAGATGTAGCGTATTAAGAACTAAACAACACTTTTCCCTTCATTGTTTGGTAGTGCTACAACTTCAACCCATTTAGAAACATAATGTGCTACCACCAAAATATATTTATTACCAAACAAACTCACAAATGGACCCATGAAATCTATTCCCCAAATATCAAATAACTCAGCTTCCAGAATAAGTTTCAGAGGCAGCTCATGCCTTCTGGATACTCTACCTTGTTTTTGACATTGTATGGATATCTTAACAAATTCATGAGCATCTTTGTAAAGATATGGCCATTAGTAACCACTTTGAAGACTTTTAGCAGTTGTACACACTCTGCTATTATGACCACCAACTGGTGAAGCATGACAAGCATGAAGAATATCATTGAATTCGTATTCCGGCACATATCTCCTCAAGATATGGTTTGCACACTCTCTGAATAAGTACAGTACATCACAAAAGCATTTCTTGACATCGAACAAGAACCTCTTTTGTTGATAGACGTTTTGTTCTTCCGGTATCAATCCACACACTACATAGTTAGCAAAATCAGCATACCAAACAGTTTGTTGTATATTTACCGTGAATACCTATTTATCGAGAAAGGCATCATTTATGTCTACCTCCAGCTCATCATTCTCCTTACCTTCTAACCTTGATAGGTGGTCTGTCACCTGATATTCACAACCTCTTTTGTTTTTGACTTTAAAGTCAAATTCTTGCAACAATAGCACCCACCTTATCAATCTTGGCTTGTCATCTTTCTTTGCCATCAAATAACGCAGTGCAACATGATCCGTATGAACAACAACTTTGGTGCCTAGCAAGTATGCCTGAAAATTTTCAAATGCATATACCACCACAAGTAATTCTTGCTCCATAACTTATAGTTATGCTGAGCACCATTCAGATTTTTGCGTTCGTAGTAAATAGGATGGAATAGCTTGTTGCATTTTCCCTCAACACGACACCCAATGGCATACAACTTGCATCACTCATCACTTCGAAGGGTGCTGACCAATCGGGACTAATGATAATCGGGGTGGAAATCAATTTCTCCTTCAAACACTTAAAGGCTATCATACATGCATCATCAAAATTGAATTTTACTTCCTTCTCCAAAAGTTTGCATAAAGGGTGTGCAATTTTTAAAAAGTCTTTCATGAACCTTCGATAAAAGCCAGCATGCCCTAAGAAATTCCAAATACCCCTTCACCGAGATTAGTGGTGGTAGCTTCTCAATTACTTTGATCTTTGCTTTATCAACTTCCATCCCTTTTTGTGACACTTTGTGACCAAGAACTGTACCTTCCCTAACCATGAAGTGGCATTTCTCCCAATTAGGACCAAATTTGTCTCCACACATCTTTGAAGGACCTGCCTCATGTGTGCCAAACATGCTTCAATAGTATCACCCACAACTGAGAAGTCATGCATAAAGGCTTCCATCGGATCTTCTACCATATCAACGAAAATAAATAGCATGCAATGTTGAAACGTTGTTGGAGCATTACACAACCTGAATGACATCCTTTTGAAAGCAAAAGTTCTTTATGGACAAGTGAAAGTGATTTTTTCTTGGTCTTCCAGAGAAATAGAGATTTGATTATATCCGGAGTACCCATCAAAAAAGCAATACTATGCTCTTTCTGAAAGCCGATCAAGCATTCGGTCCATAAAAGGCATGGGAAAGTAATTTTTTTTGTCCACAAGTTTAACTTCCGATAATCGATGCATACTCACCATTTGGTTACCGGTCTCATAGAAACAAGCTCCCCCGTATCATTTAGGACTATCGTGATGCCTCCCTTTTTTGGGTACACATTGTATAGGACTCACCCATTTGCTATTCGGAATAAGGTAGATCACACCTGCATCCAACAACTTTATTATCTTCTTTTTCACCCCCTCTTGCATCGGTGGGTTGAATCTCCTTTGATGCTCAAAACTCAGCTTACACTCGCTATCAAGCTAAATTTTGTGAGTGCAAATGCCGGGTGAATACGCGCAATGTCAGCGATACTGCATCCAATAGCTTTGATACATCTTCTGAACACTTCAAGAACCAACTTCACTTGCCATTCAAGCAAATCAGGTGCAATGATTACAGGCAAGGTGTTATTTACCCCCAAGAATGTATATGGAAGATGAGCGGGGAGTATTTTCAACTCACACTTTGGTGGTTTCTCCGTTGATGGTTTGGCGGGTGGATTTTCTCAAATTGTCAGATCAATATCCAGCTTTAATAGATTCTTTGAACACTCCCCCAAACCCAAAAGGGCAGATACCACCTCATTGTAACCTTAGACTTCGGACTCATCATAGTTTGCAAGCACAACCTCAAGTGGCTCACTCATACACATCAAATGGCTCACACTAGCCACTGCTTCATCAATTACATCAATAGTCAAAACCACATGAATATCACTTGAGTGCTTCACTAACTTACACATGATAAAAGTGACTTCATATTAGTTCACCCGGAACTTTAATTATCCACTTTCCACATCCACCAACGCTCTTCCGGTTGCTAAGAATGGTCTTCCCGAAATAATGGGAATTTCAGCATCAATCTAGCAATCACGGATGACAAAATAAGTCGAAAAGATGAATCGGTCAACCATTACCAAGATAACATAGAGTATCCCCACGGGGTGCTTGATTGATCAGTTTACCATCAGAAGCCTCATTGTTGTGGATTTCGGTTCACCTAACCCAAGTTATTTATACATTGCGTATGGCATTAGATTTATGCTTGCTCCCAAATCACATAGGGCCTTGGCAAATTGGAGCATACCGATAGTGCAAGGAATGGTGAAGGCCCCATGATTTTCTTTCTTTTTAATCATCTCATTAGTTATTATTGCACTACAACTATGAGAAACTTCAATTGTTTCGAAGTCCAAGCTTCTTTTCATTGTGACTAACTCCTTCATAAACTTGGCATAACTTGACATCTCCACAATGTTTCCACTAGTGGGAGATTAATCTATAATGTCTTGACCACAAATAATAACTTCTTGAACTTCTTATCCTCATTTTTCTTCTTGAGACGTTAGGGAAATTGAGGAGTTATTTTGGGGAGAGGTTGCTCCATCTTTGAGGTTGAGGTGCTTTTTCCCACATCTTTTTGTAACTCTTTCGCAAAGTTTTGTTTGATCGATATCTCTTCTTCCTCAATACCTTTGTCTTCTTCATGAACTTTTACTTCATCATCACCATTCATATCACCTACCGCTACCTTTCAACTTTGAGTAACCACAACCAAATCTCTATCACCATCCTCCACCAAAGTTGTTATGTGTACGATTTATCCGTCCCCCATTACTTTTGGTTCCAAGTGTGTTGAAAGTTGACTGAACTAACCTTCAAGTAGCTTGATTTCATCAGTGTGAGAGTTCACTCTATTGTTTAATGACGAGAAATTAGCTATCATCCCTTTTAGCAAGTTATTTGTGCCCTCAACTTTGTCAATGATACAAGACAACAAATCGTCCACTCTGAGACTACTTGCACTCCCCTTTGACTTTGGGCTTTCACTAAATTGTGTATGATCCTCTTCATGATCATCCTCTCTTTTCCAAGGATCACTTTGGTCAACCCATTCTTGATAGTATCTTCTTCGCTCTTCTTCTTTGTCAGAGTTCCAACCCTCCTCAAATCTGTGCAAGTTCCAACCTTGATTCTCCCCCGGATTTGAATAGCTCGAGGAAGAACCCTCCTCAACTCTCAACACTCCTCTTGCTCCTTTTGGTTTGTTCACATTTTACAACACTTGTGTTTGTAGCATCTCCGTTTGGGATAACATTTTATAGATGTTCTCATCCCTCTCTCTTTATTTATCAAGTTGTTCTTGAGTCATCCTAAAGCAAAAAGGGGAAACTTGATCTTCTTGAGTGTACCATGCTTGATTTATTTTTGTCATGTTTTCAAGAAGAAACGAAGCCACCTCTAACGATTGCAATATTATTCCACCTCGAACCAATTGATCAACTACTCCTCTATCTACCTAGTCAAGACTTCGATAGAAGTATTATAGCATCATTTTTGTGAATTTCTTTTGTGGGTGGGGTGAGATATTTCCATAACTACCTCTTGTGATTACATTTTGGTTGTGAATTTTGGGTTTTGTTATTTGTATATGTGTTTTGATCAGATATTGTGGATGCTTGAGCTTGTGGCTCCTTGTTTTGAATGGAAATGGTTTTGACCTATTTTTAATTTCTGCCACCTCTATTGTGTGTTATTGTGGTTGTTCTTGTGCAAATTTGAGTATCAGTTATGATCAATACCGATTAATTAAATAGTGCTCTTAATTGAACGAAATGAATGTGCGGTTATGATGAGGCCAAATGAAGTTTCATAGACAATGTGTGAACTTTTAGCATCTCGTTGTGACTAGCCGGTTATCGAATGAGTCTCTTGTGATGAACATTACACACTAGCTAGAAAGTGTGGAGTCTTGTTTGATATTGGTGCCAATGCCTTGTGTGATGAGATCACCTTGAACATTGTGTGTGATAACACCTAGATTTTTCCACGTTGGCCTGCTTGACCAAGTGATGAAAGCACTTGAAATAATCTTAAGCAACAATTTTAAAGAGTGAAATAATTTGATAATATACCTCTTTTGTGGCCAACCTTGTGAATGTGTGATCTTTGCTTGAACACCCTTTGAGCCTTATCCTTTTCTTGGAAG
>NW_006239076.1:1126089-1132394 GCF_000226075.1 Solanum tuberosum | reverse complement strand
TGAATAGCCAACTTAGGCCAAAAGCCTAAATTGTGGGTGTGGTAAAAAAAGAAGGAAAATCAAGAAGTGTGATAAATTCCCCCATGAGCAATGGTTTTGAAAAAAAAGATGGAACCCCTCCATGTAAAAAAAGAAGAAGAAGAAAACAAAAGAAAAAGAATGAAAAAAGTTGTGAAATAATGTAGTGAAAGTTGAAAAAGAAATGGGGTATCTGGTAGTCCATTTGAAGTTGAATAATGGGGTGAATTATGAGAATGATAAAAATGTTAAAGAAAACTAAGAAAGTGATGTTCAGACCACACTTCATGTGGGTAGCAGCCACAGAGCCTAAATGGCCATACATTTACGCTCAGCCCCGTTACAAGACTTTCGTAATCTTGAGTGAGCTTAATCAAATGTTGATTGGAAAAAGAGGGTAAACATGTGGGTGAAGTCATGCATGTGTTCATATTTGTGAGTGTGAGGCTTGTATGTGATTCCGGAACTATAAATTGTTGAAGAACTTTGTGTGAATAGGGAATCATCTTTGTTGTGAGGGCATTTGTGTACCTTTGTTAAGCTGAACTTACATTTAAAGAAAGTATTGTGAACTTGAGCATCATTGATAATGGTGAGCCACAATTTGAATCTTTGAGTGCACACTTGATCATTGCATGAGTACCTTGAACCTTGTTGTGAGCATTCATGTTGAGTCCTATGCAACACTTTTTTGAATTATTGAAGTTGAGTTTTACTTGAGTACAAGCAAAAGTTTAAGTTGGGTGTGTTGATGAGTCAGAGATTTGGACTCATTTGGGGCTTTGTTTATATAGATTTAGTGTCCTCAAATGCTTAATTTGTGCCATAAACTGATGTTAAATCCTTGATTTTCAGATTTATGGATTGAGGAACCAAGCAAGGATACTAACAGGCAAAAAGGAACAAAACAAACTGTCACAGTGAAGAAAGGCATGTCTGGTGATCGCCCAGAGCACTTGGTGAATTGCCGAGTGGCTAGCTTGACCACTTAAAGTTCTAGTGTGCCAACCTTGAAGGTAGAAGCCAAGTCGGCGATAAAAAGGAGCAGTCGGCGAATCACTGAGCAGTTCTGCGAAACAAAGAGAGATCGCCAAAAGTTACAGAACTTGGAGATTTTGAGTGCCAAGGCAAAAGGCGATGTAAGAGATCAATGGGAAGTTCACCGAATGGCTTAGTGAACCTAAATTACTTCACGAAATGGCCTTTCGTGGCTTATTTTTGGAAACTATAAATTAGATTTTGAACATTTTATTTGGAGAGGGTTTACATATTGGAGAATGCTAACTTAGCCTGAATTAGTTTAGAACACTTTTCTCTATAGTTTTTCATAATCTTGAAGAATTGGAGAGATTAATTTTGGAGATTTTGGAAGTGTATTTCGAATATTCTGCAAATTGAAGCATTGTAAAAACCAAATTACTCCTACCATGTTGATGGCTAATCGATTTGGTAACTGTTTTTACTCTATTATGATGTTTGGCTAAAATCCTAATTCTTAGGGTGTGATCAAGTTATTATGGGATGTATTAGTGTATGAGCATTGTTAATTACTAGTTTAAATATAATCTGAAGTGAATTTAATCATTAATTGTGGTTCAATTTATGAATTATAGTTGCAAATGCAGTTCTAATTTTGTGTTCTTGGCTTGCTTGAGAGAGAGAGGTTTTAGAACTAAGATTATTGATTTGGAGGTATTAGGTTGAGCTGGGTTCATCTCGAGAGGGTGAATCCTAAATCAAATCCTACCCATCTAGCTTGAGAGAGTAGATGAAGTAAGGTGTGGGTTGTTCTTCATTATTATGCTTTCAGAAAATGATCTAAAACCCCCCCAATTTATACCCGAAATCCCAACTACACACTCCAACTTTACGGGAGTCCTATCACCCACCTGAATTGTTTAAAACTGTAATAATTACACCCCTAAAACGCCATAACCAGATCTGTGTTGGCCTGTGAACTTCACGCGTTTTATAGGTGGAAATTCAATTAATTTATTATTATTTTATAATTCCTTTTCACTTTTTCCTATACTCTCCCAATTTCTTAAAATCTCTAAGGTAATTTCTTCCCTCAATTCTTTCAAAATTCCTATGGAATTATGAGGAACAAAGATGAATATTGATAGCGGGAGCTTGTCAAGCAATATTCGAGTTTTGCTTGTCGGAGAACATTGAAAAATAATCTAAAAAGGATCTATTTTGCTTGATTCGCCGGAGCTCACTGGTTGGAGCAGTACAGCCGCAAGGTTTTGTTGTTGTTGTTGTCAATCTTGTTGTGAGAATAGAGGTAGGTCTTTATGGTGGTTGTCTCAAAATGGGAGAGAGATAAGAGGAGAGAGGAAGAGGAGAACGAGGCTTTGTTGGTGGTTGGATTCGCCGGAGGCGGCGACAGTGGTGGTTGATGGTCGAGCAGCAAAAGAGGGAGAACAAACGAAAGCACTAGCAATGCCATTAATGGAGGTCAATTGAGATTGAATCCTTTCATTGATTAATTTGGGAAGATGACTATTTTCTCGAAAATTTTCATCAAAATTCACCTTCTAACGCGCCTAGAAAAGGTGAGAACACCTCCCATGACAGGTCAGCACTTAGGTGTGTATAAAATAGAGAATTATAAAGTTCAGGTGGGTAATAGGACACCCGTAAAGTTGGAGTGTGTAGTTGGGATTTCGGGTATAGGTTGGGGGGGTTTTAGACCATTTTCTCTTATGCTTTTTGATGTTTGAAAAAAATCACCTGATTCAGGGTAGTCGGTCGAGAGAAAGCTATCTCCCTTATTGTCTAGCCTACTCACTATTTTTAACTACTTACTAGCAGTTTTAATTACCCATATGTTGAAATTTGCCTATAATCGATCACATCTCGAGAATCCATTTCTCTATTGTTATTTCAAAGTGTTTGTGACTGCTTTGTAGTTGATAATTGAAAACCAAAACCCCCCTCTGACATTCGTGTCACCCCTTTTAATTTGATTCATGTCTTTTTCGATAATTTCTATTCCTATGGCTGATTAGAACACATTTATACTGCCTTATAGAATTTGAACACGTACCATTCTCTGTGGGATTCGACCCCAACTAAATTGTTGGGTTTTATACTTATTTACGATTGTTGACACCTAGAATTGGATGAGGTGTACTTGAAACATTAAATCAAAATGACGTCACTGTCGGGGAGTGGTGTTAATTAAATGTTTTGGTAAAGTTGAATTCTGATCTTCGTAGTTATAGTTGAATCTATAATTATAGTTTAATTTGTTTGTTGTGTGTGTTAAACAGAGGAGGAGATGAGCGTTAACGGAAGTAATGGTAGCCAAGTGGGCCACCAAGATGATGTCGGAAACCTCAATGACATCAATGTCCTAAACATCAATGACCCAGTGCAAATGGGTAGTGATGGAGCCATTCGTTTACCTCCAGCTAAAGGAAACACTATTTTTTCACATCACAAGCACCATGCTTCAGCTCGTACAACTTAAGGGTTTATTTGGGAGGCTGGCTCATGAGGATCTGCATGAGCATATCAGAATTTTTTTTGATGTGGACCGTTCTCATTTAAGAACATATCGCAAGAATCGGTCCATTTGAGGTTTTTCCCATTTTCTCTAATGGGCAAGGCAAGCAAGTGGTTGGATGAGTTTCCAAGAGATTTCATCACATCTTGGATGGAGCTGATCACAATATTCTGATGTTTGTTTAATCAAGACACAACCTTCAATGCAGGTGTCTATGATCATACAATAGAAAAGTAACCCAACCAAGGGTTGGGGTCGTGTCCCAAAGGAGCGGTTCCTGAAAAATAGTGGTTAAGCGCGAAAGTGCTAAAGCTAACCGTAGCTAAAGACATTAGTGAATAAAAACATGACAAATTAAAGGGTTTGACACGAATGTCTATTATCAATGTGGTGGGGGGGGGGGGTTTGTAAACAAGTAAAGAGCGAAATCAACAAAAATAAAGAGAGATACGAATATGTAAACGAGATTCTTGGGATGTGATAGGCATACAGGCTAAAATAGACTATTGGGTACATACTTTTGATAGTAAATTCGTTGAATATTTGTGACTAGGCTAGACTATATTGGGGGTAACTTCTCTCTCGAGCAACTTACAATCAACCCGGTTTCTCTCGAACACCTAGTTGCCGCTTTAAGCACAGCCTCCGCCTTAGCCCATTCACTCTCTCGAGCAGAGTGTGTGGGAGAAGGACTAGGGTTCACTCTCTTGAGTTGAACCTCATGTCGACCCAATCCCACCGGCCAACAACTTAGTAGTCTTAGTTTTACGACCTCTTTCTCGAGCAAGCCGAAAATAAAAAGGTGAAATCATATTTGCAACTAAAATTTCATTAAGTTCCTGTCACGACCCGAGAGTACCCCCTAGTTGTAACATGGCGTATTCGACCCCGAAGGGGTCTTATACGAGCCACATAGTCATTCATTGCATTCAATAATGAAAATAGTGCGGAATAAAAAAAAACTTATTTACATCCACACATTTAAAACTTCATTAAAACAACTTTAAAAACACATAGCGGAAGTCTAAGTCTCACATGGCCATCTTAGACACAGTCACAAAACATAAGTAGGGACACGGCCCTTTACAATCAAAAGAAGTCTATTAAGTCTATTACATGAACAAAAGAACTTAAAAGTCTTATCCTCGAATCCATGAGGACATACCAAGTCTTGGAGGAAAGCAATCCAACACTTCAAACTAGCTAGGAGGGATCACTTGCCGGAACCTACACTTATAGTAAAAATATGAAGAATATGGGTTAGTACACAAAATGTACTAAGTATGATGACCATGCAAAACATGCTTTAAAAGGGACATTTTAGTTAGAAACCATGCATTATGCCACCTTTTTGAAATATCATGAACAATAGCATAAAAGACATACAAGACAAGCATAAACATCAAGTAAGTCATAATATTACCTTTAAACAATTTCAACATGAAAACCTTTACCTTGGACCTTCACCTCAAGAAACCCTTATGCTATACCTCGTGCAATGTATGGATGGCGTCCCATACCACCATCCATACTAAGGCACCACATTAAGGTCACTTAAGGTAACTTATCATTCCTTTCTTTCACCTTTGCACAATATTCATACATAAGAGGTATATCATTAATTAAGACATGACAAGGGAAAATAACTCATAATATAACCCAAGTATAGCATGCATCTCATATTAAGCATTTGAGAGCCAACATTCTTTAATAACCTCATTTAGGCCACAATTGTATCACATACATTAGGATTTAGAGAAACTCACTATGACCCTCTCCAAGCCTACTCGTGCAATGTATAGGTAGCATCCCATACTACTACCTACACTTTCTAGAACCTGTCAAGAAACCATAATGAAATCTCACATGATGGGAAGTAAGCATTAACCCGACATAGACCATGAGAGCTTGTCATGGAATCCGGTGTCATAAGTCCCCACACCGTAAAGAGGTGGTCTACTTGCCTAAGGAAGACCGGTATATATAGCTTAATGGATCCACTAGCTTCCTATGCGGGCACATAGTTTATGGGATAAGGTAGACGATCATTGAAACTCATGCCTAACTGTCGGGGGAGTTTCCATCTAACCAAATCCGCTCGGTGCTTAGCCTACATTCCCATAGAATAGTTCATTACTTTGACATCATCACACATGAAAGGGTGCCATAAGCCTACCGATTCAAGGTACATTATTTAACACATGAAAGGGTGCCATAAGCCTACCGATTCAAGGTACATTATTTAACACATGAAAGGGTGCCATAAGCCTACCGATTCAAGGTACATTATTTAACACATGAAAGGGTGCCATAAGCCTACCGATTCAAGGTACATTATTTAACACATGAAAGGGTGCCATAAGCCTACCGATTCAAGGTACATTATTTAACACATGAAAGGGTGCCATAAGCCTACCGATTCAAGGTACATTATTTAACACATGAAAGGGTGCCATAAGCCTACCGATTCAAGGTACATTATTTAACACATGAAAGGGTGCCATAAGCCTACCGATTCAAGGTACATTATTTAACACATGAAAGGGTGCCATAAGCCTACCGATTCAAGGTACATTATTTAACACATGAAAGGGTGCCATAAGCCTACCGATTCAAGGTACATTATTTAACACATGAAAGGGTGCCATAAGCCTACCGATTCAAGGTACATTATTTAACACATGAAAGGGTGCCATAAGCCTACCGATTCAAGGTACATTATTTAACACATGAAAGGGTGCCATAAGCCTGCCGATTCCAAGGTTCATTACTT
>NW_006239076.1:1124063-1125353 GCF_000226075.1 Solanum tuberosum | reverse complement strand
TGCCTTTCCTGCCGGACATATTTTACGAAAATGGGCATAACTTCTTCGTCCGAACTCCGAATGAGGTGAAACGAAGTACGTTAGGTAGCTAACTCAAAGGGCTTTCCATGGATATATTATTGGCCACCCAAATAATTTGTGTGCTAGGAGATATGACCCTCCAAAGTAGACCCCCGAAAAGGCTTCACTTGGAAATTTCGGATTTTGATACGGTTGCTCTAAAATTTGGGTTAGACCCATTTCCCACTCAATTTGACCCTCTAAACAATAATATGAAGTCGGATTTTCAAAAAACGAAACGGATCTTTTTATATACAGCTAAACAAGTTTCTGGTAACTTCCGAAGCACATTTTTAAGAATTTTTTGGGTCAAATTCAAATAAAATCATTTCATTAAGTTCTCGACTCCAAACTCACATGTGAGGCTCTAGTTTCACTCTATCATTTTCTGGGTCGTTACAGTTCCACCACAACTACTAACCGAAATCACATTTACACAACCAATAAACCATCAACAAGCAAGACCCAATAGATAATCTAACCAATATCACAAAATCACACCCGAACAATTAGGGTTTTAACTAGACATGTAAAAGAGATAAAAAGTTATACCAATCTCAGTTTCCATCAATGGGTATACAAGATTAAGTCTTAAAACAAGTCAAGAGTGAATAATCCACAAGACCCAAGTCCAAAATCTTGGAGTTGAAACCCTTTGAATCTTTAAGTTCTTCAAAAACCTTCTCCAAACTTAGAGAGAATATTGTCTCTTAAAATTTTATTCTGAACTTAATACAACTAAAACTGACTAGTAAAAATAAAAACTAAACTTGTATTTATAGTTTTTAGAAAATGTGCTGCGAAGGAGCCATTTGGCGGAATTAGTCGGGAACGCCGATACACTCGGCGATCCGCCCTTTGGTCTGCTTCATCGCCTTTCAGCTTTTCCCTTAAGCATCTTCGCATCTTGGATCATTAGGCGGTATAGTACTGCTTCACGAAATTGCTCGGCGACACATCGACTGCTCTATTTCATCGCCGATTTGATTTTTTCCTTCAGGGCTCAGCACACTGGAACAAAAGGCAAGTATAAGACCTTTTGGCAACTCGCCGAACGGGTTCGGCGATTCTCAGATCTTCCTTTCTTCGTTCTTTCAGGTGCCTTTGTTCCTTTTTGCTAAGTAGTGTCCATGATTTCCCTCAAACTACAAATACCTTAAACTTAAGGGTTTTCATCAGATATTGAGACAAAATATGCATTTGAGGACACTAATCTTATCAAAATATAGC
>NW_006239076.1:1007946-1122541 GCF_000226075.1 Solanum tuberosum | reverse complement strand
GGCAAATTCTAGGATCCATCATGCATAGTTCACATGTAAGCTCATCACACTAGGCATTGACACTACAGTCAAACAAGACTCCACAGTCAAACAAGAATCCACACTTTCACTAGTGTGCAATGATCATTACAAGAGACTCAATTCGATACTAGGCTAGTCATAATGAGATGCAAAGAGTTCACATATTGTCTATGCAACTTCATTTGGCCTCATTATAGCCGTGCATTCATGTTCGTTTGATTGAGAGCACTATTCAAGTCATCGGTATTGATCGAAACCGAGACTTAAATTTTGCAAAAAAATAGCCACATTCAACACACGAGAGATGGCAAAAATTTTTGGACGGTCAAAATCATTTTGCAGTTTAAAACAAAAGGAGCCACAAGCTCAAACATCCAAAGAAAGCAGTCTATCAAAAAGAATTTTTAAACAGAACAACACAAATAAAAACAAAACACGAACATAAATAGCACATAAAGGTGGGCTTCACACAAAATCTGTCCTCAAATGCAAATAACACAAAATCTGAAATGTAAAATGAAGAAAGACAGAGAGGACGGTAAAGAGGTAATCCTGGCTAATAAGTCGCTCTATCTTCCTGGGAATTAGTGCCTGATGTGTTAGCCAGGAATTTGATAATGTCCCCCGGAGCCTTTTTAGAAGATTCAATGGCAGCTGACTTATTAAGATTGTCTAAGTCATGAGCCCCCAAAAAGGAATGGATAGATGTGAAGAATCCACGTCTCCACGAGGGAATAGTGGGGTCTCGGGGATTTGTTCTCTTGTTGGAACTGGGCTTCTTGCCCTCATTATCTATTTTGGGAGGATTTGTGGCCTTTGTATTTTTCCTAAAATTTTTCGCTCTTGTTTGTCGGGGTGGAATATCTCTTCCAACTACTTTTGGTCTAGCCATTTCTGCAAAGCTTCGATAAAAAGTTAGAACGTATTCAGACAAAAGTAAGGCAGTTCAATTTCAGAATCACTTCGCCGAACCAGTTGGCGAAACGCGCACCTACTTAGGCGGTTCACCGAGTGCAGTGCATAGAGAATACAAGGGTGTAGACAAAGGGCTAACATGAAGTCTTTCGGTGAGGCACCGAATGCGTTCGGCGACATCATGCTTCCCGCCGAGAGTTACAGAATTCAACATCATATTTGGCATTAAATTAAAGGCGAGATGGGGATTTCAGGCAAACCACTGAGTGGTTCGGCGAGCTCGACCCAGATCGCCAAATGACCCAACGTGCCTGTCTTTGGCCCAACTTCCCGAATTCAACCCCGCAACCCCTAAAAACAAAATTAAGGCATGCACAACTCAAATTAGGCTTAGACCCAGTGACAATTATGCACAACCCACTATTTAATTTAGTATAAGCAAAAATTTGAACCTAAATGGCAAACAAATATTCTAATCCTATCAGAGAGGCCCAACACACATCATCAAAGTAATGACATTTCATTTGAGTACAACTTTCGAGGAAAGGAACATGTGGTTTGAAGTACCAACCTTTTATGCCGATCAAATGGATATCAAGATGCTAGAAAGCAATGTAATCCAACTCGAAGCACAATTCGATACTAAAAATACTCCAAAAATGCAAGAAATGTAAAACTAGAGTGCAGGTGTAAGTTTGGGAAGATAAAGAAGTGAGGGAAAGGGAATGAATTTGAGAGGTAACGGTTTGGCTAAGGGTCGACACATCCTCTTTCATCTCTTTCAAGATCTTGTCTGACCCTTCAACTTTATTTAGGATACGAGAAAACATATCCTCAGACCTAGCACCCTCTGAATCCTTTGGCTTTTGGTGCTCGTGGGGAGGTACATATATGTCCTTCTCCCATCTTCCAATTAGGATTTCAGTCTCTCCATTCACGATCCTTCCATCCATCATCTCTAGCCCAACATTGGTTACCATCCTGCCTTGGGTAGTTTGAACGATAACCAACGCCTTGGTTGGCTAGGAAGTTCGCTTCCTCATTATACAATGCTTCAAATTTCACCTCCTCAGGATTTGCACACCCGACCCCCACTGTGTTGACACCACGGGCACTAGCCCCCACGACATTTTTAGATAAAATTTCAAGTTGTGTCATGATCTTGGCCATGCCTTGGTCTCTCTCATTATCTTTTTCCATCTTTTCCTTGGATAGCTTGAATGTGAGAGGGGCGACTTGGTCTTCACGATGTACCATGCCCTATTGATTGTCGTCATGCCATCTAAGAGTTGGGCTGCTACTGCATACATTTGTCATACCACAGGCACTAGACCCCATGACACCTTTGTTTACCAAATCCAGGCTTCGGTAAAAGTATTGTAGCAAGATATTGTCGAGCAGACCATAAGTCGAGCATTGTACCACCAGCTTTTTAAATCGCATCCAAGTCTCATGGATTGGCTCACCCTCCAAACTCTTAAAGCTTTGGATACTATCCCAAAAAGTCATCATCTTCGAAGGAGGGAAAAATTTCACATTAAATACGGTTACCAATTCCTCCCAAGAAGTAATTGATTCGCGAGGCAACTCCGCCAGCCACTTGCACACCTCTCCCATCAATAAGAAATGGAATAGCCTTAACCGAACTGACTCCTGAGAGATGCTTTTGAAAGAGAATGGCCCACACACATCCACAAAGTTTCAGAGATGTTCGTGAGGATCCTCATGAGCCAATCCACTGAAAAGTCCTTTTAATTGCAAGAGTTGCAACATAGTACTCATTATGTTGAATACTGCATTACCCTCGGCTAGAGGTAAACGGATGGCCCTAACACCTCCCATGAGTTGGGGTTATTAATGTTGGGGTCTTGGACGTCGTTTAGATTTCTGATGTCATCTTGGTGGCCCACCTGGCTACCGTTGCTACCGTTAACACTCATGTTTTCTGAAATATTCACACAAGAAAACAAAACAAAACTAAAAATTAAGTAAGTAAACTACAACTAAGAAGAACAAAAATTTTACTTAACTAAGAATTCTGAAATAACACCACTCCCCGGCAGCGACACCATTTTGATGTATGGGTAATCAAGACACAACTTCCAATGCAAGTGTCTACGATCGTACAACAGTAAAGTAACCCAACCAAGGGTTGGGATCGTTCCCACAGGGAGTGATTTTGAGAATTAGTAGAAAAATAAAATTAAGTTCTAATTAGTCAGAGCTAAAAACAATGTCGAATACAAACATACTAAATCTAAGGTGTGACGCAAGCGTCAATTATCAACGGGGGTATTGTCATAAGTAAGCAAAAACAACAAAAATGCAAAGAGTACTAATCAGGGAGATAGGGTTCTTGGGATGTGATAGGAATACAGGAAAAACTATACTATTGGGTTCATGCTTTTGACAATAAATCTGTTGAATATTTGTGACTAGGCTAGACTATAGTGGGGGTAAATTCTCTCTCGAGCAACTTACCTCGAATCAAATGGGTTTCTCTCGGACACCCACTTGTCGCATGAAGAACAGCCTCTGTCTTAGCCCACTCACTCTCTCGAGCTGAGTGTGTGGGAGAACGACTAGGGTTCACTCTCTCGAGCTGAACCTCATTTAGAAGTTTATGGTTCCTACCTTGGAAAGAAAGGACATCTATTTTCGATATGGGATAGACACCAGATATCATTTTATAGATCACATGGTCTGTGTCGGCTAATGACAACTTCCTACAATGAATAAACTAAGGTTACTTCTAGAAGTATCTCAAATATGTTTGAAAGACATTTAGATTTCACTGACAAGTATTTTGACTCATTTCTTCTAACATGTTATTTTATGATTTATCTTTGTCATTGCATGTCATGTAAAGTTTTTTTAGCATGATTTTGTAACTCTTATGCATTCCTATCATACTATGTACATTTTATGTACTAACACATACTCTTGCCAACACTGTTTCACTAATATAGGGTTAGACGCTCCTACCTCCCATTCCTATAACTAGTGGTTCCTTTAGACTTTGATGATTGGTGAGTCCTCATGTTACGAGGACCGAGACTTTTTATTTCTTCCATGTCTTTTCATTTCAGATTTTGTATGGGATGTATTTGTTACATCCCAATCACTCCTACAGTGTAATTGATTTGTTTGAGACTCATGTTAGACTTCCACTACTTTTGTTAAACTCTTTATAATTCAAAAAGTCTTTAAGATTCTAGTATCTTGTATATGTGTTCTAAGTTTCTTCTATAGGGTCTTTCGAGGTTCTATATGTTATGTTACGACTAGGGTGTGCTTTGGTCGTGACAAGCTTGCTATTCACAGCTCAGTGTTTAGAAAGGTCCTAGGAAGTCTCTAAGCCATGTCTAGTAGAGTCTTGTTCATGAGTGTGAAGCTCCATATTTATGAATTAAAAGCTAGAAGATTTTTAGGAAATTTAAGTTCTTTCATTTCTCTAAAGTCGTGCATTGGTGCGTAATTCTATAGGTCCTTCTTCTTATCCCTATCCATTACCTTTCAGGATTTGTCCCCTTATGAAGCATACATTAGGAGGAATGTGAATGAGAAGCTCCTCAAGATCCTCATGTTCTACCCTACCATTTGGCTGAATAAGTGACTAAAGTAGAGAATATGGTGATTTTAAAAGTGTTGGCCCAAGCCATGACGGCTCAAGCCAATAGGGAGGTTGTGGTCCCTTTGAACCCAAATGTGCATACAATGACAACTAGAGTGAGAGACTTCACTAGAATGAATCTTTCATATTTTCATGGTTATATGGTTGAGGAAGATCCTCAAGGGTTTATTGATGAAGTGTATATGGTTTTGATGATCAAGGGAGTGACGCCGATGGAAAAGACCGAATTGGTCGCTTATCAACTTAAGGGTGTTGCTAAATATTGATTCAATTTGCCAAAAGTGTGGCGATACTCATCCAAGAAAATGCCTGATGGGTACTGATAATTTCTTGAGTTGTGGTAAGAGTTTCCCCTGCTGGGGAAATTGTCCGTCTGAAGTTTACAAGGGAAAGGAAAGTAGGAAAGCTCCGCCTAGTGGTTCGGGCTCAAGTTGTCATAAGGAAAACTCATTCTATGCACTTTAAACTCGTCTTGAGGAAAAGGTTTCATGCGATGTCTTTATCGATATGTTGAAAGTATTTCAAATTGATGTTTATGCTTTGCTTGACCCCGGTGCTACTTTATCTTTTGTGATGCCATATATCTCTATGAGTTTTGATGTTCTTCTGGATATGTTGATAGACCCTTTCTCTATCTCTAAGCCTATTGGTCAATCAATTGTGGCTAAAACAGTCTATAGAAATTGTTCCATCTCCTTATCCCATAGAGTCACTCATGTTGATCCTGTAGACCTTGATATGTTAGATTTCAATTTTATTCTTGGTATTGATTTGCTCCATTCTTGTTATCCTTCTATTGATTGTAGGACCCGAATGGTCAAGTTTCAATTTCCTAATGAGCCCATCGTAGGGTCAAATGGGGGGGATTCTATGACTAAGGGTAAATTTATTTCTTGTCTTAAATCTTGGAAAATGATTTATAAGTGTTACCTTGATGATTTTGAGATTTGGACTCATTTAGGGCTTTGTTTACATAGATTTAGTGTTCTCAAATGCCTAATTTGTGACAATAGCTGATGTTAAATCCTTGTTTTTTTTGGAATATAGATTGAGGAACAAAGCAAGGACACTAACAGGCAAAGAGAAACAAAATAGGGTGAAGAAATGAAGATGGGTAAGCTTGAGGATCACCAAGAGCACTCGGCGTGTCGCCAAATGTCTCATTAGACCGCCTAAAGTTCCAATGTGCCAAGCACTAAATAAAAGAACGAAGTTGGCAATGAAAAAGAGCAGTCGGCAGATTGCCGAGTGATTCCGCGAAGCCAAGATAGATCGCCCAAAGTTACAGACCTTGAGGATGCTGAATGCCAAGGCAGAAGGATGATGGAAGAGATGAAAGGGCGGCTCACCGAGTGGTTGAGTGAGCCCAACTTACTTCGCCGAATGAGCTTTCATGGCTTATTTTTGGTGACAATAAATACATTTTTGAACATTTAGTTTACTATCAATTACTCTTTAGAACAATCTTTTATTATGTGTTGACCATTTAGAGACATTATTTTCTAGTTTTTACTTAGCTTTGAGGGATTGAAGGTATTGACTTTTGAGAAATTTGAAGTGGGCCTTTGAGATTCTTCAACTTGGAGCATTGTAAGGATGAAATCAACCTTACCCAGTTGATGTGTAATCAATTTGGTAACAGTTTTTATCTTTTTATGATATCTAGCTAAACCTCCAATTCTTGGGGTGTGATTATGGGCTAATTTAGTTTATGGGTATTGCTAATTGTTAGTTTAAATGCTATTTAAAAGTGAGTTTAATCATTAATTGTGGTTTCAAATGCAGTTCTATGTTTCTGTTCCTGACTTGCTCGAGAGAGAGGTTTTGGAACTAAAATTATTGATTAATGGTTTGTGGGTATTGGGTTGACCTGGGTTCAGCTCGAGAGAGTGAATCCTAAAACCCCAATCCCACATATTCAGCTCGAGAGAGTGAATGGATTAAGGTGTGGGCTATTCTTATTTTGTTCGAGAGAAAATTTACCTCCACTATAGCCTAGCCTACTCACTAATATCTAGCTATTTAGTAATACTTGCAATTAGCCATATTTCTATTTGCCTATAATCGATCAAATTCCAAGAATCCATCTCATTGTTGTTAATTCTTATTGTTTGTGATTGCTATTTGTAGTTGATAATCAAAACCAAAACCCCCATTTGACATTCGTGTCACCCCTTGATTTGAATGATATCTTTATTCAATAATTTTTATTCTTATGACTGATTTGACCGCATTCATACTTCCCAATTGAATCTGAAACACGTACCACTCCCTCTGGGATTCGACCCCAACACATTTAGTTGGGTTTTATACTGATTTAATGATCGTTGACGCTTAGAATTGGATGAAGTGTCTTTGATAACGTTAAAATAATTAAAATGGTGCCGCTGCCGGAAAGTGATGTTGTTTGAGATTCTTTTGGTGAAGTTGAATTGTATTCTTGTTAGTCATAGTTGAATCTACTTATTTTTAGTTTTGATTTTTGTGTTGTTGTTAAAACAGAGGAAATGAGTGTCAACGGAAGAAATGGTAGCCAAGTGGGCCACCAAGATGACATCAGAAATATCAATGATGTCAATGAACCGAATGTCAATGACCCAAATCTAGTGGGTGGAGTTTGTGTCATTCGTTTGCCTCTAGATGAAGGGAACGTTGTGTTCCACATTACAAGCACTATATTGCAGCTCTTACAATTGAAAGGGTTGTTTAGTGGGTTGGCTCATGAGGATCCCCATGAGCCTATAAGGAACTTTGTTGATGTTTGTGGACCATTCTCCTTTAAGAACATATCTCAAGAGTCGATCCGATTGATGTTGTTCCCATTTTCTCTAATGGGGAAAGTGTGTAAGTGGTTGGCTTAGTTGTGAAGAGATTCTATCACTTCGTGGGATGAATTTGCCACCGCATCCCAAGTGTGATTTTTCCCTCCCTCGAAGATTATGACACTTAGGGATAATATCCAAAGATTCAAGTGTTTGGAGGGTGAGCCAATCCATAAGACATGGCTAAGATATAAAAAGTTGGTGTTGCATTGCCCAACTCATGGATTGCCCGATAATGTTTTGCTGCAGTAGTTTTACAGAATCCTTGATTCGGTGAACAAGGAAGTGGCTGATCAACTTTCTCCTGGAGGTTTAATGCAACAACCTTATGTGAGAGCAGCTCAACTCTTGGATGGCATGACCAAAATTAACCAGGCATGGTACACCCGTGAAGATCAGATTTCCCCTCTCATTTTTAAGCTGACAAATGAGTAGATGGAGATAGATCAAGAGAGGGACAAAACATGGCAAAGATGATGACTGAACTTGACATTTGAGCCAAAAATGTCATGGGTGCTGGTGCTAGGAGTGTAAATGTTGTGGGTGTTGGTTGAGTAAACCCCGATGAGGCCATGTTTGAAGCACTATACAATGAGAAAGTGAACTTCCTAGCAAACCAAGGAGGAGGTTATCGTGCTAAATACCAAAGGTCGGGTTGTAACCAAGGTTAGAATAGAGATGAGGGTTGGAGAGACTGTGATAGAGAGTGGTTGGATCGTAATCCCACTTAGAAGGAGAGGGGGAGAAAAATAAGTATCTTTCTACCCATGAACGTCAAAAGCCCAAAAATTCTGAAAGTGGTTAGACTGAGTATATGCTCTTGCGTAATCTCAACAAGGTTGAAGGGTTCGATAAAGTTTTGAAGGAAATGAAGGGAGATGTATCAAATCTCAACCACACGGTGACCTCTCATTCCGTCTCTATCAAGCAGTTGGAGACCAAAATGGGTCAGATTTCTTCGCATCTTTACCCAAGACAACAAGGGGGGTTTGCCTGGTGATACTATGGCAACCCCCAAGAATGATGTTTAAGTGGCTACTTGCATCATGCCGCGACATTAACTAAAGTGCTGCTTGGGAGGCAACCCAAGTTTTTATTGCTTTTTATTTTGATTTTGAATAACGAGTGTTGATTGTGCAGATTGAAGTGTGGAATGTGTTTGAAAGATGTAGGTTGGCGAGCCAAAAGTCCAGTCGGCGACTCACCAGAGGGATCGGCGAACCCGACTTGGACTCCTTACAATATAAGGATAGAGCCTTTAAAATTCAGCATGCCCATGGACAAGTCAGCGGCTCGCTGAATAGGTCGGCGAGTGATGAGTCCACAAATTGGACTCATTTATGGTTATATTTTAATAGAATTAGTGTCCTCAAATGCTATATTTTGTCTCAATAACTGATGTAAACCTTTAAGTTCAGGTATTGGAGTTGAGGCAAATCATGGACACTACTTGGCAAAAAGGAGAAGGTGGTTGAAAAGAACGAAGAAATGAAGGCCTGAAGATCGCCAAGCCCTGTTGGTGAGTCATCGATCGGCCTGGAGATCGCCTTTTGTTCCAGTGTGCTGAGCCCTAAAGCAGAAGGTCAAGTCCGCGATGAAAATAGTAGTTGGCACGTCGCCGAGCAGTTCTGCGAAGCAATACTTCTATCGCCCAATGCCTCAAAACACGAGAATGCTGAAGGCAAAAGTAGGAAGGCGATGAAATCGACCAAAAGGCGGATCACCGAGCGTATCGAAGATCCAAACTAACTGCGCCGAATGGTCCTCCGCAACAAAAAATTTCAAACACTATAAATACTTGTTTTAAATCGGTAGCTTGGAATGACTTCTATTATTGGAACTTTTTACAATTCTTGAGATAGTTAGGTTTTAGAGGGTTTTGGAGACTTTGTTCTAAGGCCTTGAAGATTCAGAGGGTTTCAACTCCAAGAAATTGGAAGTGGGACTCGAAGATTTTTCACTCTTGACGTGTTTTAAAACTTAATTGTTCATACCGAGTTGATGGAAACTGATATTGGTATAAATTTTTATCTCTTTGACATGTCTAGCTAAAACCCCAATTCTTGGGATATGATTTTGTGAATATGGGCTAAATTATATGTCGGATCTTGCTTGTTGATGGTTTATTTGTTGTTTAAATGTGATTTTGTTTAGTAGTTGTATATGAACTTAATGGGATTGTAGTTGCAAATACGATTTCATCTTAATGTTTTTGGCTTGCTCGAGAGAGAAGTCATAAAACTAAGAATGCTAAATTTATAGCTGGTGGTATTGGGTTGACATGGGTTGAGCTTGAGAGAGTGAATCCTAGTCCATCTCCCACACATTCAGCGCGAGAGAGTGAATGGGCTAAGGCAGAGCCTGTGCTTAATGCAGCAACTCGGTGTTCGAGAGAAACCCAGTTGATTCGGGGTAAGTTGCTCGAGAGAGAATTTACCCCCACTATAGTCTAGCCTAGTCACAAATGTTCAACAATTTACTATCAAAAACATGTACCCGATAGTCTAGTTTATCGCGTATTCCTATCACATCCCAAGAATCTCATCTCCATATCTCGTTTCATTGTATTTTTGCTATTTTTAGTTGTTAATTAATACAAACCCCCATTGATAATTAACGCTTGTGTCACCCCTTAGATTTAGTATGTTTTTATTCGTTAATATTTATAGTTATGACTGATTAGAACATAATTTTATTTTTATATTAATTCTCAAAACCACTCCTTGTGGGAACTATCCCAACCCTTGGTTGGGTTATATCACTACACGTGATCGTTTGGCACTTGAACCGAAATAGTGTCAGTTGACTACGTTGACATCAAAATGGCGCCGCTGTTGGGGAGTGGTGTTATTTGAGAATTTGTAGTAAAGTAGGATTTTTGTTCCTGTTAGTCATAGTTTACTTACTTCATTTTTAGTTTTGTCTAGCTTGTTTGTGTGTTGAGACAGAATAATGAGTATACATGATGGAGATGGTGAACCAATGGAGCACCTACCGGTAGAAGTAATGAGGTTCACGAATCGCATCCTGACCTTCAAGCATCTAGAAGGAGAACTATTTCATGAGTCGTGGCTGAGGTTTAAATCACTATTGATACAATGCCCAACTAATGAGATCCCCGATCTAGTTCTACTGGAAAGCTTCTATAGGAGCCTTAATTCCGAAAACAAAGGATTAATCAATCAATTTGTCCCTGTTGATTTTAGAAGATACTTTTACGAGACTACAACCAAACTACTTGATATCGTGGACAACTCCAACAAGGAGGCTGAGAAGAATCAACACTTGGTCATTTTCATGAGTCAGATGGATACCTTGGCTCAAAAAGTTGAGGAACTAGAAGTGCTGTAAAAAATGGAGAGCAGATACATACCCCCGCAGGAGCAGAGAAAATCTACGGAAAATGAGAGTTGGCGTATCCATGATACACTATTAATCATACTCTAAAAACTCAATGAGCAGGGTAGAATGTCAGAAGAGATAAAGGAAAATGTAGAAGTCCTAAATCAGATGAGTGGTTCTCAGTCTAGATCTATCCAACTAATTGAAACTCTCTTAGGCCATGTATCGCCTCAATTCTGCCCAAATAAACAATTGGGGTCACCTAGTTGCACTAGGTTCAACCCTAATAATGAGGTTTGAGTGGTGACTTACGTCGTGCCACGACGTTAACTAAGGTGTTATTTGGAAGGCAACCCAAAATCCTTTACTACTTTAAATTGTTATTTTAGAAATAATGGTGTGTTGAATCTACAGGTTGACGTGTGGAAAGTGTATGGAAATTGCGTTTGTTATGCTTATCGTGACCAACAACACTAACCTACTGTTCGAGTGGCTACGATCGTCGATAATATAGTAACCCAACCAGGGGTTGGGTTTGTGTTCCAAGGGAGTGGTAGTGAAAATAGTAGTTAGGATGGAATTTTGTTCTAGTTAGCTGCAGTTTGAGAAATTATCGAATAAAAACAAAGTAAATTCAAGTGGGTGACACCAAAGTGTCAAATATCAATGGGGGTTTGTCACAAGTATAGCTAAAACCACAAAAATAAAAAGAAATTTCAAGTATGGGAAGAAGTTCTTGGGGTGTGACCGCAATATATATAAATATAAATCGTTGGGTACATGCTTTCGATAGGAAATTTACAAGATAATAGTGACTAGGATAAGCTTTATATGGAAATAAGTTCCCTCTCGGGCATTTTACCCCATTTGAAATGGGTTCCTCTCGAACACACATTTACTGCATGAAGGCCAGCCTACTTCTTACCTCACTAACTCTCTCTACCGGAGTGTTAGGATATGGGACTATGGCTTACCCTCTCGGGCTGAACCTTATGTCGACCCACTTGTTAGGCCATCAGCCTAGCGGTCTTAGTTTCGCGACCTCTCTCTCTCGCAAGCCGAAAACACATGGGTGGTTTTGTATTTGCAATTACAAACCCATTAAATTAAACCACAACCACTAGGTGAAATCACCATCAAAATGACTCTAACCTATCAGCAAGCAAAACCCAACAATAATATCAACACATATTTGCTAAACCACACCCTAAGAATGGGGTTTTTAGCCACATATCAAGAAATAAGAAATTATACCAAAAATGATAGAGAAATCAAATGGGTATAAGAAATTAGACCTTGATTTAAGCAAAGGAAGAAAAATGGAGAAGATCCACTTCCAATTTGTGGAAGATGAACTCTTTCTCTCTTCAAGTCTCCCAAAGCCCTCTTCAAACTTGAGAGAAAATATCCCAAAAAGTACTATTATATTCTGGAAATTAAAATAAATGTTCGACTCCTTAAAAAATAATAACAAGTTTAGTATTTATAGACTTTATAAAATAGCGCTGGCGGATCTTTCGGCGAAGTTAGTCGATGCCGCTGAATGACTCGGTGACTCACCCTTCTTTTGTTTCATCGCCGTTTCCTGCCTGCCTTCAGCATCTTGAAGTTCTGGACCATTGGGCGGTATAGTACTGCTTCGCGGAAATATTCGGTGAAGCGTCGACTACTCTTTTTATCGCTTTTTTGATCCTTCTCCTTCAGGGCTTCGTGTACTGGAACAAAGGCCGGAGTGAATACCTTCGGCGTATCGCCAACTGTGCTTAGCGATGCTCAGGCTTCAGCTTCTTTGTTATTTTAAGCCTTTTTGTTCCTTTTTGCGCCTATATGTCCATGCTTTCACTAAAACTTCAAATACCTGAAACTTAAGAGTTTTCATAACATATTTAGACAGAATAAGCATTCGAGGACACTATTCATATCAAAATAAATCCCTAAATGAGTCCAATTTGTGGACTCTTCAGTTTGGTGAGCTAAAAGTTCCATTCAACAAATTGTTGCCTATGTCGGTAATCCCGATGTAATCCGCCGATTGGACCCTCACTTTGACTGAAGGCCCTATCGAACTCGGCGAGGTAAGTGACCACTCGGCGCGTCGCCGAGTAGATCGGCGAGCAATACTAATGTCGTCGAATGGATGCAAACTGGACGGTTATATATGGCCAAAGTGTTTAGAATTTCAAACTCTTCACTTTCCCTCGCTTTTAAACTTCACAAACTCGAACCAAGTTAGTATATTCATCATTCTTGCATTCCATAAGTATTTTGGTTGTTGATTTGTGCTTGGGGTTGGAAAATTTTGCCGCCTAGCATCTCAAATTTATATTATTAGGCATAAGAGGTTGGTTTTCCGAACCCCATGGTTATTTTTATCGCGTTTTGTACTCATTCGCAAATGATCTTATCTTACTGATGTGTGTTGGGCTTCTCTGATCTTGGTTGTTTCGAATATGCCTATTTTTAAACTTGATAATCTTGCCTGTATTGTTTTGATCGTCGAATGCCCGTAAATTTGTGTCTTAAATTGAGTAAAATCTTGTGGGGTATGCTTGCATGTTGGTTAGATTGGTAGGGTGAAGTTTGAGTAGCTCGTATTTGTGCCAAATGATGTAAATTGCACAATGATAGAGTGAGTGACACCATTCTTAAGGGCAAAACTCGTCAAATGGCCAAATTTGGCAAAACAGGAAAAAATCTTCATATCCCGGGGTGTTGGGCGCTATGGGTCTGAACTTAATTTACCTAGTGCATGTTTTGATTTTGTTTTCGGAGGTCACAGGGTTGAAATTGACAAGTGGGTTTGAAAATAGGCACGATGGGTCATTTGGCGAGTTGGGTCGAGCTCGCCGAATAACTCGGCAGTTCGCCGAATATCCCCACTTCGCCTTTAATTTCAAGTTGTATGTGTTGTTGGCTACCGTAACTTTCGGCGAGACGCTTGATGTCACAAAAGGTACTCGGCGATTCACCGATTGTCTTTTGTTTCACCTTTTGTCTGCACCCATGAACCTTTCAGTGCACTGGAACTTTCAGCGAGCTAGCCCTGGTTCACCGAAAGCTATCGGCAAATCGCCGAAAGTTACCTCCCATCGCCAACTTGCTGAGAATATTAAGCCAATCCTTAAGGCGAACTCGACTTAGCTAGCTAAAGAGATTAGGCTATTCGTCGAGTTGATCGGCGAGTCTGTCTGCAGTAAGCTTTCTGTGCTTTGATATGAATATTTACTAACTTTTTTACAATGATTTGCAGACATGGCTAGACCTAAAGTTTTGGGGAAAAACATGCCACTCCGAGGGAAAGCAAAGGGGATTACACTAAATGAGGATGCAACTGCATTCAAGGGCAAGACCACCAAACTTCGCACAACTGGTGGAAAGGTAAAAGGAAAATGCAAGGCACCGACATCACCAGAGGTTAGCTCCGATAGCGAAAGAATGTAAGACACTTACCTCACTACATCAGAGAGTGAGAGTGAGGACCAAGAACCTCAAACTGTGGCATCAGATGATGATGAGCTGGTAGCACTGCATGATGAGTCCACAAATTGGACTCATTTAGGGCTATATTTTGATAGAATTAGTGTCCTCAAATGCATATTTTCTCTCAATATCTGATGAAAACTCTTAAGTTTCAGGTATTTGAAGTTTGAGGGAAAGCATGGACATTACTTAGAAAAAAGGAACAAAAGTAGCTGAAAGATCGAACAAACGAAGATCTGAGAATCGCCGAACCCATTCGGCAAGTCACCAAAAGGTCTTATCCTTGCCTTTTGTTCCAGTGTGCTGAACCCTGATGGAAAGGATCAAATCTGCGGTGAACTGGAGCAGTCGGTGTATCGCCGAGCAGTTCTGCGAAACAGTACTATGTCGCCCAATGATCCAAGCACGACGATGCTAAAGCTTAGCGCAAGAACCCCATCTCCTTGATTAGTACATTTTGCATTTTTGCTGTTTTTACTTACTTGGGAAAAAACCCCATTGTTAATTGACGCTTCCATCACTCCTTAGATTTAGCATGTTTATATTCAAAAATGTTTTTAGCTATGACTAATTAAAACTAAATTTTATCTTTCTACTAATTATCAAACCCACTCCCTTGGGACTCGACCCCAACCCTTGGTTGGGTTACTTTACAATTGTACGATCGTAGACACTTGCATTGGAAATTTTGTCTTGATTACGCAAACATCAGTGCAAAAGGCAGAGCTACGATCTAAAAAGTTAAATGATCCGTGCAAGATCAGAACCCCTCGGCCTGCCACTTCTACTCCTCCAGTCCTAGAACAAGCAATGGTGCTGGCACCTCCAGTACAGGGTCCTCTACCCAAGTCAATGAACAAATTTAAGACTGAGTGATTGAGGATAATTCTTGAGGAAAAATGTATGTCTGCGGATGGTGTTATCGACAGGTACCAAAAAATAATGGATTGCTTGAAGCCTCACAAGTTCCAAAGCTTCACCAAACCCCATGACCCTTACCTTCCAAATTGAGTCTGGGATTTCTATGCCTCTCATGGAACCCTAATTCCACAAAGAAAGAAGCAAGCAACTGAATTCAAACCAGTCGATCACGTGGTAGTTCCGGGCAAGAAAGTGTTATGTGACAACACTATGATAAATGCACCAATAATATTGCCGACCCTCACCAGTATAGGATGAAGACTAAGTCGTTCGAGGAAATAAAAAATTGGCCGGCTCATGTTATCTATGATGGCACTCCAAAGTGGTTATAGGCAGGGGTCCCGATAATGAAAAGGGACCTGCATGTAGTTGCAAGGTACTGGTTTAGCTTAATCAACAACACTGTAATGCCATCCCATAATGAGTCCTTTATGTGCCACTCTAAGAAAGCTTGTCTTGGTGCAATTATTACACATGAGCAAATTAATCTGGGGATGATCATTACTTCAGAGATTCTCATGCGTGCCAAGCAGCGCCAGACCTCTCTCCCCTTCTCGATATTGATTAGTGAGATGTGCAGATGGGCTCGGGTCCCTAGAGATGCCAAGAAAGATGTGGAAGTGATTCCCACATCCTCTACCGATATCCGGAGGATCGAAGAAGAATATTTGAAAGACCAAGCGGAGCAGAAGAAGAAGACAGCCCCGGTTGTAGACACAGACCTATCACTTGCAAAGGCTTCTTTGCCTACTCCGCCTCCTGAGCCTTCTGGTATTCCTTGTGTTGTATCTTCTAATTTCCCTAGTTGTTCTGTTGATGTGCTGCCTCCTAGACCAATTGCTGCTACTGTCTCCTGAACTCCGATCACCCAGGCATCATTACTTCGAATGGGACAACTTGCCTATTCTATGGATCGTCAGGCAGCCAGGCTCGAGACATCCATTCTGGATATGATTCACGCCACTTTGACTGCTGCTGTGACACCATGGAGTGCCGACATTGATATCCTTGTGGCAATGATAGCGGTGTGTGAGCGTGATCAAGGAGCCACTGAGGAGGTGATGGCGTTAAAAGCTTCCATTTCTGAGTTGAGAAAAGATGTGGACTACCTGAAGTCCACCGATATGTCCAAGGTTTTTGGAATAATGGAGATTCTAGATGTGCCCGAAATACCTCCAAATACTGTCGGACATGAAGATAGAATGGAGCAGATAGCCGAGCCTGAGTCAGAGGCAGAAACTGATGATGAGATGCTTGAGTAGACTGTGGGAGCTGCATATGAGGACCTGACTAAGATTGAATTAGTCATGATAGATGCGGTTGTGCAGGCTTCCCTAATAGGTACACCTTTTGTTGTTTCTGGTGAAGCTTGCTCTTCCGATGTGATTCCGGGCACTGATGCCCAAGTTCAGACTGCTGCACTGGGCACTGAGACCCGAACAGATGGAGAGACTACATAGACATGATCCTCTCTCTACCTCCCTCTCTGTCTTACTTTGTTTCACTTTTTGGATAATTTTAATTCATTTGCATTTGGGGACAAATGTTCTTTTATTTGTGGTGGGGAGGCCCACTTCTTGTGTGAATAGTGATGCTTCGTTGTTTTGTGCATATATTTTGGTCGTTTTTCTTAAAATTGTATCTTATACTACTTTTTCTGGAAGTGTTGAGCTTGTGGCTTCTTGTCTTTAATAGAAAATGATTTTTGACCCTTCCAAAAAAAATTTGGGACACTCTTTTATGCACTTGAATGTGGTTGTTCTTCAGCAAATTTGAGTCTCAGTTTTGATCAATATCGATGACTCAAACAGTGCTCATAATCAAACAAACATGAATGTGCGGCTACTATGAGACCAAGTGAAGTTACATAGTCAATATATGAACTCTTGGCATCTCGTTGTGACTAGCCAATTATCAAATTGATTCTCTTGTGATGAACGTTGCACACTAGCGAAAGTGTGGAGTCTTGTTTGACTTTGGTGTCATGCCTTATGTAATGAGGTTATTGTGAACCCTGCTTGATAACACCCAGAATTTGCCCGGTTGGTCTAGTCTACTAAGTAAGGTTATCTACTAATATGATCTTAGGCAACTTCGAAGAGTGTGAGCCAATTTGACATATACCTCTTTTGTGACCTACCTTGTGAGTGTGAACCTCTTTTGAACACCCCTTGAGCCTTACCTTTCTGTGGAAGAAACTTGATGAAAATATGACCTTTCTTAATCCACTACCCATAATCCTCGTGATTCGTGGTTGATCAAATAGCCAAGTTAGGCCAAAAGCCTAAGTTGGGGGTGTAGTGAAAAGAATAAGGAAAGTCAAGAAGTGCAAGGAAAGTCTCCTCTTACCCATGGTTTTAAGAAAAATGGAACCCCTCCATATAAAAAAAAAGAGCCTAAGTTGGGGGTGTGGTGAAAAGAAAAGGGCAAGTTAAGAAGTGTAAGAAAAGTCCCCTTTAACTCTTGGTGTTGTGAAAAAAAAATGGAACCTCTCCATAAAAAAAAAAAAGAATGAAAAAGTTGTGGAATAAAGTACAAAAGAAATAAGGGTTCCGAACAATCCATGGAAGTGAATAATGGGATGACTAATGAGCACTAAACAAAATGATGAAAGAAGAGAAAAGAGAGTGTTAAAAGCACCACAATTCACGAGGATGAAATTCACTTAGCTTAAATGATCATACCATTGCACTCAGCCCCATTACAAGCCTTGAAAAAACTTTTTGATCTTGAGTGAGCTGAAACAATTGTTGATTGGAAAATACGGGCAAACCTATTGGTGAAAGCAAGCATTGTGTTCTTCCTTGTGAGAGTGAGCGTTGCATTTGATTCTGGAACTTTAACTGATTAAACCATTCTGTGTTATTATGGAATCATTCTTTGTGTGAGGGCATTCAAATACTTTTGTTGAGCTCGAACTTGCATTTGAAGCAAGTATAGTGAGATTGAGAATCTTTGATAATGGTGTGTCACAACTTGAGTCTATGAGTAAACAATCGATCCTTACATGAGTAAGTTGAGTCTTGTTGTGTACATTTATGATTGAGTCTTATGTAGCACTGTTTGAAACATCCTTTTTGAACTGTTGAACTTGAGTTTTACTTGATGGCAAGCAAATGTTTAAGTTGAGGGTGTTGATGAGTCCACAAATTGGACTCATTTAGGGCTATATTTTAATAGAATTAGTGTCCTCTAATGCATATTTTGTCTCAGTAACTGATGTAAACCCTTAAGTTTAAGATATTTGGAGTTTGAGGCAAAACATGGACACTACTTTGAAAAAAGGAACAAGGCGGCTGAAAAGAACGAAGAAATGAAGACTTGAAGATCGCTGAGCCTTGTTGGAGAGTCGTCGATCGCCCTGGAGATCACCTTTTGTTCCAGTGTGCTGAGCCCTAAAGGAGAAGGTCAAGTCCGCGATAAAGAGGAGCACTCGGCGCGTAGCCGAGCAGTTCCGCGAATAAGTACTTTTATCACCCAATGCCTCAAAATGCGAGAATGTTGAAGGCAAAAGCAGAAAGGCGATGAAAATGACCAAAAGACAGATCCCCGAGCGTATTGGCGATCCCGACTAACTGCGCCAAATGGTCCTCCGCAGCACAAATTTTCAAACACTATAAATACTTGTTTTAAATCTCTAGCTTGGAATGACTTCTATTATCGGATCTTTTTATAATTTTTGAGAGAGTTAAGTTTTAGAGGGTTTTGGAGACATTGTTCTAAGACCTTGAAGATTCAAAGGGTTTCAACTTCAAGAAATTGGAAGTTGGTCTCGAAGATTCTTCACTGTTGACGTGTTTTAAGACTTAATTCTTCATACCCAGTTGATGGAAATTGATATTAGTATACATTTTTATCTCTTTTACATGTCTAGCTAAAACCTCAATTCTTGGGGTGTGATTTTGTGAATATGGGCTAAATTATCTATTCGATCTTGCTTGTTGATGGTGTATTTGTTGTTTAAATGTGATTTTGTTTAGTAGTTGCGCATGGACTTAATGGGATTGTAGTTGAAAATACGATTTTATCTTACTGTTTTTGGCTAGCTCGAGAGAGAGGTCATAAAACTAAGACTACTAAATTGATAGCCGATTGTATTGGGTCGACATGGGTTCAGCTTGAGAGAGTGAATCCTAGTCCTTCTCCCACAAATTTAGCTCGAGAGAGTGAATGGGCTGAGGCGGAGACTGTGCTTAATGAGGCAACTCGGTGTTCGATAGAAACCAAGTTTATTCGGGGTAAGTTGCTCGAGAGAAAATTTACCCCCACTATAGTCTAGCCTAGTCACAAATGTTCAACAATTTACTATCAAAAGCATGTACCCGGTAGTCTAGTTTATCCTGTTTTCCTATAACATCCCAAGAATCCCGTCTCCATATCTCGTTTCCTTTTATTTTTGCTATTTTTATTTGTTAATTAATACAAACCCCCATTGATAATTGACGCTTACGTCACCCCTTAGATTTAGTATGTTTTTATTTGTTAATATTTATAGCTATGACTAATTAGAACTTAATTTTATTTTTCTATTAATTCTCAAAACCACTCCCTGTGGGAACGATTCCAACCCTTGGTTGGGTTATATCACTACACGCGATCATTTGGCACTTAAACCGAAATAGTGTCAGTTGATTACGTCGAACATGAGCGAGCCCTACTTTGTTCTCCGTTTGGACCCCCAAATTAACTGGAGGTCCCATAAAACTCGGCGAAGATATTAACCACTTGGCGTGTCGCCGAGTGGATCGGTGAGGACTATTAACATCGCTAAAAGTGCACGAACTGGACGGTTTTGAAAAGGCCAAAGGTTTACAATTTCTAACTCTTTCATAATCCTTCACTTCTAACTTCATATAATCACACCCGAACTTTAGTTTTTCAATATTTTTACATTTTCTCACATTTTGCTCTTTGATCTCGTGATTCGGAGTTTGAATTCATTGCCGCCTAGGTTTACAAAATGATGTTTCGGCATTAAAGGTTGGTTTTTTTGAACCCCAAACTCTTAATTAGCAGTTAAATCCAAATGTAATTTTTTAAATGTTATTGAAGATTAGTGGGCCTCTCTGGATTCATAAATATGTGTTTGTTTACCTTTCGTATTCTTGAAATTAAGCTAAAGTTGCCAAAATGATTGATTTCGGAGATTTTGTGCTCTAAAATTGATCTTAAACTTGTGAGTTGCATTAGTTAGTAGTCAGGTCTAGTCGGGTGAAATATAAGTAACCCCAATTGTGCTAAATGACGTGCTTTACCCAATGATGGAGCGTTTGACGTCATTCTTAAGGGCTAAAATTGTCAAATTGCCAATTTTTGCCAAATTAGGGGATGTCTGAGTACCCAGGTGGCATGGGTCGTATGGGTTTGGGCTTAATTTATGACTTATGTAGTTTGGCGCATTAGACAGTTTGGCGAGCTGGGTCAAGCTCCCCGAACCACTCAGTGGTTCACCAAAGTCCCCCTGGATCACCTTTAATTTCATGTTTGGTTAAGTTTGGTTCTGTAAATTTCGGCGAGAAGCATGATCTCGCCGAGTTCACTCGGTGACTCGCTGAAAGTCTCCCTTGATCACCCTTTCTGTGCTCCTAACCCCTAAAACATACTGTAACTTTCGGTGGGCTAGTCTGATCTCACCGAAAGACCCTGCATATCGCCGACCTGTCTTTCTTTTGGAAAATTTTTATGCCCGTCCTTTCGGCGAGCCCAATCTAGCTCGCCAAAGTGACTCGCTTACTCGCCGATCGGTTCGGCGAGTCTTTCTGCAACCTATTTCCTACATTTTTCTTGGATTAATTCTAAATCTTTTTGGTGTGTATTGCAGATATGTGTAGGACCAACTTAGACAATAGTGGTATGCTGCCTGGCAAAAGAGCACGGGGTATTATTATTAATGAGGGGCAGCTGCTCCCTCTAAAATGGGAAAACAAGCATGTGCAAAGGGAGGCAAAGGAAAGGGCAAAGAGCCTGTGGCAAAAAAACCGGAGCACAACTCCGGCAGTGATGGGGAGTCTGCTCAATCTCAGCCCTCATTCTCCGAGACTAAGGATGACCAGCTATTTTAGACCAGGCAGGCTGAGATATGCGCTCGAGTTCGCCAAGATCCATCTAGGATCCCAAAGGCCGCCCCTCCTACTGCTAATATAGTGCCAGCTCCGATACAAATGGTGGTTCCAGCACCACCAGTTTAGGGTCCTTCTCCTCGGCTACTCAACAGGGTAAATACCGATGGTTTGAGGACTATTCTCGAGGAAAAGAGGATGTCTACAAATGGCCTAGTGGGCAAGTATTCTAAGGTGAGGGACACACTCGGGTACCACCAATTTTACATCTTCACCAGACCCCAAGGCCCGTATATCCCCACCTGGGTTCGTAATTTCTACACTGCGTACGGGGATCTAGTACCCCAAGGGAAGAAGAAGGCCAGTGCCTTCAGACCAGTGAAGTTTGTAATGGTCTGTGGGAGAGTAGTGTGGTGCATCAGCGATCATATCAATGATGCATTTGACAGATCTACTGGTATCGAGCATGAGTACGAGGGACTAGCTACATCACAGGCCTTAGATGATATTAAGTGCTGGTTTGGTCCCCTCATCTCTGAGACCATCCCAAGGTGGATTGAGGCAGGAGCTCCGATCGAGAAGAAGGATCTGAATGTAGATGCGCGGTACTAGTTTGGATTCATCAGCAGCTCCATCATGCCCTCACAGAATAAGTCCATCCTCCACCACCCTAAGGTGGCCTGTCTAGGATTAATCATTGCATACAAGCGGATCAACTTGGGACACATCATTGAGCAGATGGCTATGAGGGCCAAACAATATGAAACGTCCCTTCTATTTCCGATCCTAATTACAGAGCTATGCCGGCGCACTGGAGTTCCTCATGATAAGAAGATGGACATCAATGTCAGTCCCACATCTTACATAGATATATGGTGCATAGAGGCCAAGTACACTCGGGATGAGGAAGATAGGAAGAGAGTGGTTCGGTGGATGCATCGCCGGAGGTTGATGTTGATTCTATACCAATAGATGCATCTTTGCCTACTCTGGCCTCCGAGCCTTCAGGTACTTTCACTTCAAATTCCTCCTAGGCTCCCTGTTTTTCCACTACTTCCCAGCCCACAAGGATTACCCAGGCCATGATCTTGAAGATGGGGCACTTAAACCATTCAGCCGATGTGCGGGCTACCCGGCAAGAGGTCCAAGTGCCTTGGATGATTGAGCGAGCCATCCTAGCTGCATTGAAACTCCTCTAGATGTCGATTGATGATCTTACAACAAGAGTTGAGATCTGTGAGAGAGGACAAAGGCTTACTTCAAAGGTTAAAACTTTGAAAGTCGAGATTGCAGATTTCAGAATGGATGGACTATCTTAAGTCCACACACTTCCCTTCCCTCTTCGATTCAGCTGAGGATCCGAATGCTCCAGCCAATTTTGAGATGCCTCCGACCAAAACCGTAGATGTACATATGGATGTGGTAGTTGATTGGTCGGAAATGGAGATGGATGTGAAGCTGTTGGATGCTCATGAGGAGGCCATTTATGAGGACCTGCCTGATCTAGAGAAGATGATTGTACATTTAGTTATTCAGAAATCGATGGCAGGCTCTACTGGAGCTAGTGTTGCTGCTTCCGCTGGCACGGATGCCAAAGCTGCTGATGTGACCCCAGGAATTGATGCAACGACAGATGGAGCGACTGTGTAGACATGATCGTTGTTTACCTCCCTCTCTGTCATTTTTTATTGACTTTAGTTTATTTTTATTGCATTTGAAGACAACTGCCTTTTTGTTTTTGGTGATGTGAGGTAGTTCTACCTACCTCTTGTGACTATATTTGGTATATATTGGGTTTTTGTGTCTTGAATTGTGTTTTGGTTTCTATCTTGTGGACATTTGAGCTTGTGGCTCCTTATTATGAATGAAAATGGTTTTTGACCCTTCTAAAATATTTTGTCACTTTCGTTGTGTGTTATTGTGGTTGTTCTTTTAAAAATTTAAGTATCGGTTTTGATCAATACCGATGACTTGAATAGTGCTCATAATCAAAAGAAAATGAGTGCGCGGCTACGATGAGGCCAAATAAAGTTGCATCGACAATGTGTGAACCTTTTACATCTCGTTGTGGCCATATTTTGAGAAAAATGGAACCCCTCCATATAAAAAAAAAGAAAAAAGAAGAAGAAAAGATTGAGAAAGAAAAAGAAAGAAACAATTGTGAAATAAAGTTGTGGAAATACAAAGAAAATGGAGTTCCCAATGACTCATGTTAGATGAATAAGAGGTGACTTTTGAGCTTGAATGAAAATGATAAAGAGAAGGAAATAAGGTGTTGTTCACATCACTTTTCATGATAATTTTCAGCCTATAAGCCTAAATGATCATACCATTACACGCAGGCCCAATACATGCCTTGAAAATACATTTTTGATCTTGAATGAACTGAAGCAAAAGTCAATTGGAAAATTAGGGCAATCCTATGGGTGAAATCATGCATTTAGTTTATCTTTGTGAGTGTGCGTGTTGTTCTTGATTCCGAAACTTTAATTGATTGAACCATTGAGTGAATATGGAATCATTCTTTTTGTGAGGGTGTTTGAATACCTTTGTTGAGCTTGAACTTGCATTTGAAGCAAGTATAGTGAGCTTGAGATTCTTTGGTAATGGTGACTCACAACTTGAATCTTTGAGTGCACAATTGATCCTTGCATAGGTAAGTTGAGACTTTTTGTGTGCATTCATATTTGAGTCTTGTGTAGTACTGTTTGAGACATCCTTTTTCAACTTCTGAACTTGAGTTTTAATTGAGGACAAACAAAAGTTTAAATTGGGGGTGTTGATGAGTCCACAATTTGGACTCTTTTGAGGGATATATTTTGATGGATTTAGTGTCCTCAAATGCATATTTTGTGTCAATAACATGTGAAAATCCTTGAGTTTCAGGTATTTTGGAGTTAGAGCCTAAGCATGGACACTATTAGGCAGAAAGGAACAAGACAGATGAAAAGAACAAATAATAGACAGCCTGAGGATCACCTAAGCCATTAGGAGTGTCGCCGAATGGCTATGGTCTCGCCTAATGTTCCAGTGTGCCAAGCTTTGAAGGAGAAAATTGAGTCGGCGAGATAAATGAGTAGTCGGCGAGTCACCGAACGATTCCGCGATGCAGTACTCCATCCCCCCAATGTTACAGAACTTGAAGTTGCTGAAGGACAATGTAGAAAGGCAATGAATCAGATCAAAGGGGGAATCGCCGAGTGGATCGGCGATCCCGACTAACTGCACCGAGTGATCCTTCGCAACACAGTTTTTGACAACTATAAATACCTGTTTGAATTTTTAGTTTAGTATTAAGTTTTACAATTCAGAAACCAGTTTTTAGAATTACTCAGTTTGAGAACTTAGTTTTTGGGAGACAATTTTTCCTTAGCTTTGAAGAGTTGAACAATTCCATTTTCTAAGCAATTGGAAGTTGGAATTGAAGATTCTTCATGCTTGACGTGTGTAAAGACGATATTTATCGTACCCATTTGATGGAAACACTTTTCCGTATCGATTTCTATCTCATTACTATGTCTAGCTAAAACCCCAATTCTTGGGGTGTGATTTTGTGAATATGGGTTGAATTTACTACTGGGTATTGCTAATCGATTGTTTATTCGCTGTTTAGAGGTGATTTCGTTCAGTAGTTGTGTTTGAATTAAGTGGGGTTATAGTTGCAAATACAATTTTGTCTTCATGTTTTTTACTTACTTGAGAGAGAAGATTTAAAACCATAACTACTGAATCGATAGTCTATGGTTATTGGCTTATCGTGTGTTGAGCTCGAGAGAGTGAATCCTAAACCCTCTCCCACACATTCAGCTCGAGAGAGTAAATGGACTAAGGCAAAAGCTATGATTCATTGCCGCTTATCGGTGTTCAAGAGAAACCGATTTGATTTGGGGTAAATTGTTCGAGAGAAAATTTACTCCAACTAAAGTCTAGCCTAGTTACAAATTTGCAACGAGTTACTATCAATGGCATTTACATGGTTGTGTATTTTAGCCCATATTCCTATCACATCGCAAGAATCACGTCTCCATAATTGCATTTTCGTTTTAGTTGTCATTTTAGTTGATAATTGCTTACAAAACCCCCTTTGATAATTGACACTTGTGTTACTCTATAATTTATCATGTTTATCTTCGTAAATGTCTATAGCTATGATTAACTTGAACACATTTTTGCTTTTCTATTGATTCTCTATTAGAAACCGCTCCCTTGGGACTCGACCCCAACTCACTAGTTGGGTTATAATACTATTGAACGACCGTGGACACTTAGTATTGGATGAAGTACCCGGATACGTCAAATCAGCCAGCCACCCTTTGGTCACTTTCATCGGCTTTGTACCTTTGCATTCAGCATCCTCAAGGTCTATAATTTTGGGTGATCCAGTATTGCATCGTGGAATTACTCGGTGATCCGCCGACTGCTCCTTTCCATCGCCGACTTGATTTCTTCCCCCAGGTCTTGGCACACTGGAACTTTAGGAGATCAAATAGCCATTCGCCAATTCGTCAATTCTTTTTTCTTTTGTATCTCTATTAGTAGTCTACAATTTGATTTTTGGAGTCTTGAATTAACAGTGTGGGTTTGAGATAAACAATGAATTAGAGTAAGGTAAAAGAAGAGAAGATTTGGAAAGAAGATATGTGAACTTGTTATTGAAAAAAAAAGACATGACATATAGTTTCTGGTTTGGGATGCATTGTTCTATAAACCATGTTGTGAGTAGGTCTACTTTGTACATGTTTGTGATGCATTTGTATGTATATGAAATAACGTTTTCCACACTTGACAAGCCCAAACTCTTCTTTTGGGTGAGCCTTTTCTATCTCAACGTTATATCTCTTTCAATAATCACTATGTACTCTCATAGAATGATACTATATATCATGATTCTTCGGAATTTTACCATATCAAGTAAATAAGAAAATTTGCTTTTCATTTGGTGCAGTGACCTGCTCCAGTTTGTCAATACATAAAAACATCCCCTTTTGATGTTGCTGTCAGGATTACAATTTTTTGTTATGTTTTTGAGTTCTCCTTGCAACATTTTATTAGTAGTTTTGTGTCTTCATAAGTAGTTTACCACCTTTTTCCAAAACTGTCACTTATAGTCACTTTTTCAGAATGTAGACATCTTGTTCAGACATTTCCCCTCTCCTAACATTATCTATTAAGTTTTTTACATGATATATCGATTAAGGTTAATGCACGTTTATTTCAGTTGACTTCTTTACTTTTAGAGATTGGATTGAACATTCATGAAGATCATGCTCTCTCAACAAAAGACGGTTACTCCTTGGATGTCTTTGTGGTTGATGGTTGGGATAATGAGGTACTCATTTAGATGATATATAAATTGAGGTACTTCATCTCGATATATCTTCATATAAGTCTCGACGTTTTATCTCCTTTGTCATTGTTAGGAAACTGATCGGCTAAGAAGTGTCTTGTTGAAGGAAATTTCAAATATGGATGGGTAAGTCATTGACAGACTCAATGCAATACTGAAATAACTGGGGTTAAATCAAGACCTTTTGTTCCTCAAAATGAAGTTTGTACAAACTCATATCAACATCACAGCGAACCATGTAGATACACCAAGCAACTGGAGGGAAGTATGGGAAATCGACAATGCACTGTTGAATTATGAATATAAAATTGCAACTGGCTCAAGTGGTGATTTGTCAGTAAAAATGTCAACTTTGAATCAAGAATACAATAGAGCCACTGAGGGTATCCTAACAATTTATCGTATTTGCAGGTATAAAGGTTCATTCCATTATCAGGAAGTGGCTATTAAGGTTCTCAAGTCTGAGTGCCTAAATGAAGATGTGCAAAGAGATTTTGCTGAAGAAATTTATATATTTAGGTGACTAAACCTTGATATTTTTGCTTCAAACGACAGCATTATGTCTTATTTGGTTGCTGCAATTGTGTGTGTCTAAGAATGTTGTGTTGTACCTGACCTCTTTTTGGTACTTATAGGGTTGTCAATTCCTTTGGATCATAACGTTCTATTCTACTCAGCTTCCTGGTCCAAACTATCACTGTCGTGAGGTAAAACCTATTTTTATTTAATGGTTCTTTAACTTATTTTATTCTACTGTCTGTTAGTTGTGCCTCAACTTACTTAATATCTTTTTTGGCAAAACCTGAACTAACTTTTTTTCCGTGCAAATTACCAGGGTTCAAAGCTTGCCACGCTTCCTCCTCCTGACAACATTTTACAAGCACTATTGTAAATGTTTGAATACATTATATTTAGTTTTGTGAAATATATTCATTCCTAGAATATATTGAACTATTGTGTACAGACATTTAGAATATTGCTTTATAAGTATGTGTATGTACACAAGACATACTATCTTTTGAAATTTATTGCAAATCTATATATTTGAATTACTTATTAGCTAATTTAATGCTTGATATTATTTATTGCAAAACAATACTAGTGTTTTATAATTAAAATTTTTATCATATAAATATTTTATAGCCAAAATAATATTACCAGACTTAAAAGTGCAGTCAAAGGATGGTAAATTGTTGTATGCACATGGACAAGGACTACACTTCAAAATGTTGTTATACATAGGATAGAAAAGGCAACACTTTAAAATCGTGGGAACTAAGGAAACAAAGGCCACACTTGAAAGTGTAGTTGTATGAGATAGAAATATTGCTATATGAGGTAGTGCAAAGCGTGACCTTTTTGCCTTTTAGGCTACGCTTTTAAGCGTAGCTGATAAGGCAACACTTGAAAAGTGTCGCCTAAACTCTAAGGTTACGCTTCTTTCGGCCACCCCTGGAAAATTGTGCCTTAAAGTAAAAAAATGTGGCCTTTTATCAAAGGCCACACTTTTTAACAGTTTAGGCCACACCTTTCTAGGGTTGTTGTAGGCATAAAATGTTGTGGTGGGATGCTGAATGCCAAGGCAGAAGTGCGATGAAAGTGATCAAAGGGCGGCTCAGCAAGTGATTCGGTGACTTACTTCACCGAGTGACTCGTCGCAGAACATTTTTGGCGACTATAAATACATTTTTTAACATTTAGTTTGGTATCTTAGCTCATATATTTTTAATCTATTTTTGAGTTTTGAACTGTGTGACAAGTTTTCTCTAGTTTTTCCTAAGATTTGAAGAATTGAAGTTTTTCACTTTTGAGAAATTGGAAGTGGGTCTTTGAGATTCTTCGAATTGGAACATTGTAAGGACGAAATCAATCTTACCCAATTAATGGATAATAAATTCTGTAACGATTTTTACCTTTTTATCATGTCTAGCTAAAACCCCAGTTCTTTGGGTGTGATTATGTGATTATGGGCTGATTTAGTTTATGAGTATTGCTAATTTTTAGTTTAAATGCTATTTAGAAGTGAGTTTAATCATTAATTATTGTTTAGTTCAAGAATTGTATTTGCGAATGTAGTTCTCTGTATGTGATCTTGGCTTCCTTGAGAGAGAGCTTTTAGAACTAAAATTATAGGTTGATGGTCAGTGGGTATGGGTTGACCTGGGTTCAACTCGAGAGAGTGAATCCTAAACCCAATCCTACACATTCAGGTCGAGAGAGTGAATAGACTAAGGTGTGAGCTGGTCTTATTTTTCATGCTTGTACATGTTCACGAGAAATCAACTTGATTTGGGGTGAATTGTTTGAGAGAAAGTTTATATCCTCTATAGTCTAGCTTACTCACTAATGTCTAAATATTTTCTAATAGTTGCAATTACCCATTTGTCTATATTAGCCTATAATCGATAACATCCCAAATATCCGTCTCATTATTGTTAATTTTGTATTGTTTGCCATTGATTGTAGTTGATAATCAAATTTAAAACCCCTCATTTGACATACGTGTCACCCCCTGATTTGAATGACGTATTTATTCGATAATTTTTATTCCTATGACTGATTTGATCATGTGCGTACTTCCCAATTGAATCTGAAACACATACTGCTCCCTGTGGGATTCGACCCCAAATCCCTTAGTTGGGTTATATACTAATTAACGATCGTTGACGCTTAGAATTGGACGAAGTGTCATTGAAACGTTATTAGTCAAAATGGCGTCGCTGCTGGGAGTGGTGTTGTTTGAGATTCTTTTGGTGAGGTTGAATTTTATTTTTTCTAGTGATCGATTAATATAGTTATTTTTAGTTTTGGTTTTCGTGTTGCTGTTTAGAACAGAGGAAATGAGCATATCTTGTAGCAACGGTAACCCAGTGGACCACTCTCCTTTAAAAGCAATGATTCTTAGGGATGACATCCTAAATTTCAAACAATTGGAGGGTGAGACAATCCATGAGTTGTGGCTGAGATGTAAGGTACTATTGTTGCAATGCCCTACTCATGGAATCCCAGATAAGATTCTACTGGAATGCTTCTATAGAGTCTTTCTCCTGAGAATAGATGAGTGGCTGACCAACTTTCTTCGGGTGGTCTAATACGACAACCCTACGCAATAGTAGCCCAACTCATTGATCACATGACTAAGAACAACAAGGAGACAAAGAAGGACCAGGATTTGGCCATACTGTTGACTCAACTGGATCTCTCGGGAAAAAATATTATGGAATTTGAAGTACTATACAAAAAGAAAGATAGGTACATTCCTCCTCACGAGCGTAGAAAGCTCGAGGACTACGAGGGTGGACAGATAGAGGAGACACTGTCACTTATTCTCCACAGAGTCAAAGAACACAACATAAAGTTGAAAGAGATAAAAGAGAATGTCTCAATGCTAACTCAGATGACTGCTTCTTATTCCGTATCTATTGAACTACTGGTGACCCAAGTTGGCCATCTTTCGGCTCTTCTCAACCCAATGCAAAAAGAGGGGTTGCGTAGTGATACTATGGCAAACCCCAAGAATGAAGTTTTAGTGGGGACTTGCGTCGTGCCACGACATTAACTAAGGCACTGCTTGGGAGGCAACCCAAGTTTTTTTTGCTTTGTTTTTGTTTTGGAATAACGTGTGTTCATTGTGTAGTTTGAAGTGCAGAATGTGTTTTAAAAGTGCAGGTTAGCGAGAAAAATGTCCAGTCGGCGACTCGCCTAAGGGGTCAAGGAGCTCAACTTGGACCACCGTTAGGCTCAGGAAATGATCAGGTTGGAGTTTGTAAAACCCGGCAGGCCATGGACAAGTTGGAAAATCGCCGAAGAGTTCGGCGAGCCCGACTTTATCCACCGTTTGGACCCCTAGGTTGACTGGAGTTCATGTAAAACTCGACGAGGTAAGTAACCACTCGGCTTGTCGTCGAGCGATTAGGCGAGGAAAAATAATATCGCCAAAAGGGCACTAACTCAATGGTTTTAAAAGGCCAAAGGTTTAAACTTTCAAGCTCTTTCATATTCCCTCTTTTTCAACTTCATACAATCACACCCGCAGTTCAAATTTCCTATATTTTTGCATTTTACCGCCTTTAGTCGTTGCTTCTATGTTCGGAGTTGTACACTTTTCTGCCTAGCTTTACAAACTCATATTTCGGCATAAAGGTTGGTTTTTCCGAACCCCAAACTCATAAATAGCGTTGAACTCAAATGCTTTATTATGAATTGTGTTGATGTGTGTTGGGCCTCTCTGAATTCTTATATGTATGCTTGTTTGCCTATTTTAATTTTGAGATCATGCCTAAATTGCCTAAGTTGTTGATTTTCCGAATTTCATGCTTTCAAATTGATCATAAATTGTTTAGTAGTGCTTAATTGTTGTTGAGTATAGTCTGGTGAAGTTTAAGTAACCCAAGTTGTGCTAAATGATGTGCTTTGCTCAATGATGGAGGGTTTGATGTCATTCCTAAGGTCTAAATTTTGGCAAAACCTAGGGAAGGCTGAGTACCCCGGTGGCATGGATCTAATGGGTCTGGGCTTAATAACAGTGTGTGTGGTTTGATTTTGTTTCAGGGGCTGCGTGGTTGATTTTAGAAGTTGGGGTTGAAAATAGGCACGTTGGGGAGTTTGGCGAGCTGGGTCGAGCTACCCGTACCACTAGGCCGTTCACCGAAATTCCCCTTGATCACCTTTAGTTCTGTGGTTTTGTTGAGTTTTGTTCTGTAACTTTTGGCGAGAAACCTGAGTTCGCCTCGGCGACTTGCCAAAAGTCTACTTGATCACCCTTTTCTGCTCCCCTATCCCCTAAAACACACTGTACTTTTCAACGGGCTAATATGTGCTCGCCGACTGATATCGGTAACTTGCCGAAAGACACTTATTATCGCCGACATGCTATTTTTTTGGAAAATTTTTGCGCCAATCCTTTCCGCGAGCCTGATTTGGTTCGCCAAAGTGATTCGGCGACCAGCCAATCGATTCGGCAAGCTTGTCTGCATCCTATTTTTGCAATTTTTCTTGGATTAATTCTAACTTATTATGATGTATTTTTTAGATATGTGTAGAACCAACCTGGATATGTCACCTCAAAAAAGAGTATGTGGCATAGTTATTAATGAGGGGCAGCTAACCCTCGTAAAAAGGGAAAGACGACACCTCTTAAGGGAGGAAAAGAGAACGACAAAGCACCCGCATCTGAGGTACCGTAGCATAACTCCGATAGCGAAGAGGAGTCCTTCGATTCCTAGGCTCCATTCTCTAAGCTTGAGGATGACCAGCATCTGCAATCCCGACGCGACGAGATTTATTCTAGAGTTCGCTAGGATCCTTCTAGGATCCCAGATACCATACCTCCTACTGCAGATACAGTTCCCGCTCCAGCACAGACAGCGGTTCCAGCGCCACCGGTTCAGGGTCTTCCCCCTTGGATACTAAATCGGATAAAGGACGAGGGATTGAGGACGGTTCTCAAGGAGAATTTGTTGTCCATAGAGTGCAAGAGGGCAGGTACCCTTTAGTGTGGGATACACTACGATGGCACAAATTCGATATCTTCTCCAGGCCCCGAGGACCATACATTTCCACCTGGGTCCGTGAGTTCTATTATTCTTACGGTGATTTAGTTCCACAGGGGAAGAAGAAGGCCAGTGCCTTTAGATCAGTGAAGTCCGTCTTGGTTCGGGGGAGAGAAGTGGGGTGTAGCAGTGATCACATTAATGTTGTTTTCGATAGAACAACGGGGTTTGAGCATGAGTATGAGGGTCTAGCGACAACTCAATCCCTGGATGACCTAAAGGGCTAGTTTGGTCCTCAAATTTCTGATACCACCCCAAGGTGGATTGAGGCGGCAGTCCAGATGGAGAAGAAGGACTTCAATGTAGCTGCATGGTACTGGTTCAAATTCATCAGCAACTCCATCATGCCTTCAAAAAATGTGTCCATACTCCACCATGCAAAGGCAGCCTATCTAGGATCGATCATAGAAAGAATCAGCTCAACTTGGGACTCATCCTTGAGCAGGAGATGGCCATGAGGGACAAATAGCGCAAGACATCCCTTCATTACCCGGTCATGATCACAGAGCTATGTCGGCGTGTGGGAGTTCCTCGTTATAAGAAGAGGGACATCGAGATCACCCCCACATCCTCCATTAACATCTGATGCATAGAGGTCGAATACATTTGAGAGGTGGCAGAGAGGAGGAAAGCAGCTCTGGTGGATGCATCCTCGAAGGTTGATGTTGATTTGACACCTATAGAGGCACCTTTGCCTACTTCAGCCTCTAGGACTTCAGGTACACCTACTTCCACTTCCTCCAAGGCTCATGGTGTTTCTACTACTTCGCAGCCCACCAATATTACTCTGGCCATGATCCTAAAGATGGGGCATTTAGCCCATTTTGCTGATATACGAGCTACCTGGTTGCAGGCTGAGGTACCTTGGATGATTGCGAGGGCTATCCTAGCAGCGTTGAGACCTTTTCGTACATCAATTAATTGACCTCATGACGCGAATAGCGACTTGTAAGAGTCGACAGAGGGTTACTTCAGAGGTGATGGCTTTGAAATCTGAGGATATAGATTTGAGGAAGGATGTGGCCTACTTGAAGTCCACAGACGTCACTTCACTTTTTGAGGCAACTTATGATGTGGATGCCCCGGCTAGTTCTGCGATTCCTCCAGCCACCACTGGATAATATTGCAGTTGATGAGTCGGAGGCAGAAACAAACGAGGAGCAGCTAGAAGTGCCAGAGGAGACCCTTTATGGGGACCTGCCAGACCTAAAGGACACGATTTTACATTCGGTGATTCAGACATCACTGACAGAGACGTCCATGGTAGGCCCTAGTGGAGCCAATATTGCAGATATGACACCGGGCACTGATGCCCCGACTATTGGAGCGACTGTGTAGACAGGACCTTTCTTTACCTCCCTCTCTGTCATTTTAATTGACTTTTTATTGTTTTGTTCATTTATGGACAACTGCCTTTTTATTTGTTGGGGGGTTAGGTATTTCCATAATTAACTCTTGTGACTATCTTGTGTATACACTATTTGGTTTTTGTATTTAAATTGTGTTTTGATATTGTCTTGTGATGTTTGAGATTGTGGCTCCTTAAGATGAATGTAAATGGTTTTTTACCCTTTCTAAAACTTTGGCCACCTCTTGTTCAGTTTGAATGTGGCTGTGTTTGTGCAAATTTGAGTATCAGTTATAATAATTACTGGTGACTTGAATAGTTCTCTTAATCGAAAAAAAATAAATGTGTGTCTACGATGGGACCAAATGAATTTGCATAGACAATATGTAAACTTTTTGCATCTCCTTGTGACTAGCCAGTTATCAAATGAAGTCTCTTGTGATGAACATTGCACACTAGCGAAAGTGTGGAGTGTTGTTTGATATTGGTGCCAATGTCTTGTGTGATGAGCTTACCGTGAACCTTGTGTGATGACACCTAGAATTTTCCCTGTTGGTTCGGTTCTCTAAGTGATGCAAGCTCTAGAAATGATCTTAGGCAATAATTTGGATAAGTGAAACAATTTGACAATGTACCTCTTTTGTGGCCAACCTTGTGAGATGTGTGGACTTTATTTGAACACCCTTCTGAGCCTTATCCTTTTCTTGAAGAAACTTGATGCAATTGTAACCCCTCTTTATCCATTCACCAATAACCCTCATGAAGTGTGGTTTGTTTGAATAGTTAACTTAGGACAACAGCCTAAGTTGGGGGTATGGTGAAAAGAGAAGGTAAATGAAGAAGTGTGAAAAAGTTTCCCTTGATCCATGGTTTTGAAAAAGATGGAACTCCTCCATACAAAAAAAAAAAAGCAAAAGAAAAGAAGAATGAAAAAGAAAGAGAATGAAAAAGTTGTGAAATAAAATTGTGAAAGTGCAAAAGGAATGGGGTATCCGGTATTCCATTGGAAGTGAATAATGGGGTGAATTTTGAGCATGAAGTGGAAAAATTCTAGAAGAAAAGGAAGGAAAAATGATGTTCATACCACATTTCTTGAGGATAGCAGCAACTGAGCCTAGATGGACATACGTTTACACTCAGCCTTGTTAGAAGCCTTGAAAAAACCTTTTTGATCTTGAGTGAGCTGGATTGATTGTTGATTGGAAAATAAGGGCAAACCTATGGGTGAAGTCATGCATGTGTTTATCATTGTGAGTGTGAGAGTTGTATGCCATTTCGGATCTATAAATTGTTGAAGAATTGTGTTTGATTATGGAGTCATCTTTGTTGTGAGGGCGTTGGAATACCTTTGCTGAGCTTGAACTTGCATTTGAAGAGAGTATTGTGAACTTGAGAATCTTTGATAATAGTGAGTCACAACTTGAATCTTTGAGTGCAAAAATTGATCCTTGCTTGAACTTCCTCTGTTTGAGACATCCTGTTTGAACTGCTGAACATTGTTTTACTTGAGGACAAGCAAAAGTTTATGTTGGGGTTGTTGATGAGTTCGAGATTTGGACTTATTTAGGGCTTTGTTTATATAGATTTAGTGCCCTCATATGCTCATTTTGTGCCAATAACTGATGTAACACCTTTGATTTTCAAGTTTATGGATTGAGGAACATAGAACCCTAACAAGCAAAAAGGAACAAAACAGGCTGAAAGGATGAAGAAAGGCAGCCTCGTGATCGCCAAGTTCACTTGGTGAATCGCCGAATGGCTATGTGACCCCCTAAAGTTCCAGTGTGCCAATCCCTGAGGGAAGAAATCAAGTCATTGATGGAAAGGAGCAGTCGGCGGATCGCCGAGTAGTTCCACGATGCAATGCTGGATCACCAAAAGTAACAGACTTTGAGGATGTTGAATGCCAACACAGAAGGGCGATAAAAGTGACCAAAGGGCACCTCACCGAGTGGTTCGGCGAGCCCGACTTACTTCACCGAGTGACTCGTCGCAGCACATTTTTGGCGACTATAAATATATTGAGTATTTAGTTTTGTATCTTAGCTCATATATTTTTAATTTATTTTTGAGTTTTGAACTGTGAGACATGCTTTCTCTAGTTTTTCCTAAGCTTTGAAGAATTGAAGTTTTTCACTTCTGAGAAATTGGAAGTGGGTCTTTGAGATAATTGGAACATTGTAAGGATGAAATCAATCTTACCCAGTTGATGGATAATCAATTCGCTAACGATTTTTACCTTTTTATGATGTCTAGCTAAAACTCCAATTCTTGGGATGTGACTATGTGATTATGGGATGATTTAGTTTATGGGTATTGCTAATTGTTAGTTTAAATGATATTTAAAAGTGAGTTTAATCATTAATTATGGTTTAATTCAAGAATTGTAGTTGCAAATGAAGTTCTATGTTTGTGTTATTAGATTGCGAGAGAGAGAGGTTTTAGAACTAAAATTATTGATTAATGGTCAGTGGTTATGGGTTGACCTGGGTTCAGCTCGAGAGAGTGAATCCTAAACCAAATCCCATATATTCAGCTCGAGAGAGTGAATGGACTAAGGTTTGGGCTGGTCTTATTTTGCATGCTCGTTGATATTTGAGAGAAATCAACTTGATTCGGGGTAAATTGTTCAAGAGAAAGTTTATCTCCTCTATAGTCTACCTTACACACTAACATCTAGCTAATTTCTAATAGTTGCAATTACCCATTTATCTATATTAGCCTATAATCGAATCACATCCCAAGAACCCATCTCATTATTGTTGATTTAGTATTGTTTGCCACTGTTTGTACTTGATAATCAATACCAAAAATCCCTCATTTGACATTCGTATCACCACCTGATTTGAATGATGTCTTTATTCGATAATTTTTATTCCTATGACTGATTTGATCATGTTTGTACTTCCCAATTGATTCTGTAACACGTACCACTCCCTATGGGATTCGACCCAAACTCACTTAGTTGGGTTATAAACTGATTAATGATCGTTGACACTTACAATTGGATGAAGTGTCTTTGAAACGTTATTAGTCAGTGGTGACACCTAGAATTTGCCCCATTGGTCCGGTTGACTAAGTGATGCAAGCTCTTGAAATGATCTTAGGCAACAATTTTGATCAGTGAAACAATTTGACAATATACCTCTTTTTGTGGCCAACCTTGTGAGGTGTGTGAACCTTGCTTGAACGCCTTTTGAGCTTTATCCTTTTGTTAGAAGAAACTTGAACAATTATGAACCCTTTTTATCCATTCACCCATAAATCTCATGAATTTTTGTTTGTTTGAATAGCCAACTTAGGCCATAAGCCTAAGTTAGGGGAGTGGTGAAAAGAGAAGGTAAATCAGAAGTGTGAAAAATCCCCCTTTGAGCTATTTTCTTAAAAAAGATGGAACCCCTCCATATAAAAAAAGATAAAGAAAAGAAGAAAGCAAAAGAAAAAGAATGAAAAAGTTGTGAAATTTGCAAAAGAAATGGGATGTCCGCAAGTCCATGTGAAAGTGAATAATAAGATGAATTTTGAGCATGATTAAAATGTTGAAGAAAAGGTAGAAAGTGATGTTCAGACCACTTTTCATGAGGGTTGTAGCCACTGAGCCTAAATGACCACATCTTTACACTTACACCCATTACAAGCCTTGAAAATACCTTATTGATCTTGAGTGAGCTGAAACGAATATTGATTGAAAAATAAGGGCAAACCTATGTGTGAAGTCATGCATGTGTTCATGTTTGTGAGTGTGAGAGTCGTATGTGATTCCGGAACTATAAATTGTTGAGGAATTGTGTGTGAGTATGGAATCATCTTTGTTGTGAGGGCAATTGAGTACCTTTGTTGAGCTTGAACTTGCATTTGAACTGAGTATTGTGACCTTGAGCATCTTTGGTAATGGTGAATCACAAATTGAATCTTTGAGTGCACAATTGATCCTTGCATGGGTAAGTTGAGTCTTGTCGTGTGCATTCATGATTGAGTCTTATGTAGCACTGTTTGAGACATGCTTTTTGAACTGCTGAACTTGAGTTTTACTTGAGGACAAGCAAAAGTTTGAGTTAGGGGTGTTGATGAGTCATAGATTTGCATTCATTGGGCGCTTTGTTTATGTAGAATTAGTGTCCTCAAATGATTAATTTGTGCCATAAACTGATGTGAAATACTTGATTTTTAAGTATATTGATTGAGGAACAAAGAAAGGACATTAACATGCAACAAGGAACAAAACAAACTGAAGAATTGAAGAAAGGCAAGACTGGTGATCGCCAAGAGCATTTGGCGAATCACCGAATGGCTAATTCCATCGCCTAAAGTTCTAGTGTGCCAGCCCTGAGGGAAGAAACAAAGTCGGTGATAAAAAGGAGCAGTCGGTGACAAAAAAGAGCAGTTGGTGCATCACCAAGCAGTTCTGTGAAGCCAAGGTAGATCGCTCAAAGTTACAGAACCCTAGAATGCTGAATGCCAAGGCACAAAGGCAATGTAAGAGAGCAAAAGGCGGCTCGCCGAGTGGTTCGGCGGACCCGATTGTCACACCCCAAATCTAGGTGAGGTGGACAAGTTCCATATGAACACACTCTTTACAAGTGACCTATGATTAGAAAGTAAACTACTATGCAGATAGATTTACTAATGACAGCTTCATATACAACATATGTCGACTAGCTGAACCAAAATATATGACAAGTGAAACTGTGAATACAGATGATATCTTTACAATGTCTACAAAGCCTCTACTGGAATCCATGACTGAACAACTAAGAAAATACACATAGTAAATACTTAATAAAACCTCGAATCGACCTGGAGCTCACCAACAACCGTTGAGTATCATGTGCTTCTATTGGGGAGAATTACTAGTGGAGTACTTATACCTGCTTCATGAAATGCAGCGTCCCCAATAAGGAATGTCAGTACAAAAGAATGTACATAATATGTAAGGTATAATACAACCCTACGTAAGATGAGAGCTCAAGTAAAACCAAATACAAATAGATAAATATTTGAGACCACCTTTGCTTATACTTGTTGAATCATCTAAAATATATAGAAATGGTCATATGATCAATTAGCCTACAGTACCCATACAATATGGACAAGTGACATGAGGAAAGTAACCAGTGCAATAAATAACATGTAGGGAAAAGGTCCTACGAAAATATATAGAAATGAACAAGGGTGCTCCGAAGCGGATAACATTCAATGAGATTAGGTAACTTGGGAGATAGTAATGCACAAAGGGCAAATGACATACAAATAGATAAGTAATAGAAGATGAAGCATTTATAATTATATAACAAACTATCTTTGGAAACTACGAGATATCCTACAGAACCACTCTACCATAATAAGGGCAGACACATTGTCTTAAGCGTTAAGTCACGGGTGGGATAGTTCTGCTCGTATTCATTAATCACCTCAAAGCACATACAACTGATTTCCCCATCTACTCTCTTCAGTCTCCTAAGAATTTTTATAGATGTTCTGCTATTGGGACTTGGCTTCCATCTAGGTCAATATAAATACTACAGTCAAAATAGTAAACGAAAATCCTCAATAGTTCTACTTTTGGAGTACGAGGCCGAGGTCAACATTACTTTCATTACTAGCTTGTGTTATATCACGCTCAATGCCTCGTATTTTGGCTTACTCAACGTTTTAAGCCATGAAAACATTTTTTTTTACTTCCAAACCAGAAAGAAAGCTTAAGAGAGGGCTCCTATGGAGTTCTTGCATGATAAATGCTAGTTTTTGACAATTTCTACCATTAAAGGTTCCCCCCGTGCCTAGAAACATGATCTCTACATGTGGCCATCGTTTTCCCCTTCTATTAGCTGCGTTTGGAGCTAGTTTTTGAAGATATAAATTTGTAGTTATTGGTGCTTCTTCAAGGTTTACACTTGGTTAACCAAGGTAATCATCTTGGGTCTCTTTTATGATTGTTTTTATGAAATTCTACGGATGTTTCGTCAAGTTGAGTCAATTTGGCAAATCTGCCAATTTAAGATCAATTATAAATTGTTTGTAGGTGCATACCAGATGTGTATATATAGTGTTTGCGAAGCTTAGGACGTAAGGAACAACTTTTATGAAGAAGCTACGGCCATTCGAGAGTTCATTGGAAAGGTATGTTAAGGCTAATCTACGTCCCTCATTATAGCACCACTCCTCAGAAATTCCTAAAACGCCCAATGTGATATTTTGGTATTCTCTTGCTAGAAAGACCTTCAGTGAAAGGCATTGGGATCTGAGCTGGATTATTTTCATGATTCTGTTATTTTGATATTCCACTTGTTCGGATAAATAGAGTATTTTACATCTACATGCCATTTTATCGGTATCCTTGATTAAATGTCCGCATATATGAATTCTTATTCTTTTTTGGGTGATGTGACTTAAAATATCATAGGAGACCCTTATCACTTGTTACCAACCATCTTTCCCCTCTAAAGTTATTATAAAAAATCTTTAAAGTAACTCCCGATCTTCAAAACTCCCTAATATACCTTAAATGTTTAAACTATTAAAATACATGGTTTTTGAAATACTTTTTTTATAAATTATCTAGAAACCAAGTTAGGAACTAAGTAAATCACCTTAAGCTTGTTATGAATATTTGCAAGGTTAGGTTATCTTTCTAAAGTTCGAGTTAACTTTTCAAGATTATTTGGGAGAACATATGAGGTTCCACAAGATTGTAATATAATATACGAAAGTTATTATGGAGTTATGAGAACAAGACTACAAAAAGGCAAAGATTGGAAAGATGACAAAATTAACATATATGTGTTATAAATCCATGATATGCTATGCATTCTACTCCTGAGCTATAATCGGGAGGTATGGGGCCTATTGCCTATATTTATACATATGAGACACAGATGGCCACAAGTTGGCGAATATGATTTTGGTTCGCTACCGGAAGGCACCACCTTTGCTAGCATTTGGTTGGGTATGTCATTCATTTGAGTTAATAAATATATATATTCACGACATACGATTATACGAGCATACCAAGCATATTTAAATAGTAGGGGGGCAAATGTCAGACGTGGAGATTATTTGAGTTTGAGTTTGAGTTTCAGGTGGTATCTTTATTACCCTTTTACAGTAAATATATATGATTATACTTTCAACTTTAAATACCAGTACATTTTTATTTGTACTGATGTCCCTTTGCCTGAGGACACTGCTTTTTCTTTCGTGCGAGCAGGTACATGCAGGGACTCTAATCGACCCACCCTCTAGGATTCAGGTTAAGTTGTGAGTTGGTAAGCTCCATCTTGTCCTGGGGCGATCAGAGGATGTTTACTTTTGTTGTACTATTTGGGTATAGTCGGTGCCTTGTCCGGACAATAGTGGATATTATGGACACAATATTCTGTGTTTTTGATGTTTGTGTAATCAAGACACAATTTCCGATGCAAGTGTCTACGATTGAACAATAGTTTAGTAACCCAACGAGGGGTTGGGATAGTCCCAAGAGAGTGGTTTTAGAATTTATAGCAAAATAAAATTTCGTTCTAACTAGTCGTAGCTAAAGATATTAACGAGTAAAAATATTGTAAATTAGAGGAGGGACACAGGAGTGTCAACTAACAATGGGGAAATTTTGTCACAAGTAAGGTTAAAACAGAAAAATCAACAAGGGTTTCTAAGCAATGAGAGGGGATCCTTGGGATGTGACGGGAATATGGATTAAGCTAGATTATTGGGCACATGCTTCGATAGAAGATTCATAGAGTAATTGTGACTAGGCTAAGCTTTAAGGGGGATAAGCTCTCACTGGAGCAACTTACCCTATTTCAAATGTGTTCCTCTTGGACACCTACTTTCCGCATGAAGACCAGCCTACGTCTTAACCCACTCACTCTCTCGAGCTGAGTGTGTGGACATGGGACTAGGGTTTACTCTCTCGAGTTGAACCTCATGTCGACCCACTCACACTGGCCATCAATCTAGTGGTCTTAGTTTTACGACCTCTCTCTCTTGCAAGCCAAAAACACATAAATACACTTGTATTTACAACTACAAATTCATTAAATTCATCCACAACCACTAAAAGAAATAATAATTAAAGTACGATTAAACTATCAGCAAGCAAGACCAAACAATTATCTTAACCCATATTCGCTAAATCACACCCCAAGAATTAGGGATTTTAGCCACACATCAAAAGATAGATATTTATATCTAAATGAGCTTGAATTCAAATGGGTATGAATATTTAAGTCTTGTTACAGTCCACGAATGAAGAATCCAAGAGACCCAAGTTCAAATCCTTGGAGACGGAACCCTCTTTTTCTTCAAGTCTTCAAAACCCTCTGAAATTTAGAGAAAAAATATCAAAAAGTACTATTCTATATGAAAATTATAATAATTGTTTCATACTAAAACTAAAACTCTAACTAGTATTTATCGTTTTCACAGATTTGTGCTGCAGCGGATCGTTCAACGTCGCTAGTTAGAATCGCCGATCAACTTGGCGATTCGCCCTTTGGTGTAGTTCATCGCCATCTTGCACCATCCTTCAGCATCATCATGCTCTTGGTTATTGGACTGCATGGTACTGCTTCAAAGAACTGCTCGACGATGCGCTGACTTCTCCCTTTTTCCACCGACTTGATCCTTTTTTTAGGGTTCAGCAAACTGAACCAAAAGGGGAAGTAAGACCTTTCGGCGACTCGCCAAGTGGACTTGACGATCCTTAGGCCTTCATTTCTTTGTTCTTTTCATCCCTTTCGTTCCTTTTTGCGACATAGTGTCCATGCTTTCCTTCAAACTTGAAATACCTAAAACTTAAGGGTTTTTATCAGATATTGAGATAAAATAAGCATTTGAGGACACAATTTCTATAAAAATATATCCCTAAATGAGTCCAATTTGTGGACTCATCATTTTTTTCTTTTTGTATGTTTCAACATCCAGATAATAGTCTTGGCATGTATATATATGTTTGTTTATAAGTAGGTATGTCTTCGGTTGTGGCCTCGTCGGCTAGATAGTACATCTTTATTTTTTTAGGCTTGTCTACAATTGTAATTGGCACACTTATCCCTAAGTTTTATAACCATAAAGATAATACAAATGTTATATGTATGTTACTTCTTATTATGATCTATGTGTTGGCTATAGAGAATTAGTATGTGACTAAAGGGTAAGGTTAACAAAAGGAATTTGATTTGTTAGACCTATGTTGTGATTAGTAGGTTGTACATAGTGGGATTAGAGTACATGAAACTACTAGTTTTGATTAAAAGGTACCTGTTAGATAGGAAGCATGTGGTGTATATGAAGCTCTCATTAGTAAATCTATTTGCATAGTACTTTACTTTCTCATCATATGTCACTTGAGTTTCAGTTATAGGTGGTATCTCTATTACAGTTTTACAGTAAATATTTATGATTCTACTTTCCGCTTTACATACCAGTACATTTTTATTAGTGCTGACATCCCTTTGCCTAGGGATGCTGCTTTTTCTTTTGTGTGAGTAGGTACAGGTAGGGACTCTAATCAACCCACCCACTAGGATTCAGGTTCATCTGTGAGTTGGTAAGCTCCATCTTGTCCTGGGGCTATCAGAGGATGTTTACTTTTGTTGTACAGTTTGGGTAAAGTCGGGGCCTTGTCTCGACAGTTCTTATGTCACTCATAGAGGCTATTGTGGACATAATATTTTGGTTTTTCTTTTTGTATGTTTCAACCTCCGGACAATATTCTTGGAATGTATATATATGTTTGTGTGTAAGTAGGTATGTCTTTGGTTGTGGCCTCGTCGGCTAGATAGTTCATCTTTATTTGTGTCGGCTTGTTTACCATTGTAATTGGCACACTTATACCTAAGTTTTATAACCATAAAAAGAATATAAATGTTATATGTATGGTAGTTCCTATTATGATCTATTTGTTAGCTATAGAGGATTAGTATGTGACTAAACGGTAAGGTTAACAAAAGGAAATTGATTTGTTAGACCTAAGTTGTGTTTAGTCGGTTGTACATAGTGGGATTAGAGTACATGAAGCTACTAGTTTTTATTAAAATTGACTTGTGAGATAGGAAGCATGTGTTGTATATGAAGCTCTCATTAGTAATCTATCTGCATAGTAGTTTACTTTCTCACCATAGGTTACTTGTAGTTTACTACTTGTCCACCCCACAAAGAGTTGGGGTGTTACACCGACTTAATTCTTTGAATGACCCTTCATAGATTATTTTTGGTGACTATAAATTTGATTTTGAACATTTTAGTTAGGATATTGGATCTTATCTTTAATATTATTTTGTATGAGAACTCTTAGAACTCTTTTCTCTAGAGTTTTCCTTAGCTTTGAAGAATTGAAGAAATTCACTTTTGAGAAATTGTAAGTGGGTCTTTGAGATTCATTAAATTCGAGCATTGTAAGGATGAAATCACTCTTATCTAGTTGATGGATAATCAATTTGGTAACTGTTTTTATTTTTTTATAATGTCTAGCTAAAATACCTTTTTTTTTGGTGTGATCATGTGATTATGGGGTTAATTAGTTTATGGGTATTGCTAAATATTAGTTTAAACGTTATTTAAAAGTGAGTTTAATTAGTACTTATGGTTTAATTTAAGAATTGTAGTTGCAAATGCAGTTCTATATTTGTGTTCTTGGCTTGCTCGAGAGAGAGGTTTTAGAACTAAGCTTATTGATTGATGGTTTGTGGGTATTGGGTTGACCTGGGTTTAGCTCGCGAGAGTGAATCCTAAATCTAGTCCCATACATTTAGCTCGAGAGAGTGAATGGATTAAGGTGTGGCTTATTCTTTATTGTCATGCTTGTTGATGTTCGAAAGAAATCACCTGATTCGGGGTAGTTGTTCGAGAGAAAGTTATCTCCCCTACAGTCTAGCCTACTCACCGATATTTAACTATTTACTAATAGTTGCAATTACCCATGTGCCTATATTTTCCTATAATCGATCACACCCCGAGAATTTTTCTCCCTATTGTTATTTCATAGTGTTGTGACTGCTTGTACTTGATAACTACAACCAAACCCCCATCTGACATTCGTATCACCCCTTTAATTTGATTCAAATTATTTTCGATAATTCATGTTCCTATGGCTGATTAGACCACGTTTGCACTTCCTAATTGAATTTAAAACACGTGCCACTCCATGTGGGATTTGACCCCAACTCATTTTTATACTGATTTACGATCGTTGACATTTAGAATTGGAAGTAGTGTCTTTGAAATGTTATTAATCATGACCTAGAAAGACGAACCATCGTTTGGGTCCATGGTCTGTGGTTGAGGTTTCGTAGTTCAGGCCCCAAAAATCCAAGTTTCTGAAATGGTTGACGGACGTGAAAGATGGACCAACGGTCCATCAGTCAAGGTCCATAGTTAGTAAGTTGTCATTTATTTTAAGGGCAGTTGGGTATTTTCCTACTTATTTTATTCTAATACTATGTTGTTTTTCCCTTTCACCAAAACCCCTATATAAGTGCTTTTAGCCCCAAATTAGTTCATTCTCTTCAAATTCAACAATAGAAGTTGAGTCTTTCTCTCCGAAGGATTTTCTCTTTCTAGAAGCTTGAAGAAGAAGATTCAAGCTAGAGTTCAAGATCAAACCTTGATTCTTCAATTTCTTTTGGGCTTTGATAGCAAGGTATGATAGTTTTCAGCCTTAGATTCTTTCCATTCATGGAGTTCTCAAGTTCTCCTAATTTCAAAGTTAGAAATCCCCAATGAGTTAGGGTTTTCTTCAAATACCATGGCTTCTCTTCAATGGTGAGTTAAATGATTGAATTATGATCTCTTATGCATTAATTGATGAAATACTAATGATTTTTGTGATGATTCCCATGAACCCATGTAAATCTCATTTTTTCCAATTACGATGATGTAATGTGGGTTTAGAATTGTGAAAGAGAAGATTATGAAATTAAGAATGTTCTTATGAGAAATTTCTAAATGTTTCAAGGATGCTTTGAGAGTGAAGTATCAATGATGATATTGTTGTTGTTGTGTTATTGAAAGGGATTTCTCATATACACATGTATGCATGATTGTGAAAGGTTTTCTCACATAATAAGGGTTCCTAAGGTTGATAGGCTTCTCACCTAAAATGAACTAATGATAAAGGAATTAAACTAATGTTGAAGGAAGAGGCGATTACCCATGATATGTATTGAATGACAAGAGGCAATTACCCATATCACATGATGAAAGTACAGGAGGCGATTACCCATGTTCCTTTAAGGAAAAGATGAGATTACCCATGTTCCTTTAAGAGCTAAGATGAATAGAATTATAAACTATTTTGTGGAAATTAAGCTTACTACCGAGTGGACAAGTGACGACTACCCAAGTCCTATAAACTATGTGCCAACATAGGATTGTCTAGATAGACATTAACTAGTGGATCAACAATAGCTAAAAGTTCATGGTCCTTACCTTGGCAAGTAGGACAACTCTTTTTGGTCTGGGAGACACTAGATTCCATGTTGATAGCTCACATGGTTTGATATGTCGGTTAAGGCTATTTCCCACAAATAAGCAAAGTTATGATGAATCAAGGTTACTTCAACGAAGTATCGTAATTATATGTAAGGTGATGTTCAGTTGCATTGACCAATGCTTTATGACTTATGGTTTCTAACTCTCAAGATTTATGTTTTAGCTTGATCATTGCTTACTCAAGAAAATGTCTAGTTTATAGCATGTTTAAAAATGTTTTATGCATGGCTATCATACTTGGTACATTGTTTTGTACTAACGCATACTCTTTCCTATATTTCCACAAATGTAGGGCTCGATTGTTAGAGTTCTGAGTTTCGTGGCTAGAGGTTAACTTACGAGATTTCTAAGCTTTTGTTATTCCCATGAATTGGAGGATAGACTTTCATTGATTTCAGTTTCTTTCTTAATTTAAGTTTTAGACATGATGTATGGGATAGACCCAATTTCATTCTATTGTATTAGATGGCTAATGAGACAAGTATTTAGACTTCCGCTTTACTTTAATAAAACTTTGGACTTGAAATGTTGTTTTTATCCCTTATGTTACATGTCTTATGTTATGAATGTTGAGTGGCATGTATGGGGCCTCTCGGGGTTCTTTACGCCATGTTACATCTTGGGTATACCCTGGGTCGTGACTGTGTAAGTAGTGGTGTTAGCCATGATGACACATAATTCGAGGCTATGTACAACGAAGAGGTATAATTCAACGTTGGAATACATATCATGATGATGGTTGGAGAGATCTAGATCAAGAATTGTGTGATCGTGGTGTGAATCGGAGAGATAGAGAGGGTGATAAATATCGCTATGTTCCTCCTCACAAATGTCCAAAGCCGAAAGAACAAAGCACTAATCTCGAAAGCTTTCGGACCGGGGATATTCTTGCACGTATCTTGAACAAGGTGGAAGGAACGAACAAGGTACTCAAGGAGATGAAAGATGATGTCTCTCCTCTAAATCAATTGGTCTCACACTCAGTTTTAATAAAGCATCTTGAGACTCAAATGGGCCAAATCTCAGCACATTTAAATCCAAGAACGAAAAGGGGTCTTCGTAGTAATACTTTAGTCAACCCAAAAAATTAGGCTTAAATTCATCGCCATGTCCTGCCATGACATTAAATAAAGCACTTCTTGGGAGGCTGCCTAAGTTTTACTTTTTGCATTTGAACATCGTTTGTTTTGGGAGGAAAACGCAAATGGGCGAGCTCATAGATCACTCGGTGAATTGTCGAGTAGCTCTGTGAGCCTGATCCAGCTCCCTATTTGAACTAGCTGAAAGGATGGTTTTCTATTAAATTACACGGACCAAAGACCACGAGCCGACTCACCGAGTTTATCGATAGTGTTAATAGACCTCGCTGATCAAGGCGCTAACTAAAGGGTCAAAGGCCTTTCAACTGTTTTAAATTCAAATCCTTTCTTTATTTTGAACTTTTCTACTCTTGCATTCTTACAATATAACCTTAGATTATATTTTTAGTTTCAATTTTTAGGTGTCCTCGTATGTGGTCGGATTCTGAAGTATTTCCCATTTTTTCATCTTTGCCTAAGTGTCTCTGTGTCTACAATAAAGGTTGGTTTTAAATTGGATAATGTGTATTGAGCATTTGTAGGAATAGTTAAGGGATATTTTTTTTTACCTTGATTATGTGCTAAATTGCTCATCGAAATCTAATTTGATATCAACAATGTCCCATAACATTTTTTAGCCTAAATTAGTTTAAGTTTTGTGTTTGAATTACTTGAATTGTGTGTGTGCATGTCGGGTTTTGTGCGGGTGAAGTCTGAGTAACCCATTTTCCACCAAACAACTTGAATTTTCCCAATGATGTATAGGGTGACGTCATTCTTAAGGGAGAATTCGTTGTTTGGTTAAGTTTATATTAATTGGGAGGAAGTTTGAGTTCCCCGGCATACATAATCATTTTGGGTAGGCTTGAAATGCATAGAAGTGTACTTGAAATTGGTTGTCGTAGGTTGTTCGTTGAGAATTTGAATTTCGATGCGGAATTTGGCACGTCGGTCAACTTGACGATCTGAATCGAGCTCGCCGAGTTACTCGGCTGTTCACCAAATTACCCCCTTTATCAGCTTTCTGATATGCAATGTTGGTAACTTAATATGTAACTTTTGGCAATATGCTTGTGCTTTTTTAGTAGACTAGATAACTCGCTGAATGGCCTTAGTCTCGCCTTTGTGACTTCCTTTTTGGTTGATTATTTATGTAAGATTCGGCGAAGCAACCTCTGATTGTTGAGTGAATTCGACGTCTCGTCGAATGGTCTTTGGTCTCACCCTTTTTGTGTTGATTTTTTTCCTGATTTGTTCTATATATTTTGACAAGCCTTCTATTGCACACCTAATGTTCTCGGCAACTCGGCCAGTGGTTTGGCGAGTTTTCCTTCAATTTTTCTTGAAAATGATATTTTGCTGAGCCTTTACAACAACATGTGTTTTATTTGTGTTTCTCTATATATATGGTTAGACCAAAGCTTCACGTAATCCAGAACCCCAGAAGAAGAAAAAAGGGGTTAGAATCACATCAGAGGTCACACCTCCCCAAGCTACCTGTTTTAAACTTCCTTCAGAGAATGTGAGGGTAAAGGTAAGAAGAAGGTGGTAGCCAATTATAGTTTGAGTTCGTGTTCATCGGACATCATAGGTATCAACTCCACACATCTTACCTCCTTTGAGTCTTAGAGGGAGGAAGCTGTGAGGTCTAGGACTCCAATATATACAATGGCAACTTAGGAAGAGTTGTTCAAACAGAAGCCCTCAAATCTGCGATCTAAAGTAGTTTATGATCCTTTGGATAGACTTCCAAAACTCCTGACGCCTCCTGCACCTACTGCAGAACAGGCCTGTCACAACCCGAGCCTACACCCCGGACGTGACACGATGTACAAGGCTCTGAAAAGCCTCATATAAGCCTCATAGCATTCATAATATAAGACATAATAAAATGGTACGAAATTTAAAACTTTTAATCCATACAATCAAAGTCTTTATTTAAAAACAACGAAAGTCTAAACATTGTCTCACATGGCCATCTAATACAACTTTAAATCAATAATAGGGTCACATCCCTTCAAAATAGTCCGAAACATAAATGACATGAAAGAAACTAGAAATAATCAACTCTCGTCCTCGAACTATGAGGACTTACCACTAGCATTGGAGAATAGTAGATCCAAGGTTTGAACATTAGAAATCACCTTAAGATCCGGAACCTACACTTTGTAAAAATGTTGAAGAAATATGGGTAAGCACAACCATGTACTAAGTATGATAGCCATGCGAAAATCATGTTAAAACGGACATTTTGGTTGAAAACCATGCTATATGCCAAGTTTGAGAAACATCATGAACAATAGTACAAAAGGCATAAGATATAAGCATAATAGTCATGTAAACCATTACAACCCATTAGAACCATCATCTTGAGTAACCCTAACTTATACTTGTGCAATTTGGGAATGACATCCCATAATACCATTCATACTAAGTACCACTTTGAGGCCACCATGGATATACTTATCATTCTTCATTCCCTTCTTTAGTCAATAATCATAGACAAGGAACATTCACATTTAATAACTCATGACAAGGAAAGCAACTCATAATAACATTCCAAGTTAAGCATTCATCATTACATTAAACCATTAAGTCAACATTCTTATTAGCATCATTATGAGCACATTCATTTCATTAGACAGTATGACATTAGAGAAACACACCATAGCCTTCTCAAAGCCTACTCGTGCAATGTATGAATGACATCTCATACTACCACCAACACTTCATAGAACCTCTTGAGTAACCATATCACGTAACTCACATGATGGAAATAAACCCTAACCGACATAGACCATGAGAGAAAACCATGGAATCCGGTGTCTGTCCCACACCGTAAAGGGTTGGTCTACTTGCCTAAAGAAGAACCGGTAATTTAGCTTAGGTGGATCCACTAGTTATAACCTATGAGGGCACATAGTTTTGGGATAAGGAAGACTTTCAGTGAAACCCGACCTAAAATGGGGAGAGCTTACTATCTTACCATATCCACTCGGTGCCAACCTTACATTTTCATAGAGTAGTTCATTCTCATTAACATTATTATACTTGAGAGGGCTACCACCATTAGGTCGACCCACCCAAATTAAGTACATTGCACACATGAAAGGGCTACCACTATTAGGTCTACCGATTCAAGGTACATTATTAGGAAAGCTCATTAAATCCTCAAGAAAGGGTCACCACCATTAGGTCTACCGATTCAAGGTTCATCATTATAGTAGTTGATAGACTCATCATGAAAGGTCTACACCTATTATGTCTACCAATTTAAGACAAGCCTTAGAATACTTCATTCATCATTTATGAAAGGGCTACCACCATTAAGTATACCGATTCAATGTTCATTAAGTCAAGATACTTTAGTTACACAAAAAGAGGATGCCCTAAGCCTACCAATTGAAGGTACATCAATCAAGATCACTTTCAATTACACAAGAAGAAGATGCCCTAAGCCTACCAATTCAAGATATATCATTACATTGAAGAAACCTTTCACATTATATCATCATCATTCACAAGTGTATAATTGAGATAACATTTCAATAATAACACAATTGCATTGTAGTCATGATCACATTACTTTCATTGAAATAACAAAGCATTTTTGCTCTAGTTTAACCTATCAATTTCCGAGTTGTTACATTATCTCCCCCTTGAGAACATTTGTCCTCGAATGACACTTTAAACACCTTACGGAATTAAAGACTCAAGACTAGCAGCCCATCATGCATGAAACATCATAACAATGCACAAAACAAGGAGGAAACATCAACTTCGTCTCAATATACTCAATGCAACACAGGGAAGTATGAACTACATCTAACAACCCATTATGCATGACAACTTCAACATTTCTCATATCGTTAGAGGAATTACCTTCTCCAACTCAAAACATGTTCCTCATAACATCATGAAGCAAATTATCTAATAACTCTCAAAAGCACATTTAAGAATGTTAAACAATTCATCTCATGAAGCATATAGGCAACTCATACTAATGCATTACAACATGAGGAACACATAAATCATGAAAACTCATTTTCTCATTAAACATGAATTCATCAAGAACCTGCATAACATAAAGAGATCATGGAAACACATAAATCACACATGACTCCAAAACATGAACAAGCCATAAGGAACTCTTTGTCTCAAGCTTGAATAGAAATAGAAGAAAGAGAATGAGGATATCGGGACTTCTCATTGGCTCTTGGCCTCCCGAGTAACACCCTTAACTAACACCCTTACTAAAATACCACTCCTCAACATTACCATGGAATAACTTCCTTACTATTCTATTTCTCAATTGTCCGGTCTAAGTTCCCGACCGGTACTTCTAAACTAGGGAGGTTCTCATTAAGAAACTCTAGCTCACAAACAACCTTACCAACACCACTCAAGGTCTCATATTATCATACAAAACCGGGACTCAACTTCCCAAAATTTATCACATATCTCAAGGTGAGAATTTCAAGTCAACCTAAATCATGAACATCAAGAACACTCAACGACCTTGCTATCTAAGCCCATCATCTCCCCTTTCGTAGTAAGCCTATACGGACTCTTCTAAGCCTCATTTCTTTCAATTCTAAGGTCGGAGCAAGTCAACACAGGTGAATTACACTTCTACCCTTTTTAGAGTAGTCTACTCACTTAACACATCTAGGCATTTCTAAAACACCCTATTTATCAAATCGACATACCTCCAAACTCATCATGACTTTCTACCAACAAACATACAACCATAATGAAACCCATTTATACTAAAGGATATCATCTAACTCTATCATATAAAGTCCTATCTAGTCACATAGCCACAATTGGGATCACTACTAACCTTTTCTCCCTCGATCCTTGTAGCATTAACCCTTCAAGTAGTCGCATCTTGAAGACCGTCAGATAAAGAGAAGCAGAGAGATCTTACAGAATTAAACTCTATGGCACTACTTACAATAATGAATGAAGTGTATTTTCCTAACATCTTAATAGCCTATTATTCATAAATGTGGCACGCTTCACACTATGATCAAGACGTGGCTCATGAGACATCATCCTAAAAATCATCCCAACATCTTGTGCTCTGATACCATATTTGTCACAATCCGAGCCTACACCCCGGACATGACACGGAGTACAAGACTCCAAAAAGCCTCATAATAGCCTCATATAATTCATACAAAAGACATAAGAAAATGGTACGGAATTTAAAAGTTTTAATCCATATAATCGAAGTCTTTATTTAAAAACAGCAGAAGTCTAAACATTGTCTCACATGGCCATCTAATACAAGTTTGAATCAATTATAAGGTCATAGCCCTTCAACATAGTCTAAAACATAAATGACATGAAAGAAACTAGAAATGATAAACTCTTTTCCTCGAACCATGAGGACTCACCACCAGCTTTGGAGAATAGTCAATACAACCTTTTAACCTTAGAAATCACCTTAAGATCCGGAACCTACACTTTGTAAAAATGTAGAAGATGTACTAAATATGATAGCCAAGCGAAAATCATGTTAAAACAAACATTTTGGTTGAAAATCATGCTATATACCAAGTTTGAGAAACATCATGAACTATAGTACTACATGTATAAGATATAAGCATAATCATCATGTAAGCCATTCCAACCCATTAGAACCATCATCTTGAGTAACCCTAACTTATACTTGTGCAATATAGGAATGGCATCCCATAATACGATTCATACTAAGTACCACTTTGAGGCCACCATGGACATACTTACCATTCTTCATTCTCTTCTTAAGTCAATAATCATAGACAAGGAACATTCACATTTAATAACTCATGAAAAGGAAAGCAACTCATAATAACATTCCAAGTTAAGCATTCATCATTACATTAAGTCTCTAAGTCAACATTCTCATTAGCATCATTATGAGCACATTAATTTCATTAGACACTATGACATTAGAGAAACACACCATAGTCCTCTCAAAGCCTACTCGTGCAATGCATGAATGGCATCCCATACTACCACCAACACTTCATAGAACCTCTTGAGTAACCATAGCACATAACTCACATGATGGGAATAAGACCTAACCGACATAGACCATGTGAGTAAACCATGGAATCCGGTGTCTGTCCCACACCGTAAAGGGTTGGTCTACTTGCCTAAGGTAGAACCGGTATTTTATCTTAGGTGGATCTACTAGCCATAACCTATTAGGGCACATAGTTTTGGGATAAGGAAGATGTTCATTGAAACCCGGCCTAACATGGGGAGAGTTTCCATCTTACCATATTCACTCAATGCTAAGCTTACACTCCCATAGAGTAGTTCATTCTCATTAACATTATTATACTTGAGAGGGCTACCACCATTAGGTCTACTGACCCAAAGTACATTACACAGATGAAAGGGAAAGCACCATTAGGTCTGCCGATGCAAGTTACATTATTAGGATAGCTCATTGAATCCTCAAGAAAGGGCTACCACCATTACGTCTACCGATTCAAGGTTCATCATTATAGTAGTTCATAGACTCATCATGAAAGGGCTACCACCATTAGGTCAACCTAATTAAGACAAGTCTTAGAATACTTCATTAATCATTTATGAAAGGGATACCACCATTTGGTATGCCGATTCAATGTTCATTAAGTCAAGATACTTTAGTTACACAAGGAGAGGATGCCCTAAGCCTACCAATTCAAGATGTATCATTACATTGAAGAAACCTTTCACACTATATCATCATCATTCACAAATGTATAATTGAGAATAACCTTTCAATAATAACACAATTGCATTGTAGTCATGATCACATTACTTTCATTGAAATCACAAAGCATATATATATAGTATTATCTATGTTGATATTTCTTTTTTTATTAGCTACCTCCTTGGTCCGGCAAGTAGCAACAAGGCGAGTTTTAAGGTGTGCACTCGTTAAAAAAACTTCTAAACAAAAGAATTATGAATGCATGCAATAACACTATTCAAGAATTACTTAATTACTATTCATACTTTGTTAATCGGCATGCTTCCCACAACCGTAGTTGTGGATTTAGTTGCCGATAGTAGCAAGAAAACAATTCATATTTTTAGATGAAGAAATCATGACCTACGTAATGAGAAGAATAAACCCAAAATCTCAACTAGAATTTCAATGTAAAAATCTTCAAAATAAACTTAGGTATTCAAGAATTTCTAAATTTTCAAGTTAATCTCCAAAGACAAAAACTAGAATAAAAGTAATAAGGTCTGACCCCCAAAAATGAGGTTTACAAGCCCTATATAGAGAAAAATAAGTCCCAACTAAAAAGGAAATGAAATAAGGAAATAAAATTTCTGGACGCGGTTGTAATTGACGAGACAGACCTACGATCTGTAGGTCCCTTATGTGATTTGAGACTTAGGCAATTTTTCAACTTCACAAATCACCAACTTCTCAGTACCGAATAACGACTAAACATCACAGACCGTGACTCAATCCACGGTTCGTAGATCCTCCTCCGAAGTTTCATACTTACACTTTTGAAATCAGGTACTGGAACCACCTTTTCTGAACCAATTAACGAAACTGCAAGACAACCCATAGGTCGATCTACGGTCCATCACTTGTAGCAATGATTCCACACTTTGTCAAGAATTTCCTGATTTTCTTCCAAGCCTTGCCCATCGATCTACGCCCTTCACCTACGGACCGTGACTAGACCTACGGTCCGTAAGTCACGTCTGTAAGTGGCTTTTTCTGCAACATTTCTTCAGCTGTCTCCTAACTCCCACGTCCGAACTTATTTCCTTCAAACATGATAAAAATACATTAATACCAATACAAAATGTCTCTAGACTCACACAACTTTTAGGTGAAATGTATTAAAAGTACCATAAACTCACGGTATATCAACCCTGTAATTCAGAATGTCACCCATGCGGAGTTTAGGTCTACCATCCAATTGTTGACTCAAGTTGTGAGAACACAAGCCAATAGAGAGGTGATTGCTCCTATGAACACTAATGTGAACTCCACAGCTTCTAGATTGAGGGATTTTACAAGGATGAATCCTCATATGTTCTTTGATTCCAAAGTGGGTGAAGATCCTCAAGAGTTTGTGAAGGAGGTCTACAAGATAATTGATGTTATGGAGGTGACTTATTTGGAGAAAGCAGGGCTATCTACCTACCAATTGAAAGGAGTGGACCAAGTATGGCATACTCAATGGAAAAGGAATAGGCCGGAAGAAGCGGGTCCCATAGATTGGGAAGTGTTCAAGAAAGCATTCCTTGGTAGTTTCTTTCCTAGAGAGAAGACGGAAGCCAAGGTGGAGGAATTTATCAACCTTTGTAAAGGAGGTGTGAGTGTTGAAGAGAACTCTCTAAATTTTACCGAATTGTCCAAATATGCCCCGTCCATGGTGGTGGATCCAAGGGATGAAATAAATAGGTATGTTACGGGCATAACCAAGGTGATAAGAAAGTAATGATGTACGGCAATGCTCCTTCATGACATGGATCTCTCACGTCTTATGATGTATGCTCAACAAATAGAGGATGAGAAACTCCAAGACAAGAATCGAGAAGTGAAGAGAGCTAGAACCAGTGATGGGAATTCCTCAAATGCTAGGTCCGAAGAACAAGGTCAACCAAGGTTCAAAAATAGGTCCTCCAACCAAGATTCTCCAATGGTCAACAAGGATAGGTTGTGTTTAACCTTAAATCTCAAGGAGGAAATGGAGGTGGTTCTTCTTTTGAAAGATCTACATGTGCCAAGTGTGGGAGACACCATTTGGGTAATTGCCTAGCCGACACAGATGGGTGTTTTGGGTGTGGAAAGAAAGGTCATAAGATGAGATATTGCCCAATACTCTGGGCAAAAGGAAGAGAGGCCAAAAAAGCTTTTCATGATGGTACAGTTTCTATTCCTCCAAATTGTGGTTGTTTCTATGCACACCTGTCTAGAGAAGACAATTCCTTATAGATGTAAATGTTTTATGAAGGTCCTTATGGTATTTTCTAGATTTTCATGTTAGGCTTAGTATGGGTTTTCTCCCAAGGGGGAGATGGTATGTTTCGATAGTAAGGTTGTTGAGAGTTCTGATATCCTTATCTCTTTCTTATATTCCTACTCAAGCTTAAGACAAAGAGTTCCATGTGGCTTGTTTCATGTTTTGGAGTCATGTGTGATTTATGTGTTTCCATGGTCTCCTTATGTTATGCATGTTCTTGATGAATTCATGTTTAATGAGAAAATGAGTTTTTATGATTGTCATTCCTTATGTTGATGTGCATTTATTATGAGATTCCTATATGCTTCATGGGATGAGTTGTTGAGCATGCTTAAATGTGCTTTTGAGAGTAATTGCATAAATTGTTTCATGATGTTATGATGAGCATGCTTTGAGTTGGAGAAGTTAATTCTTCCAATGAAATGAGAAATGTTGAAGTTTTCATGCACAGTGGGTTCATAGATGTAGTTCCTACTTCCTTCTGTTGCATTGAGTATATTGCGATGGAGTTGATGTTTCCTCCCTGTTTTGTGCATTGTTATGATGTTTCATGCATGATGTGCTGCTAGTCTTGAGTCTGTAATTCCGAGAAATGTTTAAAAGTGTCATTCGAGGAAAAATGTTCCCAAGGTGGATATAATGTTACGACTCGGAAAAACTAGTAGGTGAAACTAGAGACTTATGTGAGAGTTTTTGAGTTTGATGTTTGGGGTTTTATGTTGTAAAATGGTTTCCCGAGCTTAGGTCGAGGGGTTTAGGGATAACATCAAGGTACGACTCCCCAAGAACCAACCAAGGGTCCTTGAAGAGGACCCTAAAGTCTAACCCCAAGGCTGCCCCAAGAATAAAAAAAAACTGCCAATTTTTCAGGACCTACGGATGGGACCTACTGGACGTAGGTCCATCCACTCCTCGTGGAACCAAGCCGTAGGTCAAGAACTCAAGATGTGAAATTGCAGACCCCACTCACGGACCTGCAGGACAGGGCGTGAGCCCACTCACGGTCTGTGGGTCAGGTGGGAGTGAGTGGCACCTACAATCTGCCCAATCTCGCCCAAGTGAGGGACAAGGTGGTAAATTCCTAGGTGGTTAGTTAAGTTAGGGGTCAGTTTATATTGATTATTTAGACTTATTTAAGACTGTTTAAACTATTAACTACTCCTTTACAACTCATAATTTCAAAAACCCAAAATAGTAACAACCTCTTCTCCAAATAATTCTCTGTCTAGAAACCTTCATTGGAGAAGAACAAGTCGAGGTTTAGAGCTCAAGAGTTCATATTTACCACTCAATTTCATGAAGAATCTTTAATCAAGGTATGGTAGTTTTGATTCATGGTTAACTTTTAATCCATGAAGTCCTCAAACCTTCAATTTTAAAGATGGAAATTCTCCAAAACTATGGGTTTTCATTCTAGGTCATGGATTCTTGCTCAAAACATTTTCAATGGTTTAATTATCATATATTGAGATTGAATTGTTGTTTTATGGAGGTTTTAATATAAAAATCCCCCATTAATCCATGATTTCCCCGTAACCCTAATTTATGACTATGTGATGTGGGTGAATTGTAGTAAGATGAATGTTATGTAATTGTTCCTGTAATGGTTTAGCTATTTGAATTATGTCATTATTCGTGCCTAAATTTTAGAAATTCTAGGTGTGTTGGTGAATTGTGATTCATGGCCTTGAAGGGTAATTTATCAAGGTTGTTGTATAATCATGATGCTTATATATATGTGTGCTTTGTGATTTGAATAAAAGTAAGGTGATCATGACTATAATGCAATGGTGGTGTTGTTGAAAGGTAATTTTCACTATACACACACTCATGAATGAAGAATGAATGAAGTTTCTATGATTAGATTAATGATGATGTGTTGATTGAAAGGCTATTCTCAATTGTATAATAATGAATGATAATGACATGTTGTGAAAGGTCTTTCTCAATATATGGGGATTCTTAGTTTTAAGGTTATTCTCATCTTTGAATCTACAAGCTATCTAATGAATGAATGTTGGGTTGAGATAGATGCTTATCCGTGAGTTGAGGCGGGGTATCTAGTAACAATCTCTATATCCCATTTTAATGAATGTTGGGTTGAGATGAATGTTCATCCATGAGTTGAGGCGGGGTATCTAGTGAAGGTCTTTTACCCCATAATAATGAACTAATGTACTGAATGTTAAGTACTCTGTGTGGAGTAATGCTAAGTACCAAGTGGATATGGATAGAGATGGATGCTCATCCGCGAGTTGAGGCGTGGTATCTAGTAGCAATCTCTTGAGATGGGTGCTCATCCGTGAGTTGAGGCGGGGTATCTAGTAGCAATCTCTCTATCCCATAACTATGTGCCCACATAGATTTTAGCTAGAGGATCCACCTAAGCTAAATGAATGGTCCTACCTTAGGCAAGTAGGAATCCCTTATTCGGTGTGGGTAACACCGGGATTCCGTGATTTACTCACATGGTCTATGTCAGTTAAGGGTTACCCCCACAATGAATGATAACGAACTATGGCATCTCAAGAATGCACTACTTAGTGTGGGAGGGGTTATGCGACTTTATCCATGCATTGCACAAGTAGGCTTCGAGAGTAGTCATGGTGTGTTCCTTTATGTTATAATGTTTTATGATCAAGAATATGAGTTAGGTACTATGGTTACTCAAGAAGTTCTATGAAGTGTGGATGGGGGTATGGGAGTTCATCCATGCATTGCACAACTAAGCTTTGAGGGTGGCTATGGTGTGTTTCTCTAATGTCATAATTTCTAATGAAATGAAAGTGCTCATGATGCTATTGAGAATGTTGATTTAAGGGAGTAATGTAATGATGAATGCTTAACTTGGAATGTTATTATGAGTTGCTTTCCTTGTCATGACTTATTAAATGTGAATTTTCCTTATCTATGAGTATTAGCTAAAGATGAGAATGAAGAATGGTAAGTATGTTATAGTGGCCTCAAAGTGGTACTTAGTATGAATGGTATTGGGGGATGCCATTCCTACATTACTCAAGTATAACTTAGGGTTACTTAAGATGATTGTTCTAATATGTTATAATGACTTACATGATGAATATGATTATGTCTTATTGATATACCGTGAGTTTACGGTATTTTTAATACATTTCACTTAAGAGTTATGTGTTTCTAGGGCCATTTTTTATTGGTTTTTATATATTTTTATAATGTTTGCTGGAAATATGTTCAGACGTGGAAACTAAGAGACACAGTTGAAGGATGTGAATAAAAGGGCATCTACGGAGGTGATCCACGGACCGTAGGTCCATTCACACTCCGTAGATGGGCAGGCAAGGCATTAAAGGAGATCAAGGAATTCTTGACTAAGTGTGGAACCACGGTTGCAATCGACGGACCGTACTGTTCCCCCGTCAAATGATTCAGTGATGGGGTTCCAGTACCTAATTTTGAAGATTCTAAGTGTGGAGCTATAGAGGAGGATCTACGGACCGTGGATCAAACCACGTACTGTTGATCCGTAGTTTTCATTAGAGATGATGATTTTTTCGGAGCTAAAAATTTGCCTAAGTCCTGAATCACGGAAGGGACCTACAGACTGTAGGTCAATCCACGGTCCGTAGGTCAGTGTCGTAGATTGAAGATGCGTCCTAAATCATTATTTCCTTATTTCGTTTCCTTTTAGTTAGGACTTGTTTTTCTATATATAGGGCATGCAAACCTCATTTTTTGGGGTTAGACTTTATTACTTTGTTTCTAGTTTTTGACTTGGGAGATTAACTTGCAACTTTAGTAACTCTTAATTCCCTAAGTTCGTTTTGAAGATTTTGGTTTTGGAAATTCAAGTTGAAACTCTGGGTTTATCATTCTCATTACGTAAGTTCATGATTTCTTCATCTAAAAATATGAATTGTGTTCTTGCTATTATGGGTGACTAAATACATAACTGGGGTTATGGGAACCATGAGTGATTAACAATATATGAATAGTAACTAAGTAATTCTTGAATAGTGTTATTTCATGCATTGATATTTATGTCGCTTATAAATCTTTTTAACGGTGGCCAACGTTAGAACTTGTCTCGTTACTACTTGCCGAAACAAAGAGGTAATTAATGAGAAAGGAATTATCAACATAGATTTAGTGCGATACTATCTAACAGTCTAATGTCGATTGGTGCGAGGATGAAAACTAAGCCATACATCGATGTGGATGTCTAATTTGAGGTAAAGGTAAGGGTTAGTAAATTATACACAGGTAGCCGAACCAAGGTGCCGGTGAAATTCTCTAGATGTCGGACCAAGGATTTAGAGATACCTAACTTATCACTTTGCATGTAATACACTAGGAAAGAATTGCTATTACTAGGATTACCACGTTATGAGCTTATGGGGAACACGTATACCCTAGTTACTTTCTCATCTTGGTAACAACTAAAGTTTGAATCTTGTTCATTGATTACTTACATAATTTCCTGAATTTGTATCACAAATCCCCCCCCCCCCTTTATTACTTGTTTTTGTAAATACATTGACTAAAGGAATATAATTGTTGGTTAAAGTTAAGTCTAAATCATATTCCTCGTGGGATTGACCCCAACCATTCTTTACTTGATAACGATCACTTATGCTTCTTTAAGGAGGTGTAATTTGAGCATATCAATTTTTGGCGCCGCTGCCGAGGAATTTGTCTTTTAGATTAAGTTTAACTACATTATTGAACTTTAGTCAAATATTTCCTAATTTTACTTTCTCTTTTGTGTTCGTCTCTCTCAGGTTCCTACTCTAGTGTATGCCAAGTACATGGAGTCAAGGAGAACCACTTACTCCCTACGATCCAGAACTGAACAGAACTTTGCGGAGAATGAATAATTAAGGAGTGCCAGCTAATCCTATCAGAGGAGAAGTAGGTGATGGTGTTGGATTGAAACCTCTGAGGGGTGGTGATGAGAATAATCAGATTCAAGCTAATAATCTATTGAGAGATGCAGTGAGGGTAAAGGATCAACCAGGGCCAAGACTGCATGATAATTATAGGGTCAACTTTAATACTATTGATTCTGATGGACCTCTTGTCCTACCTCTTTTACCGTCGGGGCATACATTTGTGATGACTAGCAGTTTGATGCAGATGCTTACAGCGAGGGGTTTGTTTATGGGTGTGGCATCGGACGATCCACATGCTCACATAGCCAAGCTAAGGAGTGTTTGCAAAAGTTGTGTGGGTCGACCGGACCTGGACATGGATGTCATTGGATTGCGAGTATTCCCTCTATCATTGACTGGCGATGCTACTGTGTGGTTTAATGAGCCTCCTTATAATTCAATCTACACATGGAACCAATTGAGAGATGCATTACTAGCAAGATTTTTTCCAGTGTCCAAGAAGCTGAATGATGTTTGCGTAGTCAATGACACAACTTCCAATGCAAGTGTGTACGATCATGCAATAGTATAATAACCCAACCAAGGGTTGGGGTCGAGTCCCAAGGGAGTGGTTTTGAGAATTAGTAGAAAACTAAAATTCAGTTCTAACTAGTCGTAGCTAAAAACATTAACTATTAAAAACATTATAAATTAAAAGGGGGTGACACAAAAGTGTGAAATATCAAAGGGGATTTGTCACAAGTATAGTAAAAATAACAAAAATAATGAGAAAAATCAAGTATGAGGAGAAGTTCTTGGGGTGTGACCCCAATACATATTGATACAAATCATTGGGTACATGCTTTTGATAGAAATTTTGCAAGATAATAGTGACTAGGCTAAGCTTTATATGGAAATAAGTTCTCTCTCCAGTAACTTACCCCGTTTCAAATGGGTTCCTCTCGGACACCCACTTGCCGCATGAAGGCTAACCTACGCCTTACCTCACTCACTCTCTCGAGCTGAGTGTTAGGATATGGGACTAGGGCTCACCCTCTCGGGTTGAACCTCATGTCGACCCACTCCTTAGGCCATCAGTCTAGCGGTCTTGGTCTCGCGACCTCTCTCTCGAGCAAGTCTAAAGCACATGGGTGGTTTTGTATTTGCAACTGCAAACCCATTAAATTATATGACAACCACCAGGTGAAATCACCATTAAAATACATCTAACCTATCAGCAAACAAGACCCAATAATAATATCAACACATATTTGCTAAATCACACTCCAAGAATGGGGTTTTAGATAGACATGAACAAGAGATAGAAATTTATACCTAAATGAGCTTGCATTCAAATGGGTATGAAGATTTAAGTCTTGTTATAGGCCAAGAATGAATAATCCAAGAGACCCAACTCCACATCTAGAAGATGAAACCCTCTTCTTCTTCAAGTCTCCAAAACTCTCTCAAACTTAGAGTAAAAAGTACTATTCTATTGTGAAAATTATAATAATGGTTCGACTCTCTTAAAATTAATAAAGAGTTTAGTATTTATAGACTTCAGAAAATAGTGTTGGCGGATCACTCGGCGAGGTTAGTCGGAATCACCGATTAACTTGGCGATTCACCATTTGTTGTAGTTCATCGCCTTCTTTCACTAGCCTTAAGCATCGTCGTGTTCTGTGTCATTGGGAGACATAGTACTGCTTCGCGAAACTATTCGGCGAAATGTCGACCTCTCCTTTCATTGCCTTTTTGTTCCTGCTCCTTCATGGATTCGCGTACTAGAACAAAGGGCGGAGTGCGTCCCTTCGGTGAATCGCCAAACATGTATGGCGATGCTCAGGCTTCAGCTTCTTCGTTCTTTTCGACCTTTTTGTTCCTTTTTGCACTTAAGTGTTCATTCTTCCACTAAAACATCAACTACCTGAAACTTAAGTGTTTTTATCAGATATTGAGATAAATAAGCATTCAAGGACACAATATATATTAAAATATAGCCCTAAATGAGTCCAATTTATGGACTCATCAGACGTCAACACACCAATCCGCATGAGTCTAGTCCAGATTTTGCTATTGTACTGGGAGACCGGTAACCTAGGCTCTGATACCAATTTTTCACGACCCAACCCACCGGACCGTGCGGGCACACATTCTAACACCTCAGTAGGAGAACCTTCATACCCCAATAGTTAAACATGCGGAAAATTTAAAGGAAACCGAGATGATTATAATAATATGATTTTATAAACCATATCTTTAGACACACTTTTAGTTAAAACTTGTAAAGTAATTTAACAACTCCCATGGATCTAGTCCAAACAGGTACAAGAGTTACTAAGAGTACGACTGGACAAAATAAATAAAAGACAAATCTCCCACCATGCGAAAGGAAGAATAGAAATTGCTGGAGAATTTCTTCGTCTTCACCTAATGAAGCGTCACCAATCATGCATCCACACTATGCCAAAAAGGCATAGCAACAGTACTATCAGTACAAAACACACGTACTGGTAGACATCATCGGTCAACCAAGCGCCCACCACATAACATAAGAAACCAACTAGTAAGATCATGAAATAGACCACTTGCTTCTCCACCTTTACCCTTTCTTAAAATACCTCCAATTTTATCGGGTATACTCTGATTACTGACCACCTTCTCAATCAACCTACTCACCATGTTCTTGACCATAGCCTAACCGTTCTAACACATTAACGAATCTCCAATTACCCCCATGAGTATTCCAACTAACCACTCACTTTGTGCCCTTACTTCCCAGTCACCTTACTCAACCATGGTCACATAGTACCCTACATCAACTTCCTTACCCTTAAGGCCAATCTCTTTCACAAAGGTGAAATCCACCTAAGCATATTTCATCATATACACTACCTATACTTCTCGCCATCATGACACACGAACAACCCTTCCTATCCATTACTCACCCCTTGAACACTTTACCGTTCCACTATACCCGACAAGTTCACTTAACACAAAGAACAATCAAATATAATCCATCATAACCTATACCTACTAAGTGCAACATAAGCAAGTCAATACAACATTATAAACATGCAAAATACCAACATATACAATATCGATTATCACATGCTAAACAATACACACAATTATGACAAGTCACTGGTCCTCTCATGGAATCCAAACCCAAACAGTTAGAATATCGAAACGTGGTACCCGATCCAATGATTATGCCGGAACGTGGAAACCTATCCCATAATTATTCCGGAACGTGGCAACCGATCCAAGTTAGTTATGCCAAAACGTGGCAACCGATCCATTCAACACACCACAATCAGAATCACAAGTATATCTTCAAGATTATACATTTAAGTCATGATTTCATGGCAATCATCATTCATCTATCTCATTTATAACAAGTGTGATCAATAATTCAACATTCACATACATACATGTATCATAATGAAGAAAGAACAAACATACATCACACAATCATAGAATCACAACCATCACCTACCATAGATTATTCATCAATGCACATCATGCAAACCCTAAATCGACCATACACAACCCTAATTCATCGTCTAAGGCTTCCTTCTAGGGTTTAAATCATAAATCATTTGGTGCACGAAGGTCTACGCCTAAATCCTACCATTGATTTACATATATTACGCAGTGAGAACAAATTTAAACTACTCAATTCATAAAACCTAGACTACCTGGGCGCCAAGCAATTGCACGGAGTTTTTGACTTCTATTCCGATTTCCCGGGCTTCATGACGGTGAGTTTGACCAAGAATTCGCAAGATATCACCATCCTAACGCTAGAAATCTTCTTCTCCTTCCTTCCCAAGCTTAGAGCACCTTTTCTGAGGTTTCTAGGGTGTTTTATGACTTATTTAAGTATTTTAGGAAGATGGACAAAATAGGATTTCTCATAATATACGTTCTGCCTCGCCTATCCCACCCTGGCGCCAGCTTAACCCGCCCTGGCGCCACCGCCCTAGCGGCATCTTGCCCGCTATGGCGGGACAATGGCCCAGATTTTTCTCATACTTTTGTTTCTCCTAAATAACGACGGTTCGGGTCGTTACACCCGTGTTACAAAAGTGGCTCATATATTCCCTTACCATTACAAAATTGGCACACATATACCCTCACTGTTACAAAAGTGTCTCACATATACCTCTATAGTTACAAAAGTAATAAAATTAATATTAAATTAATTTTTTTGACTTTTAATATTTAAAAAAATTATGTATTTGATCTTCTTCACACATAAATTATTTTTTGACTTCTTTGATTATTATTATTTGAGTTTTTTATTCTTATTTCAAATTTTCTTTCATTTTTTAGTATAAAATAAGAGAAATAAAAAGAAGGGAACAAAAGATAAATATACCCCTCGAAATATCGTAAATGGTATCTAAATACCCTTGCGTTATAGTTTTAGGACGTTGATGTCCATACTGTTCAAATTTTGTTGCTTATATACCCTTTCTACTAACGGCGGGACACGTGTCACAATCTAAAATATTTACCCTATTTTTATCCAATTTTTATCCATATTTAAAAGATCCACCCATATTAATTAAAAACTCACCCAAATAAAATAATATCCAAATTATTACCCAAAACCCAAAAAACACTTCTCTATGTTCTTCGTTTCTTATCCTCCGAATTTTGGTCGAGTTTGGCCGATTTCTTGCCAAGTTCTTTGATTTTCAAGTTGTTGTTCACGAAAAATGTTCCTGCAAATCCCAAAAGAACTGAGCCCTCCACGTGGTACTTAATTAGTTAAATTTGAACTGATGCATTTTGATGGCAGACACAAATAAGAAAGCCGCATCAAGATTACCATTTCCATCAGGGCTATTAAATGGAAACAAGCATCTATAAACGATACTATTACCTTGCCACGGTAACTTAGGACCAACCCCATGGGATTGGGGATCCAGTGCTTGTTTCACAGATCACTGGACATACATGGAATTTGCAATTGCTAACAAAAATTCATTTGGTCTGTTTATAAATTGAGGATCAAAATGGGTTGATCATTGATGAACGAGGGTCCACGAAAATTTTGAATGACAGGTCGTAGAGAAAGAGGAAAAAATAGAGGATGAAGTGCAGATACTAATAAGTGTTTTGAGGGTTTTGGGTTATAATTTGGGTATGAGTATTATATTATTTGGGTGGAATTTTAATTAATATGGGTGAATCTTTTAATAATGGGTAAAAATTATAATAAAAATTGGGTACATATTTTAGATTGTGACATGTGTCCCGTCGTTAGTAGAAAGGGTATATACGCCCCAAAATTTGGACGATAAGGATATCAGCATCCTAAAAGTATAACGAATGGTATTTAGATACCATTTACGATAGTTCGGGGTAGATTTATCCCTTTTCCCTTAAAAAAAAGAAGTGTGAATGAAAAAAAAGAAAAAGAAAAAAACTATTTTTTTGCTATTGTAATTAATTTAGTATTTATATCTATAACTTTTTAGGATATCTATAGTAACGATTATAAGAAAATAAGTGGACAGAATAAATTTTACCATCAAAATAATAAATTCAAATTAGTCATTGAATTAAAAAAGTTAAAAGAAACGTGTGAGAAGGATAAAATATATCCCAACAATGATTTTTTTAATAAAAAAATAATAAATATTAATTTAAAATTTATTTGTTTCACTTCCTTTAGAGGAAAAGGGTATATGTGAGTTGTTTGTGTAATAATAGGGGTGTATCAGCTCTAAATGACAAAGTTGAGGGGTATATCAGACTTTATATTATTATTATTATTATTTAATTTATTTTATTTTAGTTTTCTATTATTTAATTATTATTATTTTTGGTAACCAACAAGATTGTATTAATCACCAAAGTGTAACCATTACATATCCAATAGCAAAGCCACACCCAACTTGCTATTCTAAAAAAACAGAGATAATGAGAACAAAGGAAAACTAAGCTAGCAATCTAAAACGCAAACTGATGAATGGCTTGCATACTTTTCGTGCTGGCCCTAACATAACAAATATAAGCAATCTCCCTGGCAAGAGATTCCCAAGTTCTGCTATCCTTCTCAAAGATTTTGCGGTTCCTCTCAATCCAAATCGCATAGACATACTCATTATACACCAACTTAAACATTTGGGCAGTTGGAGTATTCCCTTTTGTGGCATCAATCATTCCCAAGACATATTGTCTCCAATTGTTGTAAGGAGCTTGATAAAATTGAATCCATTGAAATAACTTGCTCCAAACCTATTGACTGTAAGGACAACTTGTATACATATGATCTCTGGATTCAAGATGAAGTTGGCACAAAACACACTTCAGCTATATATCTAATCCCCATTTTTTGAGTCTATCAAAGGTGTTTAGTCTGTTTTGTAGCTGCAACCACATAGTGAAGACTGCCTTTGACCTGGCAAAGTTTTGAAACATCAAGCACTTCCATAGAACTCTTTGTTGGGGCCAGAAAAAGTGAAAGTATAGTTGCCTGATCATACTTTTATTCTGCAAAACTTTGGGCTGAAACTATGAATAAACTTGTCTAGCCTCCAAAATTTTCTTTACAATCCAACAAGCTTGTTGGGAAATGATCACTTCTTGGAAAGGAGTTCTTTTAATATAGTAAGAACGCACCCACTTAAGACAGCTTTTTGGATGTCCATGAGGTAGTTTTTGTTGTAATCTTCTCAACAAGTGGCATTGTCACGACCCAACCCACCGGACCGTGCGGGCACCCACTCTAACACCTAAGTAGGAGAACTCACAAACCCCAATAAATAAACATGCAGTGAATTTAAAGAAAACCGAGATGATTATAATAATATAATTTTATAAAAAATATCCTTAGACACACTTTTAGTTAAAACTTGTAAAATAATTTAACAAGTCCCATGGATCTAGTCTATACAGGTACAAGAACTACTAAGAGTACGACTGGACAAGATAAATAAAAGACAGAGCTCCCACTATGCGGAAGGAAGAATAGAAGCTATTGGAGAATTTCTTCGTGATCAGCTAATGAAACGTCACCAATCCTACATCCAGACTATGCCAAAATGGCATAGCAAGAGTAGTATCAGTACAAACACACGTACTGCTAGGCATCATTGGTCAACCAGACTCCTACCACATAACATAAGAAACCAACTAGTAAGATCATGAAATAGACCACTCACTTCTCCACATTTACCCTTTCTTAAAATACCTCTAATTTTATCGGATGTCCTCAGATTACTAACCACCTTCTCAATCAACATATTCACCATGTTCTTGACCATAGCCTAACTGTTCTAACATATTAACGAATCTCCAATTACTCCCACAAGCATTCCAGCTAACCGCTCACTTCGTGCCCTTACTTCCTAGTCACCTTACTCAACCATAGTCATATAGTACCCTACATCAACTTCCTTACCCCTAAGCCCAATCTCTTTAACCAAGGTGAATTCCACCTAAGCATATTTCATCGCATACACTACATATACTCCTCGCCATCACGACACACGAACAACCCTTTCTATCCATTACTCGCCCCTTGAACACTTTACACTTCCACTATACGCGACAGGTTCTTTTAACACAAAGAACAATTAAATATAATTCGTCATAAGCTATACCTACTAAGTGCAACATAACCAAGTCTATACCACATTATAAACATGCAAAATACCACCATACACAATATTTATTATCACGTGCTCAACAATATACACAATTATGACAAGTCATTGGTCCTCTCATGGAATCCAAAGCCAAACAGTTAGCATACTGGAACGTGGTACCCGACCTAATGAGTATGTCAGAATATGGAAACCGATCCAATGATTATGCCAGAACGTGGTAATCGATCCCATAATTATCCCGGAACGTGACAACCGATCCAAGTTAGTTCTGCCGGAACATGGCAACCGATCCATTCAACACACCACAATAACAATCACAAGTATCTTCACAAGTTCATACAGAAAGTTATGATTCATGGCATTCATCATTCATCTATCTCATTTGCAACAAGTGTGATCAATCGTGCAACATTCACAGACATGCAATTATCATAAAAAAGCAAGAACAAATGTACATCACACAATCATAGAATCACAACCATCACCTACCATGGAATATTCATCAATACACATCATTCAAACACTAATTTAACCATACACTTCCCTAATTCATCGTCTAAGGCTTCTTTCTAGGGTTTAAATCATAAATCATTCGGTGCACGAAGGCCTATGCCTAAATCCTACCATTGATATACATATATTATGCAGTGAGCACAAACTTAAACTACTCAATTCGTAAAACCTATCCTACCTGGGCGCCAAGAAGTTGAACAGAGTGTTTGACTTTGATTCTGATTTCCCAGTCTTCATGACAGTGAATTTGGCCAAGAATCTGCAGGTTATCACCATCCTCTCGCTAGAAATCTTCTTCTCCTTTCTTCCCAAGCTTAGAGCAGTTTTTCTGAGGTTTCTAGGGTGTTTTACGACATATTTAGTTATTTTAGGAAGATGGAGAAAATAGGATTTCTCGTAATTTACATTCTGCCTCGCCCATTCAGCCCTGGCACCACCTTACCCCATCCAAGTGTCACCGCCCTAGCGGCATCTTGCCCGCTATGGCAGGACAATGGCCCAAATTTTTCCCAGATTTTTGTTCTCCTAAATAATGACAATTTGGGTCGTTAGAATAGATACCAATTTACCCCTCGTGCGACCCTAAATGACCAGTGCACGGGGAATCACACACCTTTTTTCGATTTACTTCTATATTAAAGGATTGGTTCACTATGGGATCACGACTAATGGCGACCTTTCACTTAATTAACACATGAAAGGGTACAATACCAACAGACTACAGGAATACATGAAGCGACACACGAAGACTCAAAAGTATTTAAATTACACAGCCTAGCCCGCCAGCGTGGCAGCCTTCTTGCTAAGGCGGGACCGTTGTGGCGAGAGATCTCCCGCTGAGGAGGCAGATCGAAAAAGTAAAGGGGGAATGAGGAATGAATTTCCTCATTTATCCCCTTTTTCCTTAATCAACTCTCCCAAAACCTCTCGATCGCTTCACTTTCGGATGCCGAAAACAAGGTAAATTATCATCTCCCTCCACTCCTTACTTTGTTACTTGATTAACGATAATTGCATGATGATTAAATGTCGAATTTAGATGGTTTTTGGGGTAGTTTTTCAAAAAATAACTAGGTTGCTTGATTCATTAGAATAACGTAGCATGGGTACTTCCCTTACATCCCCAACGTATTCACAACGTCTTGGCATAAGGATTTCATAAAAATATGGTTAAATCGATACAAAAATGGGTGGAGGAAGTTGAAGGGTCTCTTGGGGTAAAACTCCAATTTAGGCCTCATTTAGGAGTTATTTTGCTGAAATAATTGCTTATTTACGTTCTAGGATAGTTTACATACTCTGCTCTGCTGAAATTCTATCAAAATAGGAGGTTTTGGGACGAAGACACGACATTATCGCGCCTGGTGTTCGTCCCAGATGAAGGTCGCTCTGGCGGCCTTCACCCTGCTGTGGCAACCTCCATAGTCGTGCCCTAGCGGGATTTTGGCCGCTGTGGCGAGATATGCCAAACCAGTCACCTGCATCCCTTAACCCAGAATATCCTTTCTTCTCATTTAACCTTTGAACTGTTTATTTCCATCGTGTTCTAACTTATATTTTTCATCACTTGCAGACTTATCTAAATGGCAGGTCAAAATGACGAACACTTACCATTCATCTATTTCCCTGATGCCGCTAGTCGGGAAAGGCATCACGACTACCGCGACACAAATTCTATTGCAAGAGGGGGTTTGTATTGCACAAGTTAGGGAAGAAGGAGCTTGCCTTCTATGCTTGTCTGGTAGAGGTTGGGTGGGTCCCATTGACTGAGGCTCTCCCAGATGCATGCTCTACTTCGGTGAGGGAGTTCTATGCCATCCAACCTACTGTGCGATGGGACGACTCTCACCCCGTCATCCCTATCACGGGAGTTGACATTCCTCTGAATGCCACTGCCATCAATGAGGCTCTAGAGGTACCGGAGGTCTCGAATGCCGAATACTAGGCCAAACTAAGGGAGATGAATCTGGAGTGGCTGAGAGACACTTTGGTTGAGCCTGAGCGCCGGGATCAAGTTTACTGGGCTACTGCTGAGGGTATTACTAGCACGGATTGGTCATCTTATGCTAAGAGGTGGCTACACTTGATCACTAGGAGGATCCGCCCGTCGGGCAACCGCACTAACGTGACCTTTCCCCTGGCTTTAGTGGTGGCGTGCGCCATACAGGGTATAAAGCTGAATGTGGGGGCGCAGATCATTTCGAAGTGGAAGATGTTCTACCGGGGTAACAAGAAGGTGTTGTTTCTCCCTGGTCTTTTCACTGCTCTGTGTAAGCGGGTGGGAGTGCAACCATTTGATGCTGATGAGGTACTTTCTATGGATCCCCCCCTTCACCCTTTTTTGGTTAGAGTAGGTTCCACTTCTAGGAGCAAGAGGAGGAAGATTGGCAGGGTTACACGCAACAAGGCAGCCGCGGATTCAGACGACGAGGCACGGATCGAGGAGGATCTGGCTGCCGTTCAGAGAGATTGCGGAGTGCCTATGTTGACTTCACTCCGGCCCCACCCAGCACTGCCTTGGTGGTTGAGATGCTCCGCCGCTAGCTGCGTAATGTTTGCGTTATCAAGACACAACTTCAATTGGAGTGTCTACGATCGTACATTAGTAAAGTAGCCCAACCAAGGGTTGGGGTCGAGTCCTAAGGGAGTGGTTTTGAGAATTACTAGAAAAATAAAATTTAGTTCTAATCAGTCATAGCTATAGACATTATCGAATATAAACACACTAAATATAAAGGGGGTGACGCAAGCGTCAATTATGAATGGGGGGTTTTGTATTAATTAATAACTACAAACGGTGGAAATGTACGAAAACTAGAAAGAGAGACGGGATTCTTGGGATGTGATAGACTAAACTATCGGGTACATGCTTTTGATAGTAAATTGTTGAGTATTTGTGACTAGGCTAGACTATAATGGGGGTAAATTCTCCCTCGAGCAACTTACCCGGAATCGACTCGGTTTCTCCTGAACACCGAGTTGCTGCTTTAAGCACAGCCACCGCCTTATCCCATTCACTCTCTCGAGCTGAATGTGTGGGAGAAGGACTAGGATTAACTCTCTCGAGCTGAACGAAATGTCAACTCAATACCACCGGCTATTAATTTAGTAGTCTTAGTTTTACGACCTCTCTCTCGAGCAAGCCGAAAACAGTAAGATGAAATCGTATTTGCATCTACAACTCCAATAAGTTCATACACAACTACTAAAGGAAATTACTTTTAAACAACAAATAAACCATCAAAAAGCAAGACCTAACAGATAATCTAACCCATATTCACAAAATCACACCCCAAGAATTGGGGTTTTAACTAGATATGTACAGGAGATAAAAATTTATACCAGTATCAGTTTCCATCAACAGGCTATGAAGGATTAAGTCTTAAAACACGTAAAGAGTGAAGAATCTTCGAGACCCAATTCCAATTTCTTAGAGTTGAAACCCTTTGAATCTGCAAGGTCTTAGAACAAAGTCTCCAAAACCCTCTAAAACTTAAACTCTCTAAAAATCTATAAAAAGCTTTAAGAATAATAGTGATATGATACTAAGCTAGAAATTTAAACAAGTATTTATTGTGTTTAAAAATGTGTTGCGAAGGATCTTTTCGCGAAGTTAGTCAGGATCATCCATACATTCAACGATCCACCGTTTGGTCGATTTTATCGCCTTCCTTCTTTATCCTTTAGCCTCTTCGCGTTTTGAGTTGTTGGGCGATATGGTAAAGCTTCGTGGAACTGTTCGGCGACACGCCGACTGCTTCATTTCATCGCCAACTTGACCTTTTCCTTTAGAGCTCAACACAGTAGAACAAAAGGCGATCTCTAGGCCGATCGGCGACTCGCCACCTGGGCTCGGCGATCTTCAGGCCTTCATTTCTTCATTCTTTTCAGCCGCCTTGTTCCTTCCTTCCAAGTAGTGTCCATGCTTTACCTCAAACTCCAAATACCTTAAACTTAAGGATTTTCATCAGTTATATTGAAACAAAATATGCATTTGAGGACACTAATTCTATCAAAATATAGCCCTAAATGAGTCTGAATTGTAGACTCATCAACACCCCCAACTTAAACTTTTGCTTGTCCTCAAGCAACTCACGTTCAGCCGTTCAAAAAGGGCGTCTCAAATAGTGCTACACAAGAATCAATCATAAATGCACACAACAAGACTCACTTTACTCATGCAAAGATCAATTGTGCACTCAAAGGTTCAAGTTGTGACTCACCAATATAGAAGAATCTCATGCTCACAATACTTGCTTCAAATGCAAGTTCAAGGTCAACCAAAGTGTTCAAATGCCCTCACACAAAGAATGATTCCATATTCACACAATGGTTCACAGTTTAAATCGTCAGAATCAAATTCAACGCTCACGCTCACAAAGATGAACACAATGCATAATTTCACCCATAGGTTTGCTCGTATTTTCCAATCAACATTTGCTTCAGCTCACTCAAGATCACAAAGGTCTTTCAAGGCTTGTAATAGGACTGAGTGCAAAGGTATGGTCATTTAGGCTCAGTGGCTATAGTCCTCAGGAAACAAAGGTTGAATAACACTCCCTTTCTTCTTCTTTCATTATTCTCATTTATACTCACAAGTAGTCCTATTATTCACTTCCCATGGATAGTTGGAAACCCCAATTTTCTTTATACTTTCATAACTTTATTCCACAACTTTTTAATTCTTTTTCATTTTCTTTGCCTTTTTTTTGTATGGAGGGGTTCAATTTTTCACAAAATCAGGGGTAGAAGGGATATTCTTGTATTTCTTGATTTTCCTTCTCTTTTCACCACACCCCCAACTTAGGCTTCTGGCCTAAGTTGGATATTCAAACAAACCACAAGTTCATGAGGATTATGGGTGATGGATAAAGAAAAGTCATTGTTTTCATCAAGTTTCTTCTAAAGAAAGGTAAGGTTCAAGGAGTGTTTAAAAGAGGTTCACACACACTCACAAGGTAGGCCACAAAAGAGGTATATGTCAAATTGGCTCACACTCTTAGAGGTTGTCTAAGATCATATCAAAAGATAGTCTTACTTAGTCGACCGGACCAACGGGGCAAATTCTAGGTGTTGTCATGCATGGTTCACAGTAAGCTCATCATACAAGGCATCGACACTAAAGTCAAACAAGACTTCACACTTTTGCTAGTGTGCAACGATCATAACAAGACACTCGATTTAATAATTTGTTAGTCACAATGAGATGCAAAGAGTTCACATATTGTCTATGCAACTTCATTTGGCCTCATCGTAGCCGCACATTCATGTTTTTTCGATTATGAGCACTATTTAAGTCATCGGTATTGATCAAAACCGATACTCAAATTTGTGAAAGAATAGCCACGTTCAACACATATAAGAGGTAGCAATTTTTTTCCGAAAAGGTCAAATCATTTGCAATTTAAAGCAAAAGAAGTGACAAGCTCAAACCTTCCACGAAAGCAGTATAAGACACCACATTATGATTCACAACCCAAATACATAATCAAAACACGAATCACAGATAGCACAACAAAGGTGGGTGTCACCTCACCACAATTAAAAACATTTGTCCTCAAATGCAAATGATACAAAATCCAAAAGTCAAAATAAAGTAAGACATAGAGGGAGGTAAATAGGGGATCCTGTCTACACAGTCGCTCCATCTGTCTTGGCATCAGTGCCCGAAGTGTCAGCCTGGACTTGGATAATAGTACCCGGAGCTATGTTAGAAGGTTCAGCGGCAACTGACTTGCTAAGATTGTCCAAGTCATGAGGTGCCAAAAAGGAATATATAGTTGTGTAGAATCCACGAGTCCACGAAGGGACAGTGGGATCTCGGGGGATAGATCTCTTGCTGGAACTAGGCTTTTTGCCCTCACTTCCCATCTTGGGAGGATTCGCTTCACTTGTGTCTTTCCTGAATTTTTTTGCTCTTATCTGTCGGGGTGGCCTATTTCTTCCAGCTACTTTTGGTCTAACCATGTCTGCAAAGCTTCGAGAAAGAGCTAGAAAATGTCCCAACAAAAGCATAAGAGTTCAGCTGCAGAAAAACCCTGCCGAACCAGTTGGCGAACCGCGCACCCACTTAGGCGACACGCCGAGTGCAGTGCACATCAGATATAAGGGTGCAGACAAAGGGCGAACAAGAAGTCTTTCGGTGAGACGCCGAGTGTATACGCAGACCACAGGCTCTCGTAGAAAGTTAAAGAATCCAACAACATATTTAGCATGATATTAAAGGTGAGATAGGGACATTAGGCGAAATGCCGAGTGGTTTGGCGAGCTCGACCCAGCTTTCCAACTGACCCAACGTACCTATTTTCAACCCAACTTCCCGAATTCAAACCCGCAACCCCCTAAAACAAAATCAAGGCATGCACAACTCAAATTAGGCTTAGACCCAATGACACTCATGTACAACCCCCGATTTTTCATCTCCTTCAAGTTATATTTTTTAGGAATTAACTATTTAACTCGGTACGGGGAAGATTAGTGAATCTAATAGGCAACAAAAAGTTTAATCCTAACAGAGAGGCCCATCACACATCAACAAGTTAATATCATTGCATTAAGTACAAAATCTATAGAAAGAACTCAGAGTTTGGGAACCAACATTTCGTGCTGACTAAAATGGAGTTGAATCGCTAGGAAGGAATGTAATCCAAGTCCCGAACACAAATCAACAACTAAAATACTCTAAAAGTGCAGGGATATTGAAAATAGAGTGCAGGTGTGAGTTTGGGCAGATAAAAAGTGAGGGAAAGTGGATGAGTTTGCAACTTTTAAACCTTTGGCGTGCAAAACCGTCCAGTTTTCGCCCAGTCGGCGACGTTAGTCCAGATCGCTGAACCACTCGGTGCCACGCCGATTAGTCACTTACCTCACCGAGTTTTATAGGGCCTCCAATTTATGTAGAGGTCCAAACAGTGGAAAGTAGTGGGATCACCAACCATTTCCGCGATTCGCCAATTGGGTCTTCAGCTTGCCAACCTGCACTTTTCAACACTTTCCTCATTTTAACCTACAAAATCAACACACCATTTTTCTAACATAATAATTTAAAGCCATTAAAATCTTGGGTTGCCTCCCAAGAAGCGCCTTAGTTAACATCGTGGCACGACGCAAGTCTTTACTCTCCATTATTGGGGTTGCCCCTAGTATTGCTAGGTAACCCCAATTTCTTGATTGGGCAGAGATGAGGTGACTAATACTTCACAAAGTTCTGAAGCAGCTGGATAGATCTAGAATTAGAACCAATCATCTGGTTCATCACCTCGACGTTCTCCTTCATCTCGTCCAACACTCTGTCATGTTCACTTACTTTGTGAAGAATGATTTCGAGCATTCCTTCCACACATTGGCCCTCATTGTCCATAGGTCTTTTTTGCTCATGAGGAGGGATATATTTATCCTTCCTTCTGCGTTGGACTTCGATCTCCACTACCTTTCCGGTCAACTCATTCATCTTAGTCATTAATGCGGCCAACATGAAGTCGTTCTCTACTTCTTGGTTTGTTTCATCCATGTGATCAAGCAGGTGGGATGCTTTTTCATAAGTCTGTTGTGTAATGCCACCCAGAATGAGTTGGTCGGTAATTGCCTTGTTTCCGGGACCAAGATTCTGTAGAGGTAGTCCAGGAGGACTATATCGGGAATTTCATGAGTGGGACATTGAATTAGAAGCGATTTAAACCTTGCCCACGCCTCATGAATCCGTTCACCTTCCAATTGTTTGAAGGTTAGAATGTGATCCCTGTACATCATCGCTTCTATTGAAGGGAAGTTCATCTCTCCACCTTTTCTTTTTCGAAGCTCAAACAAGCAAAACAAAACTAAAGATTAAGTAAGTGAACTATAACTAAGAAGAACAAAAATTTTACTTAACTACAAATTCTCAAATAACACCAATCTGCGGCAGTTGCGCCATTTTGATGTTTGCATAATCAAGACACAACTTCCAATTTGAGTGTCTACGATTATACAATAGTAATGTAACCCAACCAAGAGTGAGGGTCGAGTCCCAAGGGAGAGGTTTTGAGAATTGACAGAAAAATAAAATTTAGTTCTAATTAATCATAGCTATAGATATTATCGAATATAAACATACTAAATCTAAAGTGGGTGACGCAAGCGTCAATTATCAATGGGGGTTTTTGTATTAATTAACAACTACAAATAACGAAAATATATGGAAACTAGATAGAGAGACGGGATTCTTGGGATGTGATAGGAATATGGGATATACTAAATTGTCGGGTACATGCTTTTGATAGTAAATTGTTGAGTATTTGTTACTAGGCTAGACTATAGTGGGGTAAATTCTCTCTTGAGCAACTTACCCCGAATCGACTCGGTTTCTCTCGAACACCGAGTTACCGCTTTAAGCACTGCCTCCGCCTTAGCACATTCACTTTCTCGAGCTGAATGTGTGGGAAAAGGACTAGGATTCACTCTCTCGAGCTGAACCCATGTCGACCCAATACCACCAGCTATCAATTTAGTAGTATTAGTTTTACGACCTCTCTCTCGAGCAAGCCAAAAACACTAAGATGAAATCGTATTTGTAGCTACAATTCCATTAAGTTCATACACAACTACTAAAAAATCACATTTAAACAACAAAAAAACCATCAACAAGAAAGACCCAACAAATAATCTAACCCATATTAACAAAATCACACCCCAAGAATTCGGGTTTTAGCTAGACCAGTAAAAGAGATAAAAAAATTATACCACTATCAGTTTCCATCAACTGGGTATGAAGGATTAAGTCATAAAACATGTCAAGAGTGAAGAATCTTTGAGACCCAAGTCCAATTTCTTGGAGTTGAAACCATTTGAATCTTCAAGGTCTTAGAACAAAGTCTCCAAAACCTTCTAAAACTTAAACTCTCTAAAAAACTTTAAAAAGTTCTAAGAATAATAGTGATATGATACTAAGTTAGAAATTTAAACAAGTATTTATAGTGTCTGAAAATAGGTTGCGAAGGACCCTTCGGAGAAGTTAGTCGGGATCGCCGATACATTCGGTGATCCGCCATTTGGTCGATTTCATCGCCTTCCTGCTTTAGCCTTTAGCCTCTTCGCATTTTGAGTCGTTGGGAAATATGGTACTGCTTTGTGGAACTGTTCAGTGAAACGCCAACTGCTCCATTTCATTGCCAACTTGACCTTTTCCTTCAGGGCTCAGCGCACTGTAACAAACGGCGATCTCCAGGCCGATTGGCTACTCGCCACCCAAGCTCGGCAATCATCAGGCCTTCATTTCTTCGTTCTTTTCAGCCGTCTTGTTCCTTCTTGCCAAGTAGTGTCCATGCTTTCCCTCAAACTCCAAATACCTGAAACTTAACAATTTTCATCAGATATTGAGAGAAAATATGCATTTGAGGACACTAATTCTATCAAAATATCGCCCTAAATGAGTCCAAATCGTGGACTCATCACTGCGTCAGGAGCGGAGGAAGGGTCTGGAGAGGGATCGTCTTCGTCAATGTTAATTCAATCATAATTAAGTATTATCCTCTAGATTGGAATCATACTCAAATAGTACCCACAATGTAGAAGAAACCCTAACTAGAATTGGGTTTTTGTCATCAAAATTAAGGAAAAATCTAGGGGGCTCTATGGGTGGAAGAACCCACAGATGAATAAGCTAACATACCTTAATTAAAAGCCCTCACCAAGCTTGCATCAATGGAGGAAATCTTCCCTACTTCCTTCTTCTTCTTCTCCTTCTCCTCCTCCTGGTCCTTCTCCTTCTCCTACTCCTCCTCCTCCTCCTCCTCCTCCTCCTCCTCCTCCTCCTCCTCCTCCTCCTCCTCCTCCTCCTCCTCCTCCTCCTCCTCCTCCTCCTCCTCCTTCTCCTTCTCCTTCTCCTTCTCCTTCTCCTTCTTCTTCTTCTTCTTCTTCTTCTTTTTTTTCTTTATTTCTAGAGATAGAATTATTTGGACAGAATTTGGGGTCTTGGAAGAATGAATTAATTGACTTAGTTTAGGGGTCTAATAGGCTTATATAGGTGGTTTAATAACTAATTAACATACCTCACTTAACCCCTAACTAATTAATGACTTAACCCCTAAGTCCCAACTTAAAATAATTAAGTCCAAAACTGCCCCACATACGAGACCCCAACCCACGGACCGTGGGTGGATCTATGGGTCGTACTGCACCCTCATGGGTGGTGGACTGCAGCTGGAAGTTGCAGGTGACTTTAGGCCTTGGACCAAGACCCCTTCCCACGAGGTGTGGGTCCATCAACGACTCGTGGATGCCCTTCGTGGGAGGCACTGTTTTGGGGTCCTCCTCAAGGGCCCCTTAGGTGGTCCTTGGGGGGTCGTACCTTGACACCCTAATCCTAAAATCCTCATTCTAAGTATGGGAAGTTATTTCTATAATTTTAAACCTCATACCAAACTATAAAACTCTAATGAAAGATTCTAGAACTCTCTAGTTTAGCTTACTAGTTTCCCGGGTATTACATATATCAACAAGCTTTCGCATTCACTTACAATTTATTTTTTATTATCATTTTTCTATTAAGTATTTTAAAAGGTTGTAACTAAAAAAAAATTAAAAAAATAATTGATAGTCTATATTAAGAAAGAAACTGAACATATATGAAGTAAAACAAATTCAAAAATATATATATAATAACAAAGTTAAATTAGTTTGATTTTTGAAAAATGTTATCTCGCACCACGAGCCTACACCCTGGACACGTCTGGCACTCGAGAACCACTTCTGGCCCCAAGCGAACCCTTGGTCTGACTCAACTCTCAGTCGAAGACTTACTCAACAATAAAAGAACTTTAAAAGTAAAGTTTAACTCAATGCCTCAAAATAGATAACTTAGAATATTTTAAATAAAAACATTCACTGGCCAAAAGAGGCAACTCAAGTCTTAAACATTAAAAACTGGAAATGAAAAATGACTCATGAACTATTATTGTCTATCTATGAAGCCTCTACTAACTGAGATGGATGTCGGGACAACACCCACGACATCCTAATAATAAAATTGAAAAGTAAACTCAATGTAAAACCCTCTGGAAAGCAAGGAGGCTCACCAACTCTAGCTGGAACACGACTGGATCAACGGAGCGCTGGTTGATGATCCTGATTCCTGTATCTGCATCATAAAAGATGCAGGCCAAATGGTGTCGGTATATGGAATGTATGAGCATGCAAGAGGAAATCTAAAACATGACATAAGCTTGAACTAGAACTAAAGAAACAAATTACCTCGTCTCAACCCAACTCAACCTCAAATCAATTCAATATAAAAGCAATGATAAAGATGCAATATAAAGAAAGCTCTTAAAATAGTAAATAACAACTCAATGTATTTAAAAATACAAGATAACTCAGTTTGTATGTAAAAATATAAAATAACTCTATTTGTGAGATTTTCTAACCGACAACCATCACTATAAGCTAGATGATGATACATCGTCTCGCCCACACTGCCAGAACTTTCATATACCTTACCGGAGTATAAGACATCCTTAACTAAGTGGATCCACTAAGCTATGCTTAAAATGCAGTAAGGAATCATCTAAAAAGTATGACCCTTTCTACCCACGTTGGTTACATGGTTTATGAGGACTTTGAGTTTTTATGAACTCATCCCCATATCGGTCCTCAATACTACTCCCAAAAATATAACGTAGCTCATATGTTTAAAACCATTTCCTCATCCTCAAACTTTTAGATTATTACTCAAAAGGTTTCTCTAAAAAGAGATAGTACTCAAAACTCCTCCTAACTCATTTGGAAATCAAAGTTCCTTCTCATTTTAAGTGTAAAAAAATTTACTCTTGAGTTTACTTAGTTCCCATTTATTAATTTTGAACAATGAAACTCAACTCTACTCATCCTCATACTCAAGACCTCAAGTTTTAAAAGATTGTAAAAGACTTATCAAAGTGACTCGGAAGAATTCTCAAAAGCTAACTCTTAACTGTACCTTGAATTTGAATTATGAATTCAAAGTTGTGATTCATGTTATGAATAATCTCTCGATGTTTAGATGTAGTTTAATGTAGTTAGAATCATAAAGGAGTGAATTTATCCTTTAAAAGAACTCAGACGGGCCAAACGATGGAAGAAAGGGTGAGGGCAGGTAACCCTAGCGCACTGAGTGGAGTGGGGCGCCAACCCCTCAACAACATAAGACTTTTTCTGGCGCATTGTTGGTGCGGCGCGCCAGCCCACTGCCCAAAAAACCCAACAAATTTTCTTTCTCATTTTCTGACTCTACTTCGCCTAGAATCAAATGATTTCTTCCAAACTCACTTAGATTCGAATACCCAACATAAGTACATGGAAATCTACCCAAAACAACCCTCAAAAACCCAACATTCATCTCAAGAATTCATCAAAACCTCAATAATCAAGATTAATGAATGAAACTTCAAGTAAACTCATCAAGAACTCAAATCCTTCAACCTTAAGAATGAAATTGCAAATAAAATCACATGATTGGTGTGTCGGTGAACAAAACCAACACTATGAGAACTCACATACCTCTTAGAGATCAAACCCTTGCCGTAATTCCTCGAAAATCTTCAAGAACCTTGATGAACGCCTTGAACTTGTCCTCTTTTCTCCTCTTTAATTCCTTTCAAAACCATAAGCGTTATATAAGATTACGAACACAGATTCAAACCAGTTTTGACCCCTAAAACCTTACTAAAAATGTTTTAAGCGAAAGGGGTAATGAAAAGACCAAAATACCCCTAATAAATTCGGGTAACTTTTCTTTACTGAACAGACTGATATCAAACGGGCATATCTCCCTTATCCAAACTCAAAACTTAGCAAACTTGGTGGTTTTGGACAGAGGATTCAAAAACCTTTCATTTGATATCTTATGGGCCACCTAACTCATCTTGTACTGAAAGTTATGGTTGTTTGAAGTCGACCCAAAACTTACAACTCAAGCATAACTTGCAAAATTTTCAATTTGACTCTTTCCAAATTAATTATTTCTTTCTAAATCAAGCTCTTTGTAAGGCGAGATGTTACAATATCTCCCCCTTGGTAACATTCGCCCTTGAATGAGATCACTCTAAGTAGGACTAAGGGTGGCAACATATAACACCCAACTCCAACCCCAACATGCAATTGAACACAACATAGCATTTCAATATAAAGAGTGTTATAAGAGTCATTACCTTGGTCTGGAATTTCTCCGGAAGGGAAGAGGTGTGGGTATATCTTGTTCTTATCCTCATCAACCTCCCAACTAGGCTCCTCAACAAACTGGTTCCTCCATAATACCTTGACTAACACAACTCCTTGGTTCTGAACTTGCGAACCTGACGATCAAGTATCTCAACGGGAATCTCCTCATAAGATAGGCTTTCCTTAATACCAATATTTTCAGTAAGTATAATGAATGAAGGATCTCTCATACACTTCTTCAACATAGAAATGTGAAACACCGGATGGACTACTGCTAAATCTAGTTGTAGCTCCAACTCATAAGCTACATTGCCAATCCTCTTAGATATCTTGTAAGGACCAATATACCAGGACTAAGCTTCCTCTTCTTGTCAAACCTCATAACACCCTTCATGGGTTAAACCTTTAAATAAACTCAATCATCCACCTCAAACTCTAAGTCTCTTCTCCTAAGATCGGTATATGATTTCTGACGACTCTACGTTGTTTTCAACCTCTCTTGAATGATCTTCACTTTGTCCATAACTTGATGAGCTAAGTTTGGTCCTGTCAACCCAACTTCAAACCATCTAATAGGAGATCTGCATCTTCTCCCATAAATAGCTTCATAAGGAGCCATCTGGATGCTAGAGTGATAACTATTATTGTAAGCAAACTCTATGAGAGGTAACTAATCATCTCAATTACCCCTAAAATCGATCACACATGCCCTCAACATATCCTCTACAGTCCGGATCATATGCTCTGCTTGACCATCAGTCTGAGGATGGAAAGCAGTACCCAAATTCACCTTCCAACCCGAACCATTCAGGAAAAATGTCCAAAATCATGCAGTAAATTACGCACCTCTATCTGAAATGATGGACACCAGAACTCTATAAAGTATAACTACCTCTTGAATATATAGTTTGTCATAATCCTATGTTGAATAGGCAATCTTTACCGGTAAAAAGTGGGCTAATTTAGTCATCCGATCTACAATCTCCCAAATAGAATCATGATGCCTGCGATATCGCAGCAACCCAGTAATAAAATCCATATTGATCATCTCCCACTTCCATTCGGGAATCTCTATATTCTGAGCCATACCACTGTGCCTTTGGTGCTCTACCTTTACTTGTTGACGATTCGGGCACTTAGCAACTAATTCTGCAATACACTTCTTCATACTACTCCACCAATAGACTTCTCTCAAACCGCGATACATATTTGTGAAACCATGTTGGACCGAATATCTGGAGCTATGAGCTTATTCCATGATGCTATCTTAGATTTCATCCACCTTTGGGACACACAACCTACCTTGATACCTTAATACACCATCTCCCCCTTGTTCAAAAGCCATCAATTTCTGCTTATGAATATTCATCTTCAATTCAAGCAAAACAGGGTTGTGGTCTTGTTTTTTCTTTCACTTCAGACACTAATGATGATTGTTGACATCATTTGGGAGGGCGCAACATCACGGCGACTAAAAAAATAGTTAGATTTTAAAGAATAAACGATTTATTAAAAAAAGTGTAAAAAGGGTTTAAAAGGAGTCGCCACCTAATTTTAGGAAAAATAGAAAATCAACTAATAAATTAACTTAAAAACAGTCTACGAAACCAATACATCCTAGGTAAGGGGTTCAAGTTATTCCGAAGGGAAGGTGTTAGACATCATTCGAAATTCACAATTGTGGGTCCCGACTGAATTTATTTTTTTCAAATTGAGGAGAAGATAAAAAAAAATATACAACTATAATAAACAAGTGATATATACAAGTAATAAAACGAAACAATAATACAAGAAACGACCTAAATTTGCGTAACGTTAACATATACAAAATAGTGAATAAAGAGTATAATTCAATTTTTTTTCAAATAGCTTCAATGGGAAGCAACTCCGTGTACATGTAAAACTTAGTAAAAGTGTTAGTAATAAATAAAAATAAATTAATTAAATAATAACTTAAAAGTAAAACTTGTCTTATTAACATGGGAGACCTTGGAAATCGATGATAATTTCTTGATCGGCCAATTTTAACAAAACAAAATATATAAACTTGAACTAAATTTCCGTCTATTAAAATGGGGAGGCCTCCAAAATCGACGGAGAAATTTTTTCATTGTCCAATGTAAATTAAGATGCAACACCCAAGTAATAACAACATAACAAAATGCTTATGATAACTAAATAATAATAACTTAGCTACTGGAAAAATTAAAAACAATCTTAAAATAAAGAATGTGTGCAATCAACAAGTAACGAACAAAACAAGAACAATAATATGAATAGTGAACAAACAAGAACGAAACCTACTAAACAAAATCAAGAATTGCCAAGATGAAATAAAAGTAAAACACGTTCACCGAAAAGCTACTATAGTCATTAAAAAATAATCTAATAAGATAATGATAAAAAATAATAACAAGTCACAATCAGTGAACACACTAAAACAAAAATGAGTGCATAAGCAATAAATTTCAACATGAAAATTAAAATAACAACTCAAAATAAGGTATCTTTAATGCCAAATAATCTGTAGCTAAAAAATAATCAAGGATTGCGTAAAACAATTTGAAAGTATCCAATAATAAGCAAACCAATATGAAGATGACGAAACTAGCACCCAGGACAAATCAAACACAGTTGCAAAAACCTTTCGTTGCTGGTCAGAGAAAACACAATTTGCCAAGGAATACACAAACATAACTAACAATGGCCGAAGTTTGAACCCCTCCGGCCAGATCTAAAATGAAACGGATACTTGAAAAGCAACAGAACATAGAAGCAAGAAACAAAACAATAAAGCCAAGTAAAGCAATAACTAGGTTAAGTTATATTTGTAAGTGAAAGTTTAAACCTCGCCGGAAATGGTGGTTGTCACTCGTGATGCTCCTTTTTCATCTCTATGGTCGTTGGTGAGCTTGGAGTTGGCATCCATCACAGCTTTTGAGATCTTGTTTGGTGTAGTTGGTTTCTGGTGTGGTGTGGTGGTGTTTTGGAAGAGCTTGGAGCTCGCGGTGGTCGGTGTGGGTCCGGATGCCAAAAAAAATGAGGAATGGAGATATGGTTATGTTCACCGGAGTGAAGCTCGTTGATAACCTGCAAAACAAACAAAAAATCGAAAGGGGAAAAAAAGGAAGGGGTCTGGTACGAGCTGTTTGTCGCAGCAGTGTTGTTTCGTCTTGGAGCCAGCCGGAAAAAATGAGAAGAGGGAAACCGTCTTTGAGCTCGGTGGTGGCTGGTTTTGGAGCGAGATTTGGTGGAGGAGAGTGGTGAATGGAGATGTCTGGTGGCGGGTCTGGTTTGAGAAGAAAAAGGAAGGAGTTGTTGATTGCCAAAACGCATGGCTGTTGGTGGAAAAAATGGTAGTTTCGACCAGAAAAAGGGGAAAACAATAGGGGTTTTTGGTGGTTCACTCGTCAGATTCCGGTGGAACTCCGGTGAACTTGTAACCGGAAAATAATGAATAATAAAAGAATAAAAAATCTGAAAAATTACCCCTAAATTCTTCTCCACCACCCCTTTAACTTAATGAGCAAGCTATTCTTTAAATAGGAAATTGAAAACCACCAATAGTACAATACCATTATCTTAAAATCGTGGGCCAAAACCACCTGTTAATAAAATATATGTATATGAAATCTTATCTATATCAGAATGAATTTTTGGACTGTGCAAAATATCAAAATGAATATTAACAAATGTAACAAATAAAATGAATATTAACAAATGTAACAAATAAAATGAATATGAAAAAATGTAACGAACGTAACCAATGACACGTAAAAAATGCACTTTAACAGAAATAATGATTTTATAAAAAATGAACAAATATTTGAATGTATCCAACCGGCTGTGAAAAAATAATATAAACAAAATTAGCTGATAAAAATCCTAATACTTTGAGAATAAGGATAATTATCAACAAATTGCATTAAAATGGCAAAACATGTATTTTGAACTATTTAAAAAATAAAATTCTTAAAAAGTATTAACTTTAGAAATATCAGACCAAGATTTCGTGTCGACAACGATTCAACCTCATTCATCACCACTACTCCACCTTCATTGGAATCCAACGACATTCAACCGACTGTAACAAAATAATATAAACAGAAATAACTGATAAAAATCCTAATACTTTGAGAATAAGGATAATTATCAACAAATTGCATTAAAATGGCAAAACATGTATTTTGAACTATTTAAAAAATAAAATTCTTAAAAAGTATTAACTTTAGAAATATCAGACCAAGATTTCGTGTCGACAACGATTCAACCTCATTCATCACCACTACTCCACCTTCATTGGAATCCAACGAAAGGACTCCCACGTGTGCAAGTCTGTCCACATCCTTGGCTAATTCCTTCTTCTCTTCCTCAACATGGGAAATACTACCCATAAACAACCTGCTCAAAGCTTTAACATCAACATTAGACTTACTTGGGTGATATAGAATACTCATATCAAAATCCTTGAGTAATTCTAACCACCTCCTTTGTATGAGACAGACCAAGATTTCGTGTCGACAACGATTCAACCTCATTCATCACCACTACTCCACCTTCATTGGAATCCAACGAAAGGACTCCCACGTGTGCAAGTCTGTCCACATCCTTGGCTAATTCCTTCTTCTACTTCCTCAACATGGGAAATACTACCCATAAACAACCTGCTCAAAGCTTTAACATCAACATTAGACTTACTTGGGTGATATAGAATACTCATATCAAAATCCTTGAGTAATTCTAACCACCTCCTTTGTATGAGATTAATCTATTTCTAACTGAATACATACTAAAGACTCTCGTGATCGGTGAAAATATTTACATGAACACCATAAAGATAGTGACGCCATAGCTTCAAAGTGAACACTACAACATCCAACTCTAGATCATGGGTTGGGTAATTCTTCTCGTAAATATTAAGTTGTCTGGAGGCATAAGCTATAACCTTGCCATTCTGCATTAATACACAACTTCGTCCAACTCTAGAAGCATCAAAATACCCAACAAAGCATTGTGTACCCTCCGGTAAGGTCAACACTTGGCAATAGTCAACCTAGTTTTCAATTCTTGAAAGCTCTTCTCACAAGCTTCAGACCATTGAAACTTAATTTTTTTCTAAGTCAACTTGGTCAAAGGGAATGAAATAGATGAAAACCCCTCGAAAAACCTCCTATAATAACCAGCCAATCCCAGAAACTCCTAATATTAGTTGGAGACGTGGGTCTGGGCCAGTTCTGCACTGCCTCAATTTATTGTGTGTCAACTCGAATCCCATCACTAAAAAGAATGTGGCCTAAGAATGCCACAAACTCAAGCCAAAACTCTTATTTAGAGAATTTAGCAAGCAACTCTCTATTCTTGAGGGTTTGAATAATTACTCTAAGATGACTAGCATGATCCTCGTCATTCCTCTAATAGATTAGATTGTAATCACTGAATACGAAAACAAACATATCAAGATAATGCTTAAACACTTTGTTGATAAGGTCCATGAACGCTGCAAAAACATTAATCAAACAAAATGGCATGACCAGAAACTCATAATGACTATAAAGGATATTGAATGTTGTCTTAGGGATGTCACTTTATCTTACTCTCAACTGATGATAGCTTGATCTGAGGTATATCTTAGAAAAACAAGTGGCACCCTGAAGTTAATAAAAAAGATCATCAGTCCTCGAAAGGGGATACTTATTCTTTACCGTAACCTTGTTCAATTGGCGGTAATCAATACACATCCTAAGAGAACCATATTTCTTCCTCACAAATAAGACCGGAGCTCCCCAAGGTGAGACAATGGGTCGAATGAAACCTTTATAGAGAAGGTATTTCAACTGCTTTTTTAACTCTTTCAACTCAGTTGGAGCAATTCTATATGGTGGAATAGAAATAGATCGTGTATCAGGAAGATATCCATACCGAATTTTATCTCTCTCAAGAGGGACTCAGGGAAAATCATCTGGAAAGACCTTTGGAAATTCACTCACAACTGGAACTAACTAAATGGGTGTTTTCTCAACACTAGAGTCATTAACTCTGACTAAGTGATAAATGTACCCCTTGGAAACTAACTTTCTCGCCTGAAGGTACGAAATAAAACGACCCTTAGGCACTGATGAACTACTCCACAACTCTATAACTGGCTCATTAGGAAACTGAAGCTTAACTACTCGATTTCTACAATCAACTGAAGCATAACAAGCATGAAGCCAGTCCATACCTAGAATAACATCAAAGTCCACCATATCTAGCTCAACTAAGTAAGCCATGGTGTCCTTGTGATTCACAGAAATGACACAATCACAATAAACTCTGTCACCTAGAATAGACTCACCAAAAGGTGTGGAAACACTAAAAGGCTTAAGAAGTTGCTCCAGAAGAACATCAAAATTCATAGAAATATAAGGAGTCATAAAAGATAGACTCACTCTTGGATCTAGCAATGCATATACATCAAAAGTAAATACTTTCATCATATCAGTGACAACATCTAGCGTATTCTCTTGCTCTTGGCGACTGGTGATAGCATACATATGGTTTACTCCTTCGCATGTCCCTAAAGTAGCTCCTCTAAGTGCAATTCTGTCTGGTGGAGCCGCTAAAGAGGATTGGGCTCTATTGCCCTCATTACCACTACCATGCCTATTTTTAGGGCACTCTCAAATGAAGTGACCTGCCTGACCACACTTGAAACAAACAGTGGAGCCATCACGACACGCTGATAAGAATGCTATCAAAGTCATTTCATCCAATACTAAGTCCCAGCTATCGTTCAATAGTAATATAACCAAACTAGTGAGTTGGGGTCGAGTTCCAAGGGAGCGGTTCGTACTCAAGAATCAATAGAAAAACATAAAAATGCTCTAGTCAATCATAGCTAAAAACATTTACGAAATAAAGAATGGTTTAAATTAAGGGTGACACACGTGTCAAATATCAAAAAGGGTTTGTAGTCAACTAGCAACTAAAAACAGCAAATAGTATGGAAATACGAATATAGAGACGGGATTCTTGGGATGTGATAGGATTAGGGGCTAAGGTAAACAACCGGGTAACTGCAATTAAAAGTAAACCACTCCAAATCAGTGAATAAGCTAGACTATAGTAGGGGTAAACTTTCTCTCGAATAATTTACCCCGAATCAAATTGGTTTCTCTCGAACACTAATAAGAGGCAATGAAGGACAACCTTCACTTTATTCCATTCACTCTCTCGAGCTGAATGTGTGGAAAAGAGTTTAGGGTTCACTCTCTCGAGCTGAACCCACAACAACCAAATACTCACAAACCATTGAATCAGTAATTTTGATTTTAAAACCTCTCTCTCGCAAGCCAAAAACACGAAGTTAAGATTGTATTGGTAACTACAAACCCATTAAATTCAACCACAATTACTAATCGAAATCACCTTTAACCAGCAATTAAACTATTAACTAACAATACCCAGTAGTTAAATCAACCCATAATCACACCCCAAGATTTGGGGTTTTAGCTAGACATAGTAAAAAGATAGAAATCGATACCAAAATGTGTTTTCATCAATTGGGTACAATTAATATTGACTTTACAAACGTCTAAGATGAAGAATCTTCAACACCCACTTCCGATTTCTTAGAAATGGAAATCTTCAAAGCTAATGAAAAATGACTCCAAAAACAGTTCTAAGTTTTAAAGCTTAATAGTTAACTTGCTATTCTAAAAAATTCCTAGACTCATTGCCTTTTAAACTAAAAATTCAAATAAGTATTATAGTTGTCAAAAAGTGTATCGTGAAGGTCCAGTCGGCGCAGTTAGTCGGGATCGCCGATCCACTCGGTGATCCTCCATTTGGTCGGGTTCATCGCCTTTCTGCATTGGCCTTTAGCAAATTCAAGTTCTGTAACTTTGGGCGATGAAGAACTGTATCGCGGATTCGTTCGGTGACTCCCTGATTGCTCTTTTCTATTGCCGACTTGTCACATTGGAACATTAGGCCAGGTCAAAGCCAATCGGCGACTCGCCTAATGGTTTAGGTGATCCTCAGGCTTTCTTTTCTTTGTTCTTTCAGCTGCCTTATTCCTTTTTGCTTATTAGTGTCCATGCTTTGTGCCTCAATCCAAATACCTGAAATTCAAGGATTTAGATAAGTTATTGGCACAAAATATGCATTTAAGAACACTAAATCTATTAAAATAAAGCCCTAAATGAGTCCAAATCGTGGACTCTTCAACACCCCCAACTGAAACTTTTGCTTGTCCTCAAGTAAAACTCAAGTTTAGCAGTTCAACAAGGATGTCTCAAACAGTGCTACAGAAGAATCAATCATGAATGCATATAAGCAGACTCAACTTACTCATGCAAGGATAATTTGTTCACTCCAAGGTTCCAGTTGTGACTCTCCATTACCAAAGAATCTCAAGATCACTATACTTGCTTCAAATGCAAGTTCAGCTCAACAAAGGTATTGAAATGCCCTTACACAAAGAATGATTCCATATTCACACACAATGGTTCAGTCATTTAAAGTTTCGGTATCAAGATCAACACTCACACTCACAAAGATAAACACAATGCATGATTTCACCCATATGTTTGCCCTTATTTTCCAATCGACTTTTGTTTCAGCTCATTCAAGATCAAAAAGGTCTTTTTAAGGCTTGTACTGGGGCTGAGTGTAAAGGTATGGTCATTTCGGCTTATAGGCTGAAATCCTCATGAAATGTGATTTGAACAACACCTTCTTTCCTTTTCTTCATCATTTTCATTCAAGCTCAAAAGTCACCTCTTATTCATCTTCCATGGACCGTTGGAAACCCCATTTTCTTTGTATTTTTACAACTTTATTCCACAACTTTTTCTTTTTCTTTTTCATTCTTTTCTTCTTTTTCTCTCTCTCTCTTTTTTATATGGAGGAGTTCCATTTTTCTCAAAACATGGACAAAAGGGACTTCTTTGCATATTCTTGATTTACCTTCTCTTTTCACCACACCCCTAACTTAGGCTTTTGGCCTAAGTTGGCCTAAGTTGGCTTTTCAAACAAACTACAAATCATGAGGATTATGGGTAATGAGTTCCATTTTTCTCAAAACATGGACAAAAGGGACTTCTTTGCATATTCTTGATTTACCTTCTCTTTTCACCACACCCCTAACTTAGGCTTTTGGCCTAAGTTGGCCTAAGTTGGCTTTTCAAACAAACTACAAATCATGAGGATTATGGGTAATGGATCAATAAAAGGTCACAATGTTATCAAGTTTCTTCCAAGAAAAGGTTAACGCTGAAAGGGTGCTCAAAAGAGGTTCACACACTCACAAGGTAAGCCACAAAAGATGTATAATGTCAAATTGGTTCACACTCTTTAAAGTTGCCTAAGATCATCTCAAGAAATTGCATCACTTAGTCAACCAGACCAACGGGGCAAATTCTAGGTGTCATCACACATGGTTCACGGTAAGCTCATCACACAAGGCATTGACACCAATGTCAAACAAGACCCCACACTTTAGCTAGTGTGCAATGTTCATCACAAGAGACTCAATCCAGTACATGGCTAGTCACAACGAGATGCAAAAAGCTCACATATTGACTATACAACTTCATTTGGCCTCGTCGTAGACGCACATTCATGTTTGTTCGATTATGAGCACTATTCGAGTAATCGGTATTGATCAAAACCGATACTCAAATTTGCAAAAGAACAGCCACATTCGACACAAACAAGAGGTGGCAAAATTCTTCGGAAGGGTAAAAAATCATATACAATTAAAAACAAGGAGCCACAAGCTGAAGCATCCACAAAAGCACTGTAAAAACACAATTTTAAGTTCAAATCCCAAATATATAAAAAAAACAAGAATCATGAATGTCGCACAAAAGGTGGGCCTCACCCCACCACAAATAAAGCATTTGTCCTCAAATGTAAACAAAATTATCCAAAAGTTAAAATAAAGTAAGTTAGAGAGGGAAGTAAAGAAGGGATCCTATCTACGCAGTTGCTCCATCTGTATGGGCATCAGTGCCCGGTGCATCAGTTTGGACTTGGGCATAAGTGCCCGGGGTCACCTCAGAAGAAACAGTAGTAACACTACTACCAGCTAAGGGTGTATCCGCCAATGAGTCCTGCACAGCTACATCTACCATGGCCTCCTCAGTCTCATTGAGGCCATCATATGAAGCCTCCTCAGCCACCTCTAGCATTTTCTCATCCGTTTCCGCCTCAGACTCGGGATCAGCTGTCTCCTAAACTCTAATCTCATCTCCGGTAGTAGCCGCATGCATAATGGGTACATCTAGGATCTCCACTATCCTGAAGATTATGGACATATCAGTGGACTTCAAGTGATCCACATCACTCCTTAAAGTAGCAATAACGGCCTTTAACACCGCACCTCCTCTGTGGCCCCTTGGTCACGCTCACACACCATTATCCTAGTCGCAAGGGAAACAATGGTAGTGCTCAATGGTGTCACAACATCAGTCAGGTTAGTCTGTATTATGTATGGAATGGAGGTCTCTAGTTTGGTAGCCCGATGATCAGCAGAATGGGAAAGTTTCCCTATACGGAGTAATGTGATCGGGGTCCGGGAGACAGCAGTAGCAACAGGTCTAGGAGGTAATGCAGTAGCAGAAAAACCTAGAGTGTCAGAAGGAGTAGCAGTAAAGGTACCTGAAGGCCCAAGGCCGGAGTAGGCAAAGATGCCTCTGCATTTAATGAGTCTGCATCTACAACCGAGGAAAAGTCCACCGGGGCTGCCTTCTTCTTCTTCTCCACCTCATCCTTTAAATATTTAGCCTCAATTCTCTGGATATCAGTAAAGGATGTGGGAATCACTTCCACATCCTTCTTTGCATCACTCAAAACTCAAGTCCATTTGCACAGCTCGGTGATCAACACCAAGAAAGGAAGTGAGGTGGGGCGCTGCTTTGCACTCATGACCATCTCCTATGCTATAATCATCACCATATTTAGTCTCGTCCCATCAATGATGCAGCCTAGACAGGATGCCTTGGCCAGGCGAAGTATAGACTCATTTAGGGAGGGCATGATCGTGCTGCTGATGAAGCCAACCAATACCTCACTGCTACATTCAAGTCTTTCTTTTCTATTAAAGCCTCTGCCTCCAACCACTTCGGAGTGCCATTAGATATCAAAGGAGCTAACCAGCTCTTCATGTTGTCCAGCGTCTTTGTCCTGATCATATGCAGGCAGTCATCTTCCAGTATCGTAGTGCACTCTAGGACAACATTAAAGGCATGAAAATTGCATTGCACCCTATTTCCTTGGACAACTACGTAGTCAACGGGTTTAAATATTGTTGACTGCTTTTTTCTTTATGGTATCACGGTACTGTATGCATTGTAGAATTCCCTAACCCAACTTGGAATATACGGGCCCCAGGGCTTTGTGAAGATCTAGAACTTATGAGATTTCAGACATCTCATAATCTCAGGGTATCTATCAATGACCCCATCAGTTGATAGATGCTTCTCCTCAATAATCATCCTCTACCCTTCACTCTTTAATCTATTCATGGACTTGGGGGAGGGGGGGACCCTGAACTGGTGGTGCTAGGACCACTGCTTGGTCTAGAGCTGGAGGAGGAGTGGTAGCCTGAGGAGTTCGAATCCTAGACATATCATTCTTTCTTTTGGAATGTAGCTCTGCCCTTTGTGCTACTACCAGCTCATCATCATCAGAAGCTATAGTCTGAGGTTCCTGATGCTCACCCTCACTCTCAGAATTGGTGAGGTAAGTGTTATAGATGATGTCACTATTAGAGCTTTCCTCCGGTGATGCAGGTGCTTCGCCTTTACCCTTGCCTTTCCCACTAGTTGTGTGGAGTTTTGTGGCCTTGCCCGAGGATGCAACTTGGCCTTGTTTCGGGGTGGCATGTCTCTGCCAGCAACCTTAGGTCTAGCCATGGCTGCAAAACATCAAGAAAATTTTAGAAACCTTTTTGTCGAAGCACAGAAAAACATATATGCAGACAGACTCGCTGAACCACTCGACGAGTCACCGAATTGCTTTGGCGAGCTAGATCGGGCTCGCTGAAAGAATTGGCTCAAAATTATTCGCAAGTCGGCGATAGGAAGGGCCAATCGGCGAATTGCCGATAGCTTTTGGCAAGCGAGGGCTAACCCGCCGAAAGTTACAGTGCAAAAAGGGCTCAGGGGTGCAGACAAAGGGCAATCAAAAAGTCTTTCGGTGAGTCACCGAGTGCCTTCGGCAACCTCAGGCTTCTCGCCAAAAGTTACAGAACCAAACAACAAGTATAGCATGAAATTAAAGGCGAGATGGGGATATTAGGTGAACCGCCAAATGGTTCGGCGAGCTTGACCCAGCTCGCCAAACGACCCAAACGGTGGACAAGATTGGGATCGCCAACCTGGTCAGCGACTCACCAATAATTTCTTGGGGTCGCCGAGTTTTACATACACCACATAGAATATATCTTGAGTCCAACGGCGGTCTGGGTTGGTGTCACCGATCTCTTCGACGATGTGCCGACTGGACCTTTAGCTCGCCAATGTGCACTTTCCAAACAGTTTCCACACTTTAACATGCACGATCAACACACCATTATTCTAAACTTAAAAAGAAAGGAAAAAAAATTGGGTTGCCTCCCAAGCAGCGCCTTAGTTAACGTCGTGGCACGACGCAAGTCCATATTTAACCCTCATTCCTTGGGTTGACCATAGTATCACTAGGCAAACCCTCCTTAGACTGTGAATAGACATACGACATCACTTGGTTTATTTGGGCATCTTGCAGCTGATTAATCGTGGAATGAGAGGTTATCATCTGATTAATCTTTAGGTCATTTCTTTCAGTTCATTCAACACTCTATCTTGTTCTTCAATTTTGTGTAGAATGAGTGAGAGAGCCTCTTGATTTTGTTCACTCTCCTGCTGCTTCATCTTTTGACATTCATGATCAGGAAAGTACTTGTCCTTCTTGTTGGACCTTGCCTCTAACTCCATAACTTTCTTAGACAAAACATTCAACTACGTCAACAATGTTGCCCATTCTCGGTCTTTCTCTGTTTCCTTGTTGGTTTTAGCCATGCCATCAAGGAGTTGGGCTACTACTTCATAAGGCTGTTGTATCAAACAACCTGCAAAAAGTGCATCAGCATCATTTTTATTTTCAAGACTAAGATCTCTATAGAAGCACTCAAGTAGCAATTTATCTGGCATTCCATGAGTTGGGCAGTGCTGCAATATTGCTTTAAATCTCGGCCACATCTCATGGATAGTTTCACCTCCCAATTGTTTGAACATTAGGAGGTTATCCCTAAGATTCAACAGTCTCAAAAGGCGATGGTCCATTTGGTAACCATTGTCACTATTCACACTCATTTTTCCTATTTCAACACACAAACAAGCAAAACAAAACTAAAAATAAAGTAAGTATCACTATAGCTAACAAGAACAAAATTCAACCTAACTAAAAATTCTCAAGTAACACCATTCACCGGCAGCGACGCCATTTTGATAAGAACTCTATCAAAATCACTTCATCCAATGCTAAGTGACAGTGATCGTTCAGTAGTAATATAACCCAACTAGTGAGTTGGGGTTGAGTCCCAAGGGAGTGGTTCGTACTCAAGAATCAATAGAAAAGCAATAAAATGCTCTAGTCAATCATAGCTAAAAACATTTATGAAATAAAAAATAGTTTAAAGTAAGGGTACACAAGTGTCAAATATCAAATAGGGTTTGTAGTCAACTAGCAACTAAAAATAACAAATAATATGGAAATACGAATACGGAGACGGGATTCTTGGGATGTGATAGGATTGTGGTCTAAGGTAAACAATCGGGTAATTGCAATTAATAGTAAACCGCTGCAAATCAGTGAATAAGCTAGACTATAGTGTAGGTAAACTTTCTCTCGAACAATTTACCCCGAACCAAATTGGTGTCCCTCGAACACAAATAAGTGACAATGAAGCACAACCTTCGCTTTAGTCCATTCACTCTCTCGAGTTGAATGTGTGGAAAAAGGGTTTAGGGTTCACTCTCTCGAGCTGAACCCACGACAACCCAATACCCACAGACCATCGAATCAGTAATTTTGGTTTTAAAACCTCTCTCTCGAGCAAGCCAAAAACACGAAGTTAAAATTGTATTTGCAACTACAACCCCATTAAATTCAACCACAATTACTGACCAAAATTACCTTTAAACAACAATTAAACTATTAACTAACAATACCCAACATTTAAATCAGCCCATAATCACATAATCACAGCCCGAGAATTGGGGTTTTAGCTAGACATAGTAAAAATATAGAAATCGATACCAAAATGTGTTTCCATCAACAGGGTACGATTAAAATTGTCGTTACAAATGTCTAAGATGAAGAATCTTCAATACCCACTTCCAATTTCTTAGAAATGGAAATCTTCAAATTTTCAACGCTAAGGAAAAATGTCTCCAAAAACAATTCTAAGTTCTAAAGATGAATAATAAACTTGGTATTCTAAAATTTTCTTGAACTCGTTGCCTTTTAAACTAAAATTTCAAACAAGTATTTATAGTTGTCAAAATGTGTACTGCAAAGGTCCAGTCGGCGCAGTTAGTAGGGACCGCCGATCTACTCGGCGATCCTCCCTTTGGTCTGGCTCATCACCTTTCTGCAATGGCCTTCAGCAAATTCAAGTTCTGTAACTTTGGGAGATAAGGTACTGCATCGCAGAATTGTTCGGTGACTCGCTGACTGCTCTCTTCTATCGCCGACTTGATTTTCTCCTTCAGGGCTTGGCACATTGGAACATTAGGTGAGGTCAAGGCCATTCGGTGACTCACCTAATGGTTTAGGTGATCCTCAGGCCTTGTTTTATTTGTTCTTTTAGCTGCCTTGTTCCTTTTTGCTTATTAGTGTCCATGCTTTGTGCCTCAATCCAAATACCTAAAATTCAAAGGATTTATATCAGTTATTGGCACAAAATATGCATTTAAGAACACTAAAATCTATTAAAATAAAGCCCTAAATGAGTCCAAATCGTGGACTTATTACACTCTCCTGGGTGGTTCCTACCACACTTAGTACATGCATGAGTCCAATTACCTCCTTGTGTCGTAGTACCTTCAGACTGTGCGGGTCTAGCTCTGAAATTCTGTGAATTCTTATTCTTGGCTTATGTTGGAAAGATGACTGGTTCGCATTATTCTTCTGTTGTCTGAACTCATTTCATGTTGTCTTAGCCTTCTTGCTTCAGAACTCTTCTCTATCTCTTAGCTTATGCTCCTCAACATGTTGCACATAGATCATCAGCCTTTCTATGTCCATATCCCCTATTGTAACATTCTGGAAAATTTTAGACTAAACTAGTATCTAACCTAAAACTAAATAGGCTAAGTTAAAGCTTGGCGTTAGAACTAGAGCCTTAAAGATACCTTTAAATTCATGGTTTTGTGTTAGGAGGTCATGGCCTAAACCTCAAGGACAAACCTTGAGTCCTTAGGTAAAAAACCCTTAGCGCTGCCAGGCAGTGACCCAAAAAAGGGATTCCACACCACATGGATCAACCCACTCCCCGTAGGGGGGAAGCGTGGGTGAAGCCCTTGTGGAATTTGCCTAAGGCAGTAGCCACGAGTAGGACCCACGCATCGTGGATAGGTCCACACCACGTGGCCTGCCTCCGTAGGTTGAGACCCCAAAAATCCAGTCTGTGAAAGGAACCATGATTAACCAGCACGGGCCGTGGTCCCACCCACGGTCAATGGGTCCCCAAGCATGGATCACCCTGGTAACTGCTTTTTGGCAGTTGAGTCTAGGGGTTCCTTGGTAATTTCCTTATTAATTAATGATTATGTGGTGTCGGTTTAAGCTTTTTTTAAAGGACTCTATAAGTATTTTTCCCACCTAAAATAACCCATCTAAAGTCATATTCATAAATCCCCAAAACCAAATCAAAACCTCTCCAATATTTCTCTCTCTAAAACCTCCATTGAAGAAGAAGAAGAAGAAGAAATCAAGGTCTAGGGCTCAAGAACTCATCTTTTCTACCCAAATTCGTGGAGATACTTCAATTAAGGTATGGTGGTTTTGATTCATGGTTAAATTTTCATCCATGAAGTCCTTAGATTCTCTAATTCAAGTAGATAAAGTCTCCAAAACCTAGGATTTCTATTCTAAGCCATGGATTCTTGCTCAAAACGTTATCATTGATTAAGTTAATGTATATTATGATTGAATTGTTGATTATCATTGTTTTTATGACAAAATCCCCCATGAATCCATGTTTTCCCCACAACCCTAGTTTGTGACTTGTGAATTGGGTAAATTGTAGAAATTATGAGATTGTATTTATAGAAGTTTAGTTCATTGAATCATGTCACCATCTATATCTAATGTAATAATCCTAGATTGATTGGTTGTATGTGATCTATAGCCTTGAAGGGAAAAACATGAGAATTGACTATATGTATGAGATTTGTGTGTATACAATTGGATTGCTTTGAGAGTAAAAAAACTATATTATAATCTAATTGTTGAGCTGATTGGATGATTATCCTCATGTATACACATAGGTCTGAATAGCTGATGAGTCCACAAATTTGACTCATTTAGAGCTATATTTTGATAGAAATTGTGTCCTTAAATGCTTATTTTATCTCAATATTTGATGCAAACCTTTAAGTTTTAGGTATTTGAAGTTTGAAGGAAACCAAGGACACTACGTCGCAAAAAGGAACGAAAACGCTAATAAGAATGAAGAAATGAAGGCATAAGGATCGCCGAGTTCACTTGGCGAGTCGCCGAAGGGTCTTACTTCGCCTTTTGTTCCAGTGTGCTGAGCCCCGAAGGAAAGGATCAAGTCGGTGGAAAAAGGGAGCAGTCGACGCATCGCCGAGAAGATCCGAGAAGCAGTACCATGTCTCCCAAGGACCTAGAGCACGACGATGCTAAGGCTAGTGCAGGACGGGGATGAACTATACCAAAGGGCAAATCACCGAGTTGATCGGTGATTCCGACTAACGACGTCCAATGATCCGCTGCGGCACAAATTTGTGAAAACTATAAATACTAGTTAGAATTGTAGTTTTAAGAGTCGAACAATTATTATAATTTTCAGATAAAATAGTACTTTTTAATATTTTTGCTCTAAGCTTGAAAGGGTTTTCAAAACTTGAAGATCCAAAGGGTTTCATCTTCAAGATTTGAGTTTGGGTCTCTTGGATTCTTAAATTTTGGCTTGTATAAAGACTTAAATCTTCATACCCAGTTGACTGCAAGCTCAATTTGGTATAATTATGTATCTCTTATACATGTGTGGCTAAAAACCCCAATTCTCGGGGTGTGATTTAGCGAATATGGGTTAAGATAATTGTTGGGTCTTGCTTGTTGATAGTTTAATTGTGCTTTTGTTTAGTAGTTGTGGATGAATTTAATGAATTTGTAGTTGCAAATACAAGTTTATTTATGTGTTTTCGGCTTGCCCGGGAGAGAGGTCATAAAACTAAGACTACTAAATTGATGTCCAGTGCGAGTGGGTCGACATGAGGTTCAGCTCGAGAGAGTGAACCCTAGTCCCATGTCCACACACTCAGTTCGAGAGAGAGAGTGTGGGTTAAGGCGTAGGCTGGTCTTCATGCGGCAAGTGGGTGTCCGAGATGAACGCATTTGAAATGGGGTAAGTTGCTCGAGAGAGAGCTTTTCCCCTTTAAAGTCTAGCTTAATTAGTCACAATTATTCTATGAATCTTCTATGGAAAGCATGTACCCAATAATCTTAGCTTAACTCGTATTCCTGTCACATCCCAAGGATCCCCTCTCATTAATTAGAAACCCTTGTTTATTTTGCTATTTTTACTTACTAGTGACAAAACCCCCCATTGTTAATTGACACTCTTGTGTCCCCCTTTAATTTACAATGATTTTAATCATTAATGTCTTTAGCTATGATTAGTTATAACTAAGTTTTAATTTTCTATTAATTATCAAAACCACTCTCTTTGGAACGATCCCAACCCTTGGTTGGGTTACTAAACTATTGTACGATCGTATACACTTGCATCGAAAGTTATCTTGATTACGCAAACATCAAAATGGCGCCGCTGCTGGGGAGTGGTGTTATTTGAGAATTCTTAGTTAAGTAGGATTTTTTATTCTTCTTAGTTTTAGCTTTACTAATCTAAATTGCAGTTTTGTTTTGCTTATTTGAATATCAAAGCAGGGAAATTAGAATGGATGATCATTATGGGTACCACACGGACCATCCCCTCCTGAAACTACTGAACCTCAAGGACAACCTCCTGACGTTCAAACTGAGACAATTCAAGAAATGTGACTGAATTTTCAACCAGTGCTACAACCATGCCCATCTCATGGAATGTCTATTAAGACACTATTGGAGTGCTTCTATCGGGGTCTTGGACCGGAAAATAGGAGCATAGCTTATCAACTTTTCAAGGGCGGTATGCTCCACCAACCCTACGAAATCGTCCCAACACTCTTTGATGGTGTGGTTGAAACCAACAAGGAGGCCCAAAAGAAACACGAGTGGGACGCACTAGTGGCCAAGTAGACATTCTGTCCAAATGAGTCATGAGGTTGGAAGCACAAGCAATGGAAAAGGAAAAGAACTTCTTCCTTTGAGAATTTAGACATGGGAATAAGCATGAGGGTGTGCAAACAGACGATGCGCTTTCTCTCATTCAACAAAAACTTGAAGAGCAAGACAAAAAGTTAGATGAGGGGAAGCACAACATTGAAATGCATATTTTGGGCCAATAACTGATGTAAATCTTTGAATTTCAGGTATTTGAATTTAGGAGCAAAGCATAGACACTAATAAGCAAAAAAGAACAAAACAGCTGAAAGAACGAAGAAAAGAAGGCCTGAGGATCGCCTAAAATCATTAGGCGAGTCATCGAAGGGTCTTGACCTCGCCTAATGTTCCAGTGTACCAAGCCATAAAGGAGAATATCAAGTCGGCGGTAGAAAGGAGCAGTCGGCATTTCGCCGAATGGTTTTACGAAGCAGTGCTTCATCTCCTAAAGTTAAAAAACTTGAAGTTGTTAAAGGTCAAAGCAGAAAGACGATGAAAATGACCAAAGGGTAGATCACCGAGTAGATCGGCGATCCCGACTAACTGCACCGAATGGTCCTTCACAAAACATTTTTGGGAGAATATAAATACGTTTTTAAATTCATAGTTTACTATGCAATTTCAATTTGATTAGTGTTATTATTCAGTTTTCAAGTTGAGATCTTAGAACAGAGTTTTTGGAGACATTTTTCTTTAGATTTGAAGATATCCATTTCTAATAAATTGGAAGTGGGTGTTGAAAATTCTTCATCTTAGACCTTTGTAAATACTATATCAATCCTACCCAATTGATGGAAACACAACTTGGTAACGATTTTTACCTTTTTACTATGTTTAGTTAAAACCCAAATTCTTGGGGTGTGATTATGTGATTATGGGTTGATTTAACTTCTGAGTATTGTTAATTGATAGTTTATTTGTTGTTTAAAGGTGATTTTGGTCAATAATTGTGATTGAATTTAATGGGGTTGTAGTTGCAAATACAATCTTAACTTCATATTTTTGGCTTGCTCGAGAGAGAAGTTTTAAAACCAAAATTACTGATTCGATGGTCTGTGGGAATTGGGTTGTCATGGGTTCAGCTCGAGAGAGTGAATCCTAAACCCTTTTCAACACATTCAGCTTGAGAGAGTGAATGGACTAAGGCAAAAACTGGTATTAATTGCTGGTTATTAGTGTTTGAGAGAACCAATTTGATTCAGGATAAATTGTTTGAGAGAAAGTTTATCCCCACTAAAGTCTAGCTTATTCACCGATTTACAGTTATTTTACTATTAATTTCAATTACCTAGTTGTTTACCTTAGCCCATAATCCAATCACATTCCAAGAACTTGTCTTCATATTTGTTACTTTTGTGTTATTTGCTGTTGTAGTTGATAATTACAAACAAACCCCCTAATATTTGACACTTGTGTCACCCTTAATTTGAGCCCTGCTTTATTTCGTAAATGTTTTTAGCTATCATTGACTAGAGCATATTTTGACTTGTCTATTAATTCTCGATTACAAACTACTCCCCGTGGGATTCGACCCCAACTCACTAGTTGGGTTATATTACTGACTAACGATCATTGGCACTTAGTATTGGATGAAGTGTCCTGATACGTGAAATCAAAATGGCGCCGCTGCCAGGCAATGGTGTTATTTGAGAATTTTTAGTCAACTGGAAGTTTGTTCTTATTAGTCATAGTGATACTTACTTAATTTTAGTTTTGTTTTGCTTTTTTATGTGTTAAAACAGGCAGAATGAGTGTAAATAGTAACTATGAACAAATGGATCACCTTCCGTTAGAAGTGATGAGGTTCAGGGATAATATCCTAATCTTCAAACAGCTAGAAGGTGAGTAGACTCATGAGTTGTGGCTGAGGTTTAAAGCACTGCTAATGCAATGCCCTACTCATGAGATTCCCGATTTAGTTCTATTGGAATGCTTCTATATGAGTCTTAGCCCCGGGAACAAAGGATTGATTGATCAACTTAGCCCTGGTGGTCTTGTACGACAACCCTATGTAGTCGTAGCTCAACTCCTTGATCACATGGCTGAGTCCAACCAAGAAGTATAAAGGGATTTCCACTTAGCCAATTTGTTAACTCAACTAGACAAGTTGACCCAAAAAGTTATGGAATTTGAAGTCCAGGGCAAGAAGAAGGATCGATATATTCCTCCCCATGAGCGGAGCAAGCCTAACAACAATGAGGATGGACAAGTTGAAGCAACGCTCACACTTCTTCTCAACAAAGTCAATGAGCAATATAGAGTGCTGGAAGAGTTACGGGAGAATGTTGCAATGATAAATCAGATGATAACCTCCCACTCCATGATTATTCAGCTACTAGAATCCAGATAAACCAAGTGATGTCATGTTTTTACAGACAACCTAAGGAGGGTTTACCTAGTGACACTAAGGTCAACCCCAAAAATGGAGTTTGAATGAGGACTTGCGTCGTGCCACAACATTAACTAAGGCGCTTCTTGGGAAGCAACCCAATGTCCTATCGCTTAAATTTTGATTTTGGAAATAATGGTGTGTTGATTGTGCAGGTTGAAGTGTGGAAAGTGTTTGAAAAGTGCAGTTTGGCCACTAAAGGTCCAGTCGGCGCATCGCCGAAGAGATCGGAAAGCCTAACCTAGACCGCCGTTGGACTCAAGACAATTTCAAATTGGAGTCTGTAAAACTCGGCGAGCCTAGGACTCAAGACAATTTCAAGTCGGTTTCCAAACCCTGTGTTTATATTTGAGAAATTTGTACTCATTTACAATGAAATTATATTGTTAATATGGGCTGGGCCTCTCTGATAGGATTAATTTTTTTGAATGCCTATTTTTATTTGAAAAATCTTGCGTGTAATGTTTATACTGTTGAAATCTTGTATTTTTGTGCTTTAAAATTGGTTAAAATTTGTGGGATTGTGCTTGCATGTTGTTAGGTCCATTTGGGTGAAGTCTAAGTAGCCCGTGTTTGTATCAAACGATGTAATTTTCCCAATGATAGAGTGGGTGATGTCATCCTTAAGGGCAAAAATCTTCAATTGGCCAACTTTGGCAAAACTGAGAGAAGTCTGAGTATCCCGGGGAAATGGGTGTAATGGGTCTTGCTTTAATTTAACTAGTTCATGCTTTAATTTTGTTTTCGGGGGTTGCAGGGTTGTATTCGAGAAGATGTTCAAAATAGGCACGTTGGGTCGTTTGGCAAGTTGGATCGAGCTTGCCAAGCCACTCGGCGGTTAGCCTAATGTCCCCATCTCGCCTTTAATTTCATGCTTAATGGGTAGTTTGATTCTGTAACTTTTAGTGAGAAGCCTGAGGTTGCCGAAGGCACTCGGCGACTCGCCGAAAGACTTTTTGATCGCCCTTTGTCTCCACCCCTATATCCTTTTTGCACTATTAATTTCGGCGAGCTAAACTTTGCTTGCCGAATGATGTTGGTGATTTGCCGAAAGGCCTTTCCCATTGCCGACATGCAAGAACTTTTGAGCCAATCCTTTTGACGAGCACTATCTAGCTCACCAAAGCAATTCGGCGACTCACCGACAGGATCGGTGAGTATGTCTGCAACTATGTTTTTCTGTGCTTCTGATTGAAATGTTTCTAACTTTTTCCCGATGTTTTGCAGATATGGTGAGAACAAACATTGACATTCCACCCTGGATAAGAGCACAGGATATCACGATTAATGAAGGGGGGTAAAATCCTACAAAGAGAGGCAGGCAAGAGCCTCCACTGGGTGACAAAGGCAACTACAAAAGGCCCATATCTGAGAGAGTGATTGTTGACACCCAGGCTGTTTATCTGAGCCTAAGGATGAGCAGCCTTTGTAGTCCCGGCGGGATGAGATCAGGGCTAGATCTCACCCTACCTCAGCCAGAGTCCCTCCAGTTCCCACACCAGTAGACCCAGTACTAGCTCTGGCACCTAATATGGCTCCTATGCCACCAGTGGTCCCTCCTCCCAAGCTTCTGAACAGATTGAAAGGTGATGGTTTGCAAACCATCCTTGAGGAGAAGCTATTATCGACAGAAGGTATATCATGCAAATACTTTGATATGAGGGACACCCTCCACTTGCATAGATTTAAGTCGTTTACTAGGCCCCGAGGGCCCTATATTCCTTCATGGGTCCTAGAATTCTATATGGCATATGCTGAACTGGTCCCAAAGAGTAAGAAGAAGGGAAGTGAATTAAGACCAGTAAAGTCGGTCATGGTTCGGGGCAAGGAGGTTGGGTGCAGCAGTGAGTATATTAACACTATCTTGGATAGAGCGATGCACTCTGCACACCCTTATGAGGGATTACCTGTCGCTCTGTCCTTAGACGAGTTAAAGGGTTAGTTGGCCCCGCTGATTTTTGATACCACCTCAAGGTGGATAGAGGTAGGAGTACCCATAGAGAAGAGGGATTTGGGTATGTCATTGAAGATTTGAAGATTTCCATTTCTAAGAAATTCTTCAGTGGGTGTTGAAGATTCTTCATCTTAAACCTTTGTAAAGACTATATCAATCCTACCTAGTTGATGGAAACACAACTTGGTAACAATTTTTACCTTTTTAATATGTCTAGCAAAAACCCTATTCTTGGGATGTGATTATGTGATTATGTGTTGATTTAACTGTTGGGTATTGTTAATTGACAGTTTATTTGTTGTTTAAAGGTGATTTCGGTCAATAATTGTGGTTGAATTTAATGGGGTTGTAGTTGCAAATACAATCTTAACTTCGTGTTTTTGGCTTGCTCGCGAGAGAGGTTTTAAAACCAAAATTACTGATTCGATGGTTTGTGGGTATTGGGTAGTCATAGGTTCAGCTCGAGTGAGTGAATCCTAAACCCTTTTCCACACATTCAGCTCGAGAGAGTGAATGGACTAAGGTGAAGGCTGGTCTTAATTGCTGCTTATTGGTGTTCGAGAGAAACCAATTTGATTCGGAATAAATTGTTCGAGAGATAGTTTATCCCACTAAAGTCTAGCCTATTCACCGATTTACAGTTATTTTACTATTAATTTCAATTACCCGGTTGCTCACCTTAGCCCATAATCCAATCACATCCCCAGAACCCGTCTCCATATTTGTTACTTTTGTGTTATTTGCTGTTGTAGTTGATAATTACAAACAAACCTCCTAATACTTGACACTTGTGTCACCCATAATTTGAGCCATGCTTTATTTCATAAATTGGACTCATTTAGGGCTATATTTTAATAGAAATATTTTCCTCAATTGCTTATTTTATCTCAATATCTGATGAAAACCCTTAAGTTTCAGGTATTTGAAGTTTGAAGAAAAGCATGGACACTACATCGCAAAAAGGAACTAACAGGCTGAAAAGAACGAAGAAATAAAGGCCTGAGGATCGTCGCGTCCACTTGGCGAGTCGCCAAAGGGTCTTACTTCGCCTTTTGTTCTAGTGTGCTGAGCCCTGAAGGAAAGGATCAAGCCGGCGGAGAAAGAGAGTAGTCGGCGTATCGCCTAGAAGTTCCATGAAGCAATACCATGTCGCCCAATGACCCAAAGCACGACGATGCTGAAGGATGGTGCAAGACGACGATGAACTACACGAAAAGGCAAATCGCCGAGTTGATCGGCGATTCTAACTAACGACGCCGAATTATCCGCTGCAGCACAAATCTGTGAAAACTATAAATACTAGTTAGAATTGTAGTTTTAAAGGTAAAACAATTATTATAATTTTCATATAGAATAGTACTTTTTGATTTTTTTGCTCTAAGTTTGAGAGGGTTTTGGAGACTTGAAATTCCAAAGGGTTTCATCTTCAAGAATTGGATTTGGGTCTCTTGGATTCTTCAATTTTGGCATGTATCAAGACTTAAATCTTCATAACCAGTTGAATGCAAGCTCAATTTGGTATAAATTTCTATCTCTTATAATACATGTGTGGCTAAAAACATAAATTCTTGGTGTATGATTTAGCGAATATGGGTTAAGATAATTGTTGGGTCTTGCTTGCTGATAGTTTATTCGAAGTTTAAATATGATTTCGCTTAGTGGTTGTGGATAAAAATAATGAATTTGTAGTTGTAAATACAAGTTTATTTATGTGTTTTCGGCTTGATCGAAAGAGAGGTCGTAAAACTAAGACCACTAGATTGATGGTTAGTGTGAGTGGGTCGACATGAGGTTCAGCTCGAGAGAGTTAACCCTAGTCCCATGTCCACACACTCCGCTCAAGAGAGTGAGTGAGTTAAGGCGTAGGCTGGTCTTCATGCGGCAAGTGGGTGTCCGAGAGGAACACATTCAAAACGGGGTAAGTTGCTCGAGAGAGAGCTTATCCCCCTTAAAGTCTAGCCTAGTCACAATTATTCTATGAATCTTCTATCGAAAGCATTTACCCAATAATCTAGCTTAACCCGTATTCCCGTTACATCCCAAGAATTCCCTCTCATTACTCAGAAACCCTTGTTTAGTTTGTTGTTTTCACTTACTAGTGAAAAAAAACCCCATTGTTAATTGACATTATTGTCCCTCTTTAATTTCCAATGTTTTTAATCATTAATGTCTTTAGCTACGACTAGTTAGAACTAAATTTTATTTTTATATTAATTATCAAAACCACTCTCTTGGGAACGATCCCAACCCTTGGTTGGGTTACTAAATTATTGTACGATCATAGACACTTGCATCGGAAGTTGTGTCTTGATTATGCAAACATCAAAATGGTGTCGCTGCCGGAGAGTGGTGTTATTTGAAAATCTTAGTTAAGTAGAATTTTTTATTCTTCTTAGTATTAGCTTTACTAATCTAAATTGTAGTTTTGTTTTGCTTGTATGAATATCGAAGAAGGGAAATAAAGATGGATGATCATTATGTGTACCACACGGACCATCCCTTCCTGAAACTATTGAACCTCACGGACAACCTCCTGACGTTCAAACAGGCAGGGAATGAGACAATTCAAGAAATGTGGCTGAAGTTTCAATCAGTACTACAACCATGCCCTTCTCATGGAATGTCTAACAAGACGTTGTTGGAGTACTTCTATCGGGGACTTGGACAAAAAAATAGGAGCATGGCCGATCAACTTTTCGAGGGCAAAATGCTCCACCTGCCCTACGAAGTTGTCGCAACACTCCTTGATGGTATGGTTGAAACCAACAATGAGGCCCAAAAGAAACACGAGTGGAACGCACTAGTGGGTCAAGTAGACATTCTGTCCAAACGAGTCATGGGGTTGGAAGCACAAGCCATGGAAAAGGAAAAGTACTTCTTCCTTCGTGAATGTACACACAGGAAGAACCATGGGGGTGTGCAGAATGATGAAGCTCTTTCACTCATTCAACAAAAACTTGAAGAACAAGACAAGAAGTTGAATGAGATGAAGGACAACATTGAAATGCTGAATGAAACATCTGCCTCAAACTCCATGACTATTCAGTTGCAGGATGCTCAAATCACCCATTTGATGACAGGTCGCTATCCACCGTTCGCCGAGGACTCGCCTAACTACAGCATGGCTGACTCCGAGGACGAAGAATAGTTGTTGACTTGCGTCATGTCACGATGTTAACTAAGGCGCTGTTTGGAAGGCTACCCAAAACCCTTTTATTGTTTTACGTTGGTTTTAGAAATAATGGTGCGTTAATTGTGCAGGATGAAGTGTGAGAATCATTTAGAAAGAACGAGGTTGGCGAGAGAAATGTTCGGTTGACAAGTCGCCGATTAGCTCGGCGACCACGCTTTATATCACCGTTTGGATTTCCAAATTGACTAGGGGATTCTGTAAAACTCGGCGAAGAATGTGACTACTCGACGTGATGCCGAATTGTTCGGCGCTCATGACTAATGTCGCCGAATAGGCAAGAACTAGATGGTTTTTGAAGAAAAAGGTTTAAAAGTTTGAATGTCCTATGCTTTCCCTCATTTTCAAACGTTGCAAGCATACACCTAGTCTTATTTCCAATATCAGTGCATCTCTATTGTATTTTGGTTGATTAATTTGTGCTTGGAGTCGGAGTTCATTGCTTCCTAGCATCCCAATAGCACAAAAGGTTAGTGTCCCGCACCCTATAACTATATTTTCAAAAGTGTACTCATTTGCAAATGTGTGATCTTGTCGAAATCTACTGAGCCTTCCTGATTGGCCTTATTTCTTTATGTATCGATTCTTCTTCTATAACCTTGCATTTACTGCATGAACTGTTGAAGCCTTGTTCTCCAATGCATAGAGTGGGGTTAATGTGTGATGAGTGGTATTAGTATGTTATGGGTCCTAGTCGAATTTGTGCTTTTTTGGGCTTAAATTGCCTTTTCGGGGGTTGTGGGGCTGATTTTGAGAAGTTGGGTTAGAAGTAGGCACGTTGGGTCATTCGGCGAGCTGTGACGAGCTCGCCGAACTACTCCGTCGTTCCCCCAATTACCCTATCTCGCCCTTATGATCATGCTTTATTTGTTGTGGAGTCTGTAACTTTCGACGAGAAGAATGAGGTCGCCAAGAGTATTCAGCCACTCACCGAAAGTCTTCTTGTCGCCCTTTGTCTGCACCCTTAACTCCTTTTGCACTGTAACTTTCGGCGGGCATCCTTTTGTTCGCAGAAAGTATTCGCCGATTCACCCAATGTACTGCTGAGTCTGCCTTCTTTTCTAACTTTATCTCAAGGCTTTACAGACATGGCCAGACCAAAACTTGCACGAACAAATATGCCACCCCGACATATAAGGGCATAAAACTCCAAAAGAAATACTGGGACAACAAATCTCCCTAAAGCAAGGAGCGAGAACAAGAAAGACAATTCTAGCAGAAGGAGTCCCATTGACCCTAATATCCTTGTGTGGGCTCGAGGGTTCATTAACGCGATACATGCATTCGGAGCAGCTCACGATTTAGATAATATAGCTAAGGCTAGTATCGTTGCAGCAAATGAGGCAAACAGAGATAATGAAAACCAGAGTCAGAATGACAACACTCCGGGCACTGATGCCTAGACAGATGGAGCAACTAAGTAGACAGGATCCCCTCTTTACCTACCTCTCTGTCTTTCTTTATTTTAATTCTGGATATTATGTTATTTACATTTGAGGACAATTGCCTTTTAATTGTGGTGGGGTGAGGCTTACCTTTTGGGTGCTATTTGTGACTCGTGCTTTTATGTATATATTTGGGTTATTTTGTTTAAAATTGTGGTTAATACTGCTTTTATGTGGATGTTTTAGCTTGTGGCTCCTTTTATTTTAAATTGCAAAATAATTTTGACCCTTCCAAAAAATTTTGAGGGTTGTTCTATTTAAAATTGTGGTTAATACTGCTTTTATGTGGATGTTTTAGCTTGTGGCTCCTTTTATTTAAATTGCAAAATGATTTTGACCCATCCAAAAATCTTTGCCAACTCTCGTGTGTTGAATGTGGCTATTCTTTTGCAAAATTTAAGTCTCGGTCCCGATCAATACCGATGACTTGAATAGTGCTTACAATCGAACGAACATGAATGCACGGCTACGATGAGGTCAAATAAAGTTGCATAGACAATATGTGAACTCTTTGCATCTCATTGTGATTAGCCATTTATCAAATCGATTCTCTTGTGATGATCGTTGCACACTAGCGAAAGTGTGGAGTCTGGTTTGATTTAAGTGTCGATGCCTTGTGTGATAAGCTTAAATTGAACCATGCATGACAACACCTAGAATTTTCCCGATTGGTCTAGTTGACTAAGTAAGACTTTCTCTTGATATGATCTTAGGAAACTTCGAAGAGTGTGAACCAATTTGACATATACCTCTTTTGTGACCTACCTTGTGAGCGTGTGATTTTCTCTTGAACACCCTTTGAGCCTTACCCTTCTTTGGAAGAAACTTGATGAAAACTAGACCATTCTTAATCCATTACCTATAATCCTCTTGAATTGTGGTTAATTGAATTGCCAACTTAGGCCAAAAAGCCTAAGTTGGGGGTGTGGTGAAAAAGGAAAAAGGAAAGTCTCCTTTAACCCATGGTGTTGAGAAAAATGGAAACCCTCCATACAAAAAAAATGAGAAAAGAGAAAGAAAAAAAAAGAATGAAAAAGAAAGTTGTGGAATAAAGTACAAAAGAGATGGTGTTTCCAAACAATCCATGGAAAATGAATAATAGGATGACTTATGATCACTAAAGAAAATTATGAAGGAAAAGGAAAGGAAGTGTTGAGAGCACCACATGTCATAAGGATAAAAGTCACTGAGCCTAAATGACCATACCTCCACCCGCAGCCCCGATACAAGCCTTGTTAAGACCTTTGTGATCTTGAGAAAGTCGAAACAAATGTTGATTGGAAAATACGGACAAACATATGGGTGCAAGTATGCATTGTGTTCCTCTTTGTGAGTGTGAGCATTGTATCTGATTCCTGAACTTTAAATTGATTATACCTTTGCATGTGAAAATGAAATCATCATTTGTGTGAGGGCATTCGAAGGCTTTTGTTGAGCTTGAACTTGTGTTTGAAGCAAGTATTGCGAGCTTGAGAATCTTTGGTAATGGTGTGTCACAACTTGAATCTTTGAGTACACACTTGATCTTTGCATAAGTAAATTGAGTCTTGTGTAGCACTGTTTGAGACACCCTTCTGAACTCGAGTTTGCTTGAGGACAAGCAAAAGTTTAAGTTAGGGGTGTTGATAAGTCCTCAAATTGGACTCATTTATGGACATATTTAATAGAAATTGTGTCCTCAATTGCTTATTTTATCTCAATATCGGATGAAAACCCTTAAGTTTCAGGTATTTGAAGTTTGAAGGAAAGCATGGACACTACGTTGCAAAAAGGGACGAAAAGGCTAAAAAGAACTAAGAAATGAAGGCATGCGGATCGCTGAGTCCACTTGGTGAGTCACTGAAGTGTCTTACTTCACCTTTTGTTCCAGTGAACTGAGCCCTGAAGGAAAGGATCAAGTCGGCGGAAAAAGGGAGCAGTCGGCGTACCGCCGAGAAGTTCCGCGAAGCATTACCATGTCGCCCACTGACCCAGAGCACGACGATGCTGAAAGATGGTGCAAGACGGCGATGATATACACCAAAAGGCGAATCGCCGAGTTGATCGGCGATTTCGACTAACGACGCCGAATGATCCACTGCAACACAAATCTGTGAAAACTATAAATACTAGTTAGAGTTTTAGTTTTAAAGGTCAAACAGTTATTATAATTTTCATATAGAATAGTATATTTTGATTATTTTGCTCTAAGTTTGAGAGGGTTTTGAAAACTTGAAGTTCCAAAGGGTTTCATATTCAAGAATTTGATTTGGGTCTCTTGGATTCTTCAATTTTGGCCTGTATCAAGACTTAAATCTTCATACCCAATTGAATGCAAGCTCAATTCGGTATAAATTTCTATATCTTATACATGTGTGGCTAAAAACCCCAATTCTTGGGGTGTGATTTAGCGAATATGGGTTAAGATAATTGTTGGGTCTTGCTTTCTGATAGTCTATTCGTAGTTTACATGTGATTTTGTTTAGTGGTTGTGGATGAATTTAATGAATTTGTAGTTGCAAATACAAGTTTATTTATGTGTTTTCGGCTTGCTCGACAGAGAGGTCGTAAAACTAAGATCACTAGATTGATGGCCAGTTTAAGTGGGTCGACATAAGGTTCAGCTCGAGAGAGTGAACCCTAGTCCCATGTCCACACACTCAGCTCGAGAGAGAGTGAGTGGGCTAAGGCGTAGGCTAGTCTTCATGCGAAAAGTGGGTGTCCGAGAGGAACGCATTTGAAACGGGGTAAGTTGCTCGAGAGAGAGAACTTATCCCCCTTAAAGTCTAGCCTAGCCACAATTATTCTATGAATCTTCTACCAAAAGCATGTACCCAATAATCTAGCTTAACCCATATTCCCGTCACATCCCAAGAATCCCCTCTCATTACTTAGAAACCCTTATTTATTTTGTTGTTTTTACTTACTAGTAACAAAAACCCTCATTGTTAATTGACACTCTTGTGTCCCCCTTTAATTTACAATGTTTTTAATCGTTAATGTCTTTAGCTACGACTACCATTGTACGATCGTAGACACTTGCATTGTAAGTTGTGTCTTGTTTACGCAAACATCAGACATCAAGTATATCACAATTCATAACATATTCTGAGGAAGATGCCTCTGCCTCAGTTTTTCTCGCAAAGGCGTAACACTTAGTCCTATCATCATGACAGGCAACTTCCCTGCCTGGTTGCACTGTACCTCTGCCTGTGTTACCATTTCCCCTACCTCTGTGGCCTCGCTGATTTCCTCCTCACCCACATTGTGGACGCCCTCGACCATTATTACCATTTCCCGAAGGTACCACTTCTCTAGACTGCTGTTGCGCGGAATCCATCATGCGTGCGTGGGGACAATCTCTCCTCATATGCCCAGGTTCTCCAGAATTATAGCAAGTACAATCAAAAGATGGCCTGTTGCCCGTTAGAGGCGCGACTCCCTGGCTATATATCCTAAATAAAATTATGAGGTGGAGTTCCCGAGTAATTACCTGTAGAGGCGGGCATAGCGGACTGAATTGGTCTGGCTGCAAGTGTTGGCCTCCCTGACCCTTTGGAGTAAGAACCTTGAAAGTTACCCGAGTTCTTGGCCCTTTTCCCAATGCCTTAGCCTGACCGTCTCGCCTTACCCCCTCTACTTTCTTCACAAAGTGTGTTACTTCATTAAAGATTTTCCCTGTAGAAGTCATATGAATAGACAATACATGTAATTCTTAATTTAGTCCCTTAACAAATAAATGGATCGTCTCTTCCTCAGTAGTTACCAATGGAACTTGGCCTCATAAGCAGCCACAGACATACCACCTTGCTCTAAAGTCATCAACTCTTCCTTCTTACCATCTCTCAAAGTCCTAGGGACATACTTCTCTAAAAACAGGGCATGAAATTGAGTCCAAGTAAAGGGAGGTAAATTTGAAGATCTGCATTCTACATAAGCTCTCCACCAGTGGTTAGCCTCACCTTGAAGTTTAAAAGTCACAAACTCTACCCCATGTTGATGGACAATTCTCAACTTATGAAGTCTCTCATAACAATCTAGGATGAACTCATATGCATCCTCAGTCTCGGAACCATGGAACACAGGCGGTTTCAACTTCAAGAACTTAGTCAACATTTCATGCTCATTACCAGTCATAACAGGACCAAACAAAGTACGGAAGAAGGCATCAGTACCTACTGTTCCACCCACCTTGGGTGTAATGACAGCAATAGGGGGATTGGGAGCTTGAACAGGTGGAAGCACTCCAGGACTAACCAATCCTTTGAAAAATGACATGTTTTGTTGAGCTAAGATTGGGTCTATAGGAGGAATACCTGTCTACACCTCATCCTCTTGTCCAACATCCTCAACATTTTCAACCTCAATATTCTCCTCTATCTCTTCATTATGCACATGAGAAGCCTAATTCCGGGGAACATTCTCAAATGGCGCTCCATCCCTAGTAGGCGCTACACTTCCTCGGCCTCTACCCCTAGCTCTTCCTCTACCCCTGCCTCGACCGTGACCTCTTGTTGTAGATTCCTTAGCTGGAGCAGTGACGGGAGCTACGGGTCTGACATCGTTGAATCTAGTGTTAACCATCTACAAAATGAAGAGTGAAGGGAATCAAGTTATAGCACAAAAGGAGACAAGAGAAAACATAGAGATTTCATAAAGTCCTATAGCCTCTCGAAGAAAAGTACATACGTCTCCGTACCATTCCGCAAGACTCTACTCATTTTGGTACATCGAGATCAACGAACCGAGGCTCTGATACCAACTCTGTCATGATTCAGACCGTCGTGAGTGCAACCCACACTAACCCTCTTGTAACGACCCGGAAAATGATAGAGTGAAACTAGAGCCTCACATGTGAGTTTGGAGTCGAGAACTTAATGAAATGATTATATTTGAATTTGACCCAAAAAGTTCTATAAAATGTGCTTCGAAATTTACCAGAAACTTGTT
>NW_006239076.1:977025-1006259 GCF_000226075.1 Solanum tuberosum | reverse complement strand
AGTTCTTTTGTTCATGTAATAGACACTTTTAGTTTTGTTTTGATTGTAAAGGGTTGTGTCCCTACTTATGTTTTGTGTTTGTGTCTAAGATGGCCATGTGAGACTTAGACTTTCGCTGTGTGTTTTTAAAGTTGTTTTAATGAAGTTTAAATGTGTGGATGTAAATAAGTTTTTTTTTATTCCGCACTATTTTCATTATTGAATGCAATGAATGACTATGTGGCTCGTATAAGACCCCTTCGGGGTCGAATACGCCATGTTACGACTAGGGCGTACTCTCGGGTCGTGACACCTCTGGTGGGAGAACCATTACTACAATCCAAACTATCAACTTAACCAAAACACTGATGCACTAAGCTACAGAAACAAGTTAAATGCTAAGGAAAGAAAATAAGGAGTTCCCATAAACTCCAAACCAAGAGTCTAATAACTTAAACAATTGCGGAAATACGCCTAGAACCTAAAAGTCAATGTACCAAAACTCTAACAATGAACCAAAAGTCTAATGGAAAATAGGTACAACCCCATATTAAAGATAATAAATCCTAATGCAATAGGCTAAGTCCGAAATTGTGGACATAGACGAAAGAGAACTAATGGAAGCCCGGAAGAACACGCTCACCCTTGAATTCGAACGATCATTGATCTTTTAAGCGAGGTCTATCAATAGCCGCCTAAAGATTCCCTATACTCAACAAGGAAAGAGCAAGTGCAGTATTAGTACACAACCACAGTGTACTAGTAGGATCATGCGGCTATACCACTAAGTGCAACATACATAAGCCAATACAACATAATAATAACATGTATACGCCGAACATATACAATATCAATATAATTACGAATACGAACAGTTTCACAATACCAGGATATACAATTATGTCAACTCATTGGTCCTCTCATGGAACCCAAACCCAAACAGTTAGTATACCGGAACGTGGTACCTGATCCAATGTTTATGTCGAAACGTGGCAACCGATCCCATATTTATGTCGGAACGTGGCAACCGATCCAAGTTAGTGTGCGCAACATAACACCCGATCCATTCATAAAGCCACAATCACAATCACAAGTACATTCTCATAATCATACAATTAAGTCATGATTCATGGCATTCATCATTCATCTATCCTCATTTACAACTAGTGTGATCAATAATGCAACATTCGCATACATACATGTATTATATGAAGCAAGAACAAACATACATCCCACAACATGAAATCACAATCATCACCTACCTCGAAAAAAGCTTGAATCCCCTAAGAATCTTGATTATTCCCTTTCCGAATTCGTTCCGCTTGTTCTTGGTCTACAAACGAGTAATATAACACGAGAATCAATAAACAAATAACTATTTACCCGAATTACCCATAATTCTATCAAACCTTTGATTCCCATACCCAGATTAGGGGCTTTTCCACCATAATTCTCATATCAAAATTCTCCCCCATCGATAATTAACCACTAGATTACAATCTACAGATCGAAAAATGGATTCGGGGAGTTAAAATCTTACCTTTAGCCTTACAAATGGTGAAAAATCGTCAAGAAAACACCTGGGTTCGTTCCTTAGCTCTCAAGTTCAAAAATTGCCAAATAAAACATTTTTGGGATTTATTTTTGATTTTAAGTCGCGTCTATCCCGCTACGGCGGCATCCGCCCTGCTACAGTGGCCCCGCCCTGGCGGGAGAATCCCACCTGAGCGGCTTGCACGGAACGAGTGAGTAAAATTAATAATTCCAAGACCCCCATTTCACAACACACCTTCCACCAACGTAACTTAGTAACTACCCGTTCACGCTAAAATCAATTCTAGGAGTTCTACTCGCCTGAATTCAATTTCGTAAAGTCGTACAAGTTCATTAACGTCTTGTCTATCTACTCATGTGATCAAATTCATAATTAGATCACCAAATTTCTGCCAGATTTCCCTAGACCTCATAGACTCCGATTTCTTCCAAATCTGGACTAGGTTGGAAAAATCCAAATACTACAAAAAAGTTTTTCAGCCCAAAAATTTTCCCCAGTGACGTTTTTATAACGACGGGAACATGTTGTTACACTAAAACTTTCAAAACTCCTACAATTACGACAAAGTGTAATAAAGTGAAAAAGTCATAGCCATCTCCAAAACTATAAATATTAATTTACATTTAAATTTTTAATCTTGTAAGCTAATCAAACACTTTTAATTCAAAATTTTAATTATTATCAAAAGGTCGTAGCCAGGCAATTGCTTACATTTGTAAAAATTTCCTACAATTAAATGAACTTAAATAAAATAAATATCTATTTAAGCATTTTTCTATATACAAATGTGTAAAAATAAAGAATTAAAAATTAGAGGGAAAAAATCCTAAAAAGACCATTCCATTCCCACGAAGAATTCAATTTATTACATTTTATTATTTTACTTTTGGACAATCGATTTTCAAAAAGTGAATGGATAAAGGGGTGTTATGAAACTCTTTATCTGAAATTATTTTTTTAATTAACGAATAATTTATATAATTATATAAAAGACCTTTAAAATTGATAATAATTAAAATTAGACTAAAATATATAATTATGCATAAGCAAATTTATCTGAAACTGGTTTTTTTTTCACACGCACTATTTAAATAATATCTGATGTTTAGAAAAAAAATATTATTTTACTGGTGTTGATAATTTCAAAATATTAAGTATGTGTTTTTTTTTGTATGTTGACATTTTTCATTAGTTAATTTAGTTGGTGACATGTGTCAAACCTTAATAAAATAATTGAATTAATACTCTTATTGTTTTATACAAAGTAAGCATTTAAAATAAAATTAAAAAATTATTGCTTGCTTCAAAAACTCACTATTAAGTCTACAGTAATTTAAAAAAAATGTTACATTAAAAATAATAAAAAGTACTCATCTTTCTGGCATTAATTATTTCATTGAATTTAAAAAAATATTAGACTTTGAGAAATAAAAAGAAAATTGGCAGTAATAAAAATATACAAAAACAGAAAGAAGAAAAAGCTACTATTTTACCTTAATTATCTCAACAAAACAGATAGAAAAAAAAACATTTTTCTTTACCATCTAAAATTTCAGTTTAATTTGGTAATAATATTTTTAATTGATTGGACATTTCTAAATTTCTTCTTTTTTACATTTTATTTAAATTTACATTTTTGTTCGTACTATAATATTTTCTTACACTCAATTTTATTCCTTAAAAACTATAAGAAATAGGGTAATATGCATAAACCATTACAATAAATGATATTACACATTTATAGATACTATTATATTAATTACGATTCCTTGAAAATAAAGATTTTCAATTGCACATATTTAACATTTTAATAAATGTGAAGATATGAACATTAATTCAATAAAAAAAAATGTTAGTGTAAATTATTGAATAAAAAATTAACAGAAAATAACAAAATTAAAAAGTATAGATTAACTTCGCTAATATTAAATAAAAAAATGTACAACATTAAGAAAATATCAATCACAATAAAAATCATCAAAGATTACAAATATAAATCAAAAGACATAGAAAGCTCATTCGATCTCAAAGAATTTAAGTGCAAAATATGACATAAACAATCTAATTGAATGAAATAAACCAAAAAATCACCAAACATTATATATCTAAAAATGTCATCATGTGTAGATGATTTTCACTTTGATAAATATTGTTCCTCGTCTTCTTCTTATACTTTTTACTATTTCCTTTGCAAATATATTCTATTTTTCTTCGTCTGGCATCAAATAATGTACCTATTCGACCAAAAAAAGATGAGGAAAAGAAGAACTGAAATATTTCAATAAATAACTTTACAATTTGAAGAAAAATAGATCCATTAATTCTCTTAGTTGAATTATTTATGTATATATAGAAAATCTAGATAATGGATAGAGAAGTTCTATATAATTAAATAATTGATGTACCTATTAAAAATACTAAGAAATATTTTTTTTGTCAAAATAACTGTAAATATTCCTATAACTGAATATATTAAAAATAATCTTATTATTTAATATTTTTAATAATATAAAATTAACTAAAAAAATCAGCGTCTTCTTAATTATTAGCATGTAACATCCCGCCTTAGAAAGAGCCAAATTTAGAAAGAACTAATTTGGAAAGAGCCAAAATGAAAATTTTGCAAGTTATGCTTAAGTTGTGAGTTTTGGGTCAACTTCAAACGACCATAACTTTCAGTACAGGATGATTTAGGTGGTCCATAAGATATCAAATGAAAGGTCTTTGAACCCTCTTTCCAACGCCACCGAGTTTTCTAAGTTTCGAGTTCGGATGAGGGAGATATGCTAGTTTGAAATCAGCTTGTCTAGTTAAGAAAAGTTTCCCGAATTTATGAGGGGTATTTTGGTCTTTTCCTAACCCCTCAGCTTAAAACGTTTTAGTAAGGTTTTAGGGTTCTAAACAGATGTTGGTCAGTTTTGATAATCCTAAATTACGCTTAGGGTTTTGAGAGGAGTTCAAGAAGAGAAAAGAGGAGAGGTTCAAGGCGTTCATCAAGGTTCTTCAGGATTTTCGAGGAACTTTTTCATGGGTTTTATCCCTAAGAGGTATATGAATTTTCATATTGTTGAGTTCGTTCACCCACACACCAGTCATGTGATTTTATTTGCAATTCGTTCTTGAGGTTGAAGGATTTGAGTTCTTCATGAGTTTTCTTGAATTTCATTCATTAATCTTGATTATTGAGGTTCTGATGAATTCTTGAGATGAATGTTAGGAATTTGAGGGTTGTTTTGAGTAGATTTTCGTGTACTTATGTTTGGTATTCGAATCTAAGTGAGTTTGGAAGAAATCATTCGATTCTAGGTGAATTAGGGTCATAAAACGAGAAAGAAGATTTGTCGAGTTTTCTTGGCAGGGGGCTGGCGCGCCGCGCCAGAAGTGCGCCAGAAAAAAGTTTTTTGTAGTTTAGAGGTTGGCTTCCAGTGCCACTCAGTGCGCCAGGATTGCCTGCCCCATGCCATATTTCGTTGTTTGGCCGATCTGAGTTCTTTTAAAGGATACCTTCACTCCTTTCTGATTCTAACTACTCTAAACTACATCTAAACATCGAGAGATCATTCATAACATGAATCATAACCTTGAATTCATAATTCAAATTCAAGGTAGAGTTAAGAGTTAAGTCTTGAGAAGTCTTCCGAGTCATTTTAAGAAGTCCTTCTTTGGAATCTTTTAAAACTTGTTTTAAGACATGAGTACTTGAGTATGAGGATGAGTATATTTGAGTTTCATTGTTCAAAATGAATATATGGGACCTAAGTATTCCCAAGAGTAAATGCTTTTACATTTAAAATGAGGAGGAAACTTTGATTTCCAAATGAGTTATGAGGAGTTTTGAGTACTATCTCTATTAAGAGAAACCTTTTAAGTAATGATCTCAAAGTTTGAGGAGGAGGAAATGTTTTTAAACAAATGATCTAAGTTATATTTTTGGTAGTAGTATTAAGCACCGCTATGGGGATGAGTTCATACAACTCAAACTCCTCATAAACCATGTAGCCAACATGGGTAGAAAGGGTCATATTTGTTAGTTGATTCCTTATTGCTTTTTAAGCATAGCTTAGTGGATCCACTTAGTTGAGGATGTCTTATACTCCGGCAAGGTATATGATAGTTTTGGATGCGTGGGCGAGGCGTTGTATCATCACATAGCTCATAGTGATGGTTGTCGGTTAGAGAATCTCCCAAATATAGTTGTTTTGTATTTTTTTTACATAGAAACCGAGTTATCTTGTATTCGTAAATACATTGAGTTGTTATTTAATATTTTAAGAACTTTCTTTATATTGTATCTTTATCATTGCCTTTATATTGAATTGAGTTGAGGTTGAGTTGAGTTGAGACGAGGTAAATTGTTTCTTCAGTTCCAGTTCAAGCTTATGTCATGTTTTAGATTTCCCCTTGCCTGCTCCTACATTCCATGTACTGACGTCATTTGTCCTGCATCTTTTATGATGCAAATACAGGGAATCAGAATCATCAACGGGCGCTCTGTTGATCTAGTCGTGTTCTAGCTAAAGTTGGTGAGCCTCTTTGCTTTTTGGAGGGTTTCACATTGAGTTTACTTTTCACTTTTATTATTAGAATGCCGTAGGTCTTGTTCTGACGTCCATCTCAGTTAGTAGAGGCTTCATAGATAGACAGTAATAGTTCAGGAGTCTTTTTCATTTCCTGTGTTTAATATTTAAGACTTGAGTTGCTTCTTTTGTCCTGTGTTTGTTTTAATTTTAAACAATCTAAGTTATCTATTTTTAGACATTGAGTTAAACTTTACTTTTAAAGTTCTTTTATTGTTGAGTAAGTCTCCCACTGAGAGTTGAGCCAGGCCAAGGGTTTGCTTGGGGCCTGAAATGGCTAACGAGTGCCAGTCGCGTCTGTCACGACCTAGACTGTCGTGAGTGGCACCCACACTCACACTCCGGTGGGAGAACCATTACTACACACCAAACTAACAACTCAACCAAATACTAATCATTAAAGTTACGGAAGCAAGTTAAATGGTAAGGAAAGAAAATAGGGAGTTCCTATAAACTCCAAAGCAAGAGTCTAATAAATAAACAAATAAAGAAATACGCCTAGAACCTGAAAGTCAATGTACTAAAACCCTAACAATGAACCAAAAGTCTAAAGGAATAATGGGTACAACCCAACTCAACATAAGAATATGTAAACAACAAGTCTAAGTCCGAAATGTGGACATAAACAGAAAGAGAACTCATGGCAACCCAGAAGAACTGGCTCACCGTTGAATTCAAAACGATCACTGATCTTCTAAGTGAGGTCTCTCAATAGCTGCCTGAAGATGCTCTGTACTCAACAAAGAACGAGCAAGTGCAGTATCAATACACAACCACAGTGTACTGGTAGGATCACGCGGCTATCCCACTAAGTGCATCATACATAGGCCAATACAACATAATAATAACATGTACACACCAAACATATATATATTATCAACATCATTACGAATTCAAACAGTTTCACAATACGAGGATATACAATTATGTTAACTCATTGGTCCTCTCAAGGAACCCAAACCCAAACCCAAACAATTAGCATACCGGAACGTGATACCTGATCCAAGGTTTATGCCAGAATGTGGCAACCGATCCCATATTTATGACCAAACGTGGCAACCGATCCAAGTTAGTGTGTCGGAACACAACACCCGATCCATTCAACAAGCCACAATCACAAGTACATTCTCATAATCATACAATCAAGTCATGATTCATGGCATTCATCATTCATCTATACTCATTTACAACAAGTGTGATCAACAATGGAACATTCGCATACGTACACGTATTATAATGTAGCAAGAACAAACATATATAACACAATATGAAATCACAACCATCACCTACCTCGAAACAAGCTTGAATCCCCTAAGAAACTTGATTCTTCCCTTTCTAGATTCGTTTCACTTGTTCTTGGTCTACAAACGAGTAATATAACACGTGAATCAATAAACAATAACTAATTAGCCAAATTACCCAAAATTCTATCAACCCTAGATCAAACCCTTGATCCCCATACCCAGCTTAGGGTTTTTTCCACTATAATTCTCATATCAAAAACCTCCCACATCGATAATTACCCACTAGACTACAATCTATGGATTGAAAAACGAATTCAGGGAGTTAAAATCTTACCTTTAGACTTAAGAATGGTGAAAACCCGTCAAGAAAACACCAGGGTTCGCTCCTTAGCACTCAAGTTAAAAAATTGCAGAATAAAATGTTTTTGGGGTTTATTTCCGACTTTAAGTCGCGTTTGTCCTGCTATGGTGGCACCCACCCCGCTACAGCGGCCCTGCCTTGGAGGGAGAAATTCAACCTTAGCGGCTTGCACGAAACCAGTGAGCAAAATTAATAATTCCAAGACCCCCATTTCACAACACACATTCCAGCAACGACACTTAGAAACTACTCGTTCACACTAAGATCAATTCCAGGAGTACTACTCGCCCGAATTCAATTCGTAAAGTCGTACCGGTTCATTAACGTCTTATATATCTACTCATGTAATAAAATTCATAATTAGATTACCCCATTGCTACCTGATTTCCCAAGACCTCACAAACTCCGATTTAATCCAAGTCTGGACTAGGTTGGGAAAATTCAAATACTACGAAAAAGTTTTCCAACCCAAAAATTTTCCCCGTTGGTTTTTCTATAACAATGGAAACAGGTCATTACAATAGATACCAATTTACCCATCACTCGTCCCCGAGTGAAAAAACTTAGGAAAATAGGCTAGAGAAGGAATGGAGTAGTACCTAAATCGATGAACCACTAGAGATACCTGTCTCGCATATCTCTCTCGATTTCCCAAGTAGCTTCCTCAACTGGACGATGCTTCAATTAAACTTTCACAGACTTAATCTCATTGGTCCTCAGCTTACACACATCACGATCAAGAATTGCAATCGGTTACTCCTTCTTTTGGAGGTCCTTGTCTTGCATAATTGAGTCTCACTTAATGATATAATCCACATCACCATGATATCTCTTCAACATGGACACATGAAATACCAGATGAACTCTCGATAGGTTAGGAGGTAAAGTCAATCTATATGCTACCGGTCCTACATAGTCAAGAATCTTAAATAGACCAATGTATCTAGGACTAAGGTTTTCCCTTCTTACCAAATCTCATTACCGCTTTCATTGGTGATTCCTTAAGAAGAACATTATCACCAGTCTAAAATGTCATGTCTCTCACCTTGTGATTCGCATACTTCTTATGTCTACTCTGGGCTGCTAGAAGCTTAGCTTGAATAATCCTCACATTATCTTGAACATCCTTCACTAAATCAACCACCAAAGGTTTCACATCTTCAGCCTCGAACCATCCTATGGGTGATCTACATCCTCCCCATATAATACCTCAAACGGTGTCATATCAATGCTGGAGTGATAACTATTATTATAAGAGAATTCACACAAAAGTAAGAACTTATCCCAATGCCCTCCAAAATCAATCACACATGCCCTCAACATGTCTTCTAACACTTGAATAGTCCTCTCTGACTGCCCGTCTGTCTGTGGATGGAAAGCGTTACTAAAAGTGAGTTGTGTGCCCAATTCATCATGTAATGTCCTCCAAAACTTAGAAGTAAATTGTGTACCACGATCTGAGATGATAGAAAGAGGCACCCCATGCAATCTCACTATCCCTTTCATATACACCTTAGCCAATTGTTCAGCATTATAATCTATTCTTACCCGAATAAAATGGGCTGACTTAGTCAATCTATCAACCACTACCCAAATAGAATCAAACTTCCCCAAAGTCTTGGGAAGACCAACCACAAAATCCATGGCTATCATTTCCCACTTCCATTCCGAAATTGTCATTCTCTGAAGCAAACCCGCAAGCCTTTGATGCTCATATTTTACTTGTTGGCAATTTTGACACTTAGCCACAAACTCCGCTATATCCTTCTTCATGCCGACCACTAATAAATTCGCTTCAAATATCGTTACATCTTTGTTACACCCGGATGAATGGAATATCGAGAACCATGAGATTCTGTCAAAAATTTCTGAATCAAGTCATCAACTCAAGGAATACAAATCCTTCCTTTAAAACTGAGCACACCTTCTGCATCAAGAGTGGTCTCTTGTGCCTTACCAATTGCAATCTTCTTCTTAAGTTCAACCAAATTTTCATCCTCAAATTATTTGTCCTTGATTAAATCTGTGAATGTGGCCCTAATTTCAATGCTAGCTAACACCCCACCTTTCTCTGAGATGCCCAAATGCATGAACTTAGACTCCAAGGTCTGAATTTCCATAGCCAAAGGTTGCTTGGTAACACTAAAGCAATCTAGACTACCCATACTCGATATTTTTTTGACTCAAAGCGTCTGCCACTACATTAGCCTTACCCGGATTTTCTTGAATGGTGACATCATAATCCTTAAATAACTCCATCCACCTTTGTTGTCTCAAATTCATATCCTTTTGTTTGAACAGATCCTGCAAACTACGATGATCAGTAAACACTTCACACTTGACATCATAGAGGTAATGTCGCCAGATTTTAAGAGCAAACACTATCGCTGCCAACTCCAAATCATGTGTTTGATAATTCCTCTCATGCATCTTCAACTGTCGCGATACATAAGCTATAACATTCTTATCCTACATTAAGTAACACCGAAACCCGAATGAGAAGCATCACAATAAACAATAAATTTCTTACCCTCCATCGGTAATGCTAGAATAAGTGGTATAGTCAAGAGAGTCTTGAGCTTTTGAAAGCTCTAATCAAACTTTTCAGCCCATTCAAATGGTACATCCTTCTTGGTCAAATTTGTCAAGTGAGTGGCAATAGAAGCAAAATTCTTCACAAATCGACGATAGTAGCTAGCAAGCCCCACAAAACTCCTAACTTCCGTCACAGAGCTAGGTCGAACCCAATTCTTAACCGCCTCAATATTTTGGGGATCTACCATTACCCCTTCTTTTGAAACTACATGCCCCAAAAATGCAACCGAAGTCAACCAAAATTCACACTTAGAAAATTTAGCATATAACCTTTGTTTCCCAAGAACACCTAGCACAATACGAGGATGGTCGGCATGCTCTTCCTCACTTTTCGAATAGACCAAAATATCATCAATAAAGACTATCACGAATGAATCAAGAAACGGCTTGAATACCCCATTTATCAAACTCATACAAGTTGCAGGCACATTAGTCAACCCAAACAACATAACTATAAACTCGTAGTTCCCATAGCGGGTTCTAAACGCCATTTTGGGCACATCTTCAGGCTTAAATTTTAACTGATGGTAACCACACCTTATATCAATCTTAGAAAACACTGATGCACCTTGCAATTGGTGAAAAAGGTCATCTATTGGAGGAAATAGGTACCTGTTTAGAATGGTGACCATATTCAATTGTCGGTAATCTATACACATTCTCAGACTGCCATTATTTTTCTTAATAGACAAGACAGGAGCATCCCACGAGGAAGCACTAGGATGGATGAATCCTTTATCAAGAAGTTATTGGATTTGAGCCTTCATCTCTCTCAATTCTACCAGAGCCATGCGATATGGAGGGATGTAAATGGGACGAGTACTAGGTTCTAAGTCAATGCAGAAATCTATATCTCTATCCGGAAGCATACCAGGCATGTCATTAGGATACACTTCTCTAAATTCTGACACCAAAGGAATAGACTCAATAGATGGAGACTCAACCTCAACATCTCGAATATGAGCCAAATAAGTCAAACAACCCTGCCCTACTAGTTTTCTAGCTTGAATGAAGGATATGATCTTAGCTTGCTTAGGCTTGTACACCCTTTCCCACTCTAACTTTCCCCTTCCCAAAATTTCTAGAGTCACTGACTTAGTATTACAATTAAGCACAACATAATAGGAGGACAACCAAGTCATGCCTAAGATTATGTCAAAGTCAGTCATATCCAAAATCACCAAATCAGCCCAAGTCTGATAATCGATAAACATAATAGGACAAGAAAGATAGACATGGGTGACTATGATACACTCTCCAACTGGGGTAGAAACATGGATGGGGGCTTCAAGTATATCACAATTCATATCAAATTATGAGGCAAATTTCACGGATACATAAGAATAAGTAGAACCCGGATCAAATAACACATTAGTCATCCGATCACAGATAAGAATAGTACTTGTGATCACTGCGTCCGACGCCTCTGCCTTAGTTTTTGCCCAAAAAGGTGTAACATTGAGCCCTATCATCGTGACGGGTGACTTCCCTGCCTAGTTGCATTGTACCTCTGCCTGCGTTACCATTTCCCCTACCTCTGTGGCCTCGTTGATTTCCTCCTCGCCCACTTTGTGGACGCCCTCGACCATTATTACCATTTCATGTGGGTACCAGTGCTCTAGACTGCTGCTGCGCGGAATCCATCATGCGTGGATGGGGACAATCTCTCCTCATATGCCCAGGTTCCCCATAATTATAGCAAGTACGATAAAAAAAATGGCATGCTGCCCATCGAAGGCGCGACTCCCTTGCTATCCTGAATCAAATTATAAGGTGGAGTTTCAAGTAATTACCTGTAGAGGCGGGCATAGCGAACTGAATTGGTTTGGCTGCAATTGATGACCTCCCTGACCCTTTAGAGTAAGAACCTTGAAAGTTACCTGAGTTCTTGGCCCTTTTTGCCAAGGCTTTAGCCTGACCGTCTAGCCTTACCCCCTCCACTTTCTTCACAAAGTTTGTTACCTCATTAAAGTTTCTCCCTGCGGAAGTCATATGAACAGACAATACCTTTAATTCTGAATTTAACCCCATAACAATTAGGTGGATCCTCTATTCCTTAGTAGTCACCAATTGCGTAGTATATCTAGACAAAGCATGGACCTTGGACTCATAAGCAACCACAAACATACCACCTTGCTCCAAAGCCATAAACTCATCCTTCCTGCGATCTCTCAAAGTCCTAGGCACATACATTTCTAAAAATAGGGCATGAAACTAAGTCCAAGTAAGTGGAGGTAAAACTAAAGATCTGCATTCCACATAAGCTCTCCACCACTAATTAGCCTCACCTTGAAGTTGAAAATTCACAAACTCAACCCCATGCTGATGGACAATTCGCAACTTATGAAGCCTCTCATAGAAATCTAGGATGAATTCATATGCATCATCACTCTCGAAACCATGGAACACAAGTGGTTTCAACTTAAAGAACTTAGTCAACATCTCATGCTCATTACCAATTATAACAGGACCCAACAAAGGATGAAAGAAGGCATCAGTACCTACAGTTCCACCCACCCTGGGAGTAGTTATTGCAAACGGGAGATTGGCGGGAGCTTGAGTTGCTTGAACAAGTGGAAGCACTCCAGGACCAACTAATCCATTCAAAAATGAAATGATTTGTTGAGGTAACACTGGGTCTATGGAAGGAATCCATGTAGTCTCACCCTGCACCTCTTCCTCTTGTCCAACATCCTCAACATTTTCAACCTCAATATTCTCCTCCATCTTTTCATGATGCACAAGAAGAGCCTCATTCTGGGGAACATTCTCAACTAGTGCTCCATCCCTAATAGGAGCTACCCTTCCTCGGCCTCTACCCCTAGCTCTTCCTCTACCCCTGCCTCGACCATGACCTCTTACTGCAGATTCCTCAGCTGGAGCATTGACGGGAGCTACGGGCCTGACGCCATTAAATCTAGTGTTAACCATCTGCGGACAGAAGAGTGAAGGAGGTTAGATACCAATTGGAATCGCCAGATACCAATTGGAATCAAGTTATTGCACGAAAGGAGACAAGTGAAAACATAGAGATTTCCTAAAGTCCTATAGCCTCTCGAAGAAAGGTACAGACGTCTCTGTACCGTTCCGCAAGACTCTACTAGACTCATTTTTATACATCGAGATCAATGAACCTAGGCTTTGATACCAACTTTGTCACGGCCTTGATCGTCGTGAGTGACACCGGCAATAACCCTCCAGTGGGAGAACCATTACTACAACCCAAAGTAACAACTCAACCCAAATACTAAGCAGTAAAGTTACGGAAGCAAGTTAAATGTTAAGGAAAGAAAACAGAGAGTTCCCATAAACTCCAAACCAAGAATCTAATAACTAAACAAATGCAGATATACGCCTAGAACCACAAAGTCAATGTACAAAAACTTTAACAATAAACCAAAAGTCTAAAGGAAAAATGGGTACAACCCAACTAAATATAAGAATATCTAAAGAACTAGTCTAAGTCCGAAATATGGACATAAATAGAAAGAGAACTCATGGTAGCCCGAAAGAACTGGCTCACCCTTGAATTCGAAATGATCACTGATCTTCTAAGCGAGGTCTGTCAATAGCCGCCTGAAGATTCCCTGCACTCAACAAAGAACGAGCAAGTGCAGTATCTGTATACAGCCACAATGTACTGGTAGGATCACAGGGCTATCCCACTAAGTGCAACAAATATAAACCAATACAACATAATAATAACATGTATACACCAAACATATACAATATCAACATCATTACGAATACGAACAGTTTCACAATACCAGGATATATAATTATGTCAACTTATTGGTCCTCTCATGGAACCCAAACCCAAACAGTTAGCATACTGGAACGTGGTACCTGATCCAATATTTTATGCTGGAACATGGCAATAGATCCCATATTTATGCCGGAATGTGACAATCGATCCAAGTTAGTGTGTCGGAACGCAACACCCGATCCATTTAACAAACCACAATCACAATCACAAGTACATTTTCATAATCATACAATCAAGTCATAATTCATGGCATTCATCATTCATGGCATTCATCATTCATCTATCCTCATCTACAACAAGTGTGATCAACAATGCAACATGCACATACATGCAGGTATTATAATGAAGCAAGAACAAACATGCATCACACAATATGAAATCACAATTATCACTTACCTCGAAACAAGTTTGAATCCCCTAAGAAACTTGATTCTTCCCTTCCTGAATTCGTTTTGCTTTTTCTTGGTATACAAACGAGTAATATAACAAGAAAATCAATAAACAATAACTAATTGCCCGAATTATCCACAATAGTATCAACCCTAGATCAAACCATTGATCCTCATACCCATATTAGAGCTTTTTCCACCATAATTCTCAAATCAAAACCCACCCCATCAATAATTACCAACTAGATTACAATTTAAGGATAAAAAAATGGATTCGGGGAGTTAAAATCTAAACTTTAGCCTTAAGAATGGTGAAAAACCATCAAGAAAACACTTGGGTTTGTTCCTTAGCTCTCAAGTTCGAAAATTTTAGAATAAAATGTTTTTTGGGTTTATATATAACTTTATGTCATGTTTGTCTCGCTATGGCAGCACCCGCCCCGCTACAGTGGACCTACCTTGACGAGAGAAATCCCACCTTAGCGGCTTGCACGAAACCAGTGAGCAAAATTAATAATTCCAAGACCCCCAATTCATAACACCTTCCACCAACAACACTCAGAAACTACCCGCTCACCCTTAGATCAATTTTGGGAGTTCTACTCGCATGAATTCAATTCGTAAAGTCATACGCGTTCATTAACATCTTATTTATCTACTTATGTGATAAAATTCATAATTAGATCACCCAATTGCTACCAGATTTCCCTAGACCTCACAGACTCCAATTTCGTCCAAATCTTGACTAGGTTGGGAAAATCCAAACACTACGAATATGTTTTCTGACCTAAAAATTTTCCCGTTGACTTTTCTATAACAATGGGAAAAAGTCGTTACAGCGTCCAGGGTGTAGGCTCAGGGAGTGACAAACTTGGTATCAGAGCAAAGAGTTCAAGAGTCCTAGAGTGTATATGAAGCCGTGTTTGTAGAGTCCTAGTTATCGATGTGAAGTGTGCCACATCTATAATTAGGAGGCTGAGACATTTAGGAAACATTTCCCTTCTTTTATACTCTTAGTGTGTGATAGAGTTTAGCTCTATAAATTTTCTTTCTAATTCATGCTTGCGCGTATCTTTTCGGATCATGCCTCCACGAAGAGTTATTTGTGGTCGTCCTGCTGGGAGGAATGTTGATCCTTAGGATCAAGGGGTACCCAATGCACCAAAAGTTCAACCCCAAGGAGAGGTCACAAATATTGAGGTCCTATGATACTATCTGAATGTTCATTTAAGTGGTGACCAACCAGGCTGGACAACAAAGAGGGAGTCGACAAGATGTTACTGATACGTCCAAGATTCATGAAATCTTATGGATGAATCCTCCAAACTTCACCGGTTCAAGTTTCAGTGAGTATCCAGAAAACTTTATGGAAGAGTTACATAAAGTATTTGAGGTGATACATGTTACGGATGCGGAACGTGTGGAACTAGATGCATACCAACTGAAGGGTGTTGCTAGAGTCTGGTACGATCAATAGAAGAAGAGTAAAGTTGAGGGTTCACCGATTGTGAGCTGGGTTGTGTTCGAAGAGGCCTTCGCAGGGTGTTTCTTTCCCTGTGAATTAAGAGAGGCAAAGGTAATAGAATTCCTTACACTTGAGCAGGAATCTATGAATGTGCATGAGTACAACCTCAAGTTCACTCAACTGTCTTGTTATGCTTCGGAGATGGTTGTTGATATGACGAGTAGGATGAGCTTGTTTGTGTCTAAGTTGTCTCGTTTGTTAAGCAAATAGGGTAAGGTTGTGATGTAAATAGGTGTCACGGCCCAAGGGTACCCCCTAGACTTAACATAGCACATGGAACCCCGAAAGCGACCCAAGTAAGCCACTTAGCTTATCATCATCACATAAGTATAGAATAATAAAGAATAGAAACACATTTTCAATTCATTAAGAATGTTTTCATAAAAGTAAAGCGGAAGTCTAGACATAGTCTCAGTTAGCCATCTACGACAATCGAAGTCTCAAAATAATAGGGTCACAGCCCTTGCAATAAAGAATAGGAAAGTGTCTAGTACAATGAAAGGAACGAAACAAAAATATAGCACTTGTCCTCGGATCTATGAAAAAATACCACAAGCTTTGGAGAATAGTCAATCCAAGCCTTGAACTAGAAGGAATCACCTCAAATGCTGGAACCTACACTTTGGAAAAATTGTAGAGGAAATATGGGTTAGTACAAAAATTGCACTAAGTATGGTAGCTATGCATGAAAATCATTAAATATGCTAAAATGGGAAATTTTAGTCGAAAACTATGCATTTGACCAAGTTTATGAAGTATCATGGAAATAAGTGTAAAGGCACATGATACAAGCATATTCAACATATAAATCATCTCATCATAATGGAAACAAACCATAAGAACCATCAAAGCATCCTTGTGCAATGCATGAGTAAGATCCCATACTCCTACCCATACTAAGGAAAACTCATTAAGTGATTATAGTTAATAACTTCAACTCTAGTTCATTCTATCATAGTGGGATTAGCTTTAACCGACATAGACCATGAGAGCTTAATCATGAAATTCGGTGATTACCCCACACCAAAAAGGGGTGGTCCTACTTGCCTAAGGTAGAACTATACGCTTAGCTTACGTGGATCGACTAGCTAAAGACCTATATGGGCACATGTTTTATGGGATAAGGGGATTGTTACTAGAAAACCTGGTCTCTACTAACGTGAGGGCTTCCATCCCAAGAGATTGTTCCTAGAAACTCGGCCTCTACTATGGTGAGGGTTCCATCTCATATCATTATCCTCTCGGTGCTAAGCAAACTGCCATTGAGTTTATATTAAGTCTTGAATTAACTTTATAATTAAGGAATAATGTGTTGATACTCTATCCCACAATTCACTCTAAGCTCCTAGGTTCATTAGGGGAGACTAGTCTTCAACCCTTGTAACCACTATATGTGACAAACCTTTCACATTATAAGCTATTCATACCTAAGTGTATAGATGAGGATAATCATCCAATCAACTCAAGAATTAGATTATAATATAGTTACTTTACTCTCAAAGGAATCCAATTGTATACACACAAATATCATACATATAGTCAATTCTCATGTTTTGCCCTTCAAGGCTATAGATCACATACAACCAATCAATCTAGGATTACTACATTAGATATAGATGGTGACATGAGTCAATGAACTAAACTACTATAAGTAAAATGTCATAATTTCTACAATTTACCCAATTCATAAGTCACAAACTAGGTTATGGGGAAAACATTGATTCATGGGGGATTTTCTCATAAAAACCTTGATAATCAACAATTCAATCATAATATACATTAACTAAATCAATGAAAACGTTTTCAGAAAGAATCCATGGCTTAGAATAGAAACCCTAGGTTTTGCAGACTTTATCTACTTTGAAATAGAGAATTTAAGGACTTCATGGATGAAAAGTTAACCATGAATCAAAACTACCATACCTTAATTGAATAATCTCCACGAATTTGGGTCAAAAAAGATTAGTTCTTGAGCCTTAGATCTTGATTTTTTCTTCTTCTTCAATGGAGGTTTTAGAGAGAGAAATATTGGAGGGGTTTTGATTTGGTTTTGAGGATTTATGAATATGACTTTAGATGGGTTATTTTAGGTGGGAAAAATACTTAGATAGTCCTTTAAAATAAGCTTAAAATGACACCACATAATCATTAATTAATAAGGAAACTACCAAGGAACCCCTAGACTCAACTGCCAAAAAGCAGTTATAGGGGTGATCTATGCTTGGGGACCCACGGACCGTGGCTGGGACCACGGCCTGTGCTGGTCAATCGTGGTTCCCTTCAAAGATTGGATTTTTGGGATCTCAACCTACGGAGGCAGGCCACATGGCGTGGACCCTTCCAAGAGGTGTGGGTCCTGCCTTAGGCAGATTCACAAGGGCTTCACCCACGCTACCCTGCTACGGGGCGTGGGTTGATCCACATGGCGTGGAACCCCTTTTGTGGGTCACTGCCTGGGAGCCTTAAGGGTCTTTTCCCCAAGGACTCAAGGTTGGTCCTTGGGGTTTAGGCCATGATCTCCTAACACCAAACCATGAATTTTAAGGTATCTTTAAGGCTCTAGTTCTAACGTCAAGTTTTTAACTTAGCCTATTTAGTTTTAGGTTAGATACTAGTTTGGCCTAAAATTTTCTGAAATGTTACATTATCTCCCCCTTGGGAACATTAGTCCTCGAATGATGATCTAGACACCAAACTGGATTAAACACTCAAGACTAGAAGCTCATCATACTTGAAACATCAAAATAATGCAAAATTCAAAGGACGAAACATCATCTCCATCTCAAAACATAGTCAATGCAATACAAGGGAGTAGTAACTACATCTAACAACCCAATATACATGGAATTCAAAATTTCTCATATTCATAAGAGGAACTAACTTTTCCCCAACTAAATAATGCTCAACACAACATCATGGAGCCAATATGTCAATACTCTCAAAAGCACACTAAAGCATGTTCATCAATACATCCCATGAAGTCAAAATAGGCAATTCATACTAAATGTACAACAACATGAGGAACATAACTATGAAAACTCATATTCTTGTTAAACATAAATTTCATCAAGAACATGCATAATCTAAGGAAACCATGAAAAACACATAATTCACACATGACTTCCAAAACAAGGAAATTCTAGAGGAACTACTTACCTCAAGCATGAATAGGAGTAGAAGGAAAAAGGTGAGGATAGCGGGACTTCATATCGTCATCGGCCTCCCATGTAGCACCCTCAACTAAATGATTCCTCCATAAAACCTAGAAGCTACTTCCTTGTTTCTCAACTTTTTCACTTGCTGGTCCAAAATTTCTATCGGAACCTCCTCATAGGAAAGACTCTCATCAACTCCTAAACCCTCTAAAGGAATGATGGATACCAGAACCCCAATGCACTTCTTAAGCATGAAAACATGAAACACTGGGTGAACTGGAGCCAACTCATTCGATAAGTCTAACTCATATGCAACTTTCCCAACACGATCCAAGATTTGGCGTGGGCCCACATACTGGGTGCTAAGCTTCCCCTTTTTACCAAACTTCATCACACCTTTCATAGGTGAGATTTTCAAGTAGACCCAATCACCAATTTCAAATTCTAGATCCTTAATCCTAACATCGGCATAAGACTTTTGCCAACTTGGGTCGTCTTCAACCACTCTCTAATGAGTCAAACTTTTTCAATGACCTCATAAACTAGTTCAGAACCAATTAGAGCAATGTCACCTACTTCAAACCAACCAACCGGAGACATATATCTCCTACCATACAAATCTTCAAAAGGAGCCATACCGATACTTGAGTGGTAACTATTATTGTAGGAAAATTCCACCAAGGGAAAGTGATCATCCCAATTACCTTTAAAATCTATTTCACATGCCCTCAACATGTCCTCAAGAATTTGAATGGTACGTTCCACTTGACCATCCGTTTGAGGGTGGAAAGCGGTGTTAAGCTTCACCTTAGTGCCAAGCCCTTTTTGGAATGACTTCCAAAATTGAGAAGTAAATTGATGACCCCCATCTGAAATGATAGATAGACGAACCCTATGCAACTTCACTATCTCCATTATATACAACTTGGCATAGTCTTCTGTCGAGTAAGATACCTTGACGGGAATGAAGTGGGCTGATTTGGTCATCCTATCAACAATGACCCAAATAGAATCATATTGTCTTCGAGTACGAGGAAATCCCACATTAAAATTCATATTCACCTCTTCCCACTTCCAAGTGGGAATTGGCATGTCTTGCAAAAAGCCTCCCGGCCTTCGGTGCTCAACCTTGACTTGTTGACAATTAGGACATTTGGCTACAAATCCTGTAATATCCTTTTTCATACCATTCCACCAATAGACTTCCCGTAGATCACGGTACTTCTTGGTGGCTCCCGGATGAATAGAATATCTAGAACCATGAGCCTCTTCTAAAATTTTCTCCCTTAGGAGAAAGCCTCCACATCCGGAACACATAATCTACCTTGGTACCTAAGTACCCCATCTCTGGGACAAAGCCTCAACGGATATCCCAAGTACCGATTCTTTCAATTCTATCAATATGGATCAAGGTGTTTCTTAGACTTCACATCTACACCATGAAACCACCTTAGGGAGAATCTACTAGTTAGACACCTAACCGGGCAAACCTATGCACATCACAGACTATTTTTTTCTTTTCATCCTCTATGTGGGTCACACTACACATGGATAGTCTACTAAGTGCATCTGCCACAACATTAGCTTTGTCGGGGTGGTCAAGGAAACTCATGTCATAATCCTTTAAAATCTCTAGCCACCTTCTTTGTCGGAGATTCAAGTCCTTTTGGGTAAACACATATTGAAGACTTTTGTGATCGGTGAAAACATCTACATGGACTCCATAAAAGTAATGTCTCCATATTATCAAAGCAAATACTACCGCCGCTAGTTCAAGATCATGGGTTGGATAATTCTTCTCATGTACCTTGAGTTACGTTGAAGCATAGGCAACCACTTTACCATGTTGCATGAGTACACACCCCAACCCTACTCTCGAAGTGTCACAATATACCACAAACCCATTAGTACCCTCCAGTAAAGTGAAAATCGGAGCGGAAGTAAGTTTATCTTTCAACTCTTGGAATCTTTTCTCACAAGCCTTCGACCACACAAACTTGGCTTTGTTTTGAGTTAATGTCGTCATCGCAGAAGCACTGGAGGAAAAACCCTCAACAAACCTCCTATAATAACCGACCAAACCCAAAAAGCTTCTAATATCGGTAGGAGTTAGAGGTCTAGGCCAAATCTTGACTGCATCCGTCTTCTTTGGGATCTATCTCAATACCCTCGCTAGACACGATATGGCCAAGGAAGGCTACGAACCTTAGCCAAAACTCACATTTACTAAACTTTGCATACAATTGGTGGTTTTTTAAGGACTTGCAATACAATCCTCAAATGGCTCATATGATCAACCTCACTCCTTGAATAGATCAAAATATCATTGATAAAAACTATCACGAACATATCAAGGTTTGTCTAAACACCCTATTCATTAGATCCATGAATGTCGTCGGGACATTAGTTAGACCAAAAGACATTTCTAGGACTCATAGTGACCATATCTTGTTCGAAAGGTCGTCTTGGGAATGTCAACCCGTCTCACCCTTAGTTGATGATAGCCCGAACATAGATTAATCTTTGAAAAGTAACTAGCCCCTTGGAGTTGTCAATTCTAGGAAGGGGATACTTATTCTTTATAGTCACCTTGTTCAATTGGCGGTAGTCAATAAGAGGGTATCCTTGGGATGTGACGGGAATACGGGTTAAGCTAGATTATTGGGTACATGCTTTCGATAGAAGATTCATAGAATAATTGTGACTAGGCTAGACTTTAAGGGGGATAAGCTCTCAATCGAGCAACCTACCCCGTTTCAAACGCATTCCTCTCGGACACCCATTTGCCGCATGAAGATCAGCGTACGCCTTAACCCACTCACTCTCTCGAGCTGAGTGTGTGGACATGGGACTAGAGTTCACTCTCTCGAGTTGAACTTCATGACGACCCACGCGCACTGGCCATCAATTTAGTAGTCCTAGTTTTACGACCTCTCTCTCGAGCAAACCGAAAACACATAAATTAACTTGTATTTTACACTATAAATTCATTAAATTCATCCACAATTACTAAACAAAATCACAATTAAACTACGATTAAACAATCAACAAGCAAGACCCAACAATTATCTTAACCCATATTCTCTAAATAACACCCCGAGAATTGGGGGTTTTAGCCACACATGTATAAGAGATAGAAATTTATACCTAATTGAGCTTGCATTCAACTGGGTATGAAGATTTAAGTCTTTATACATGCTAAAATTTAAGAATCCAAGAGACCCACACCCAAATCTTGAAGATGAAACCCTTTGGATCTTCAAGTCTTCAAAACCCTCTCAAGGTTAGAGCAAAAATATTAAAAAGTACTATTCTATCTGAAAATTATAATAATTGTTCGACTCTTAAAACTACAACTCTAACTAGTATTTATAGTTTTCACATATTTGTGCTTCAGCGGATCATTCAGCGTCGTTTGTCAGAATCGCCGATCAACTCGTCGATTCGCCCTTTGGTGTAGTCCATCGCCGTCTTGCACCAACCTTTAGCATCGTTGTGCTCTGGGTCATTGGGCGACATGGTACTGCTTCGCGGAACTTCTCGACGATGTGCTGAATGCTCCATTTTTCCGCCGACTTGATACTTTCCTTAAGGGGTTAGCACACTGGAACAAAAGGCGAAGTAACACCTTTCGGCGACTCGCCAAGTGGACTCGGCGATCCTCAAGCCTTCATTTCTTCGTTCTTTTCTAGCCCTTTTGTTCCTTTTTGCGACGTAGTGTCCATGCTTTCCTTCAAATTTCTAATACCTGAAAACTTAAGGGTTTTCATCAAATATTGAGATAAAATAAGCATTTGAGGAAACAATTTCTATCAAAAATATAGCCCTAAATGAGTCCAATTTGTGGACTTATCATCACCCCCAACTTAAACTTTTGTTTGTCCTCAAGTAAATCTCAAGTTCAGCAGTTCAACAAGGGTGTCTCAAGCTATGCTACACAAGACTCAATCATGAATGTACATAACAAGATTCAATTTACTTATGCAAGGATCAATTGTGTACTCAAAGATTCAAGTTGTGACACACCATTACCAAAGATTCCCAAGCTTGCAATACTTGCTTCAAATGCAAGTTCAAGCTCAACAAAAGCGTTTGAATGCCCTCACACAAATGATGATTTCATTTTCACACACAAATGTATAACTAATTTAAAGTTCAAGAATCAGATACAATGCTCACACTCACAAAGATGAACACAATGCATCCTTTCACCCATAGGTATGCTTGTATTTTCCAATCAACATGTGTTTCGACTTTCTAAATATCACAAAGGTCTTAAGAAGGCTTGTAATGGGGCCGAGTGCAAAGGTGTGGTCATTTAGGCTCAGTGACTTTCATCCTCATGAAATGTGGTGCTCTCAATACTTTCTTTATTTTTCCTTCATCATTTTCATTAGTGCATCATAGGTCATCCTATTATACACCTCCCATGGGTTGTTTGGAAGCCTATTTTTTTGGTACTTTATTCCACAACTTTCTTTTTCATTCTTTTTCTTTTTTTTCTCTTTTCTGTTTTTTTTATATGGAGGGGTTCCATTTTTCTCAACACCATGGGTTAAAGGAGAATATCCTTGCACTTCTTGACTTTCCCTTTCTTTTCACTACACCCCTAACTTAGGCTTTTGGCCTAAGTTGGCTATTCAATTAACCACAATTCAATAGGATTATAGGTAATGGATTAAGAAAGGTCTAGTTTTCATCAAGTTTTGTCCAAAGAAAGGTAAGGCTCAAAGGGTGTTCAAGAGAGAATCACACGCTCACAAGGTAGGTCACAAAAGAGGTATATATCAAATTGGTTCACACTTTTCGAAGTTGCCTAAGATCATATCAACAGAAAGTCTAACTTAGTCAACCAGACCAACAGGGAAAATTCTAGGTGTTGTCATGCACGGTTCCAGGTAAGCTTATCACACAAGGCATCGACACTTAACTCAAACAAGACTCCAAACTTTTGCTAGTGTGCAACGTTCATCACAAGAGAATCGATTAGATAAATGGCTTTTCACAACGAGATGCAAAGAGTTCACATATTGTCTATGCAGCTTCATTTGGCCTCATCGTAGCCGTACATTCATGTTCGTTCGATTGTAAGAACTATTCAAGTCTTCGGTATTGATCGAAACCGAGACTCAAATTTGCCAAGAAACAACCACATTCAACAACATATAAGGGGTGGCAAAAATGTGTGAAAAATTCAAAAAAATTCGGAAAGGTCAAAATCATTTTGCAATTTAAAATAAAAGGAGCCACAAACTCAAACATCTACAGAAAACCAGTATTAACACAGTTTTAAACAAAGTAGCACACAAAAGGTGTGGGCCTCACCCCGCCACAAACAAAAAATCATTTTTCCTCAAATGTGAATAACAAACATCTGAAAATATAAATAGAGAAAAATAAAGAGGGAGGCAAAGGATAATCCTGGTTAAGTTGTTGCTTCATTCGTCGGGGTGGCATGGTTCTTCTTGCGACTTTGGGTGTAGTTGTCTCTGTTGCTTCGGGTTGTAGACCTTCAATAATTTTAGCATTAAAAAAGAGGAGAGGTGGGGACGTTAAGCGGATCGTAGAGTGGTTCAACGAGCTCTACACAGCTTTGTTAAGCAACCCAATGCGCCTATTTTCAACCTATATACTCAAAGGCTTTTCAACCATCCTATTTTAGCTGCGCAAAGAGTTAAATTTAATCAACACAAAACTTATGCAAGCATAACCCCTTTTGCGATGAATAAATGAGAGTTGAATAGCTAGGAAAGCAATCCAAGTTCCTAGCATAAATCGATGCTAAAATACTTAGTTAATGTAGGTTTATGTTAAGATTAATATGTAAAGGTGCAGTTGGAGGCATGAAGATGTATCAAAGTGAACTGTGTTGAGAATTTTAAACCTTTTGTCTCACAAGCCGCGTTGATCCAAACCACTCTGCGATCGTCGTAGTTGCGGAATCTTTCGGCGAGTCGCGGAGTATTTTGGCGAGTTACTAGACAATCATTTGCCTTGCCGATTCTTACAGAGCTTTCCAGTAAGCTTGGGAATCCAAACGACGGTCTCCATCGAGATCACCGACAGAGTCGGCGATGTGCCAATAATTTCAATAGTTCATCGAGTTTGACAGGTCCCAACTTGAAGATATCTTTGAGTCAAAAAGATGGATAGGTTTGGTTCGCCAACCTCTTCGGCGATTCGCCGATTGGACCTATTGTTCTCCACTATACACTGTTTCAAACACTTTTCTACACTTCAGCCTGTACAAACAACACACCATTATTTTGCCAAGAAATTAAAAAAAGCTATTAAAGGGGTTTTAAGCTGCTTCCCAAACAGCGTCTTAGTTAACATCGCGGCACGACGCAAGTATACAACTATTCTTCATCCTCAGAGTCAGCCGTAGTTAGGCGAGTCCTCGGCGAATGGTGGATAGCGACCTGTCATCAAATAGGTGATTTGAGCATCCTGCAGCTGAATAGTCATAGAGTTTGTGGCTGATGTTTCATTCAGCATTTTAATGTTGTCCTTCATCTCATTTAACTTTTTCTCTTGTTCTTCAAGTTTTTGTTGAATGAGTGAAAAGGCTTCATCATTCTGCACGCCCCCATGGTTCTTCCTATGTCTACATTCGTGAAGGAAGAAGTGATTTTCCTTTTCCTTGGCTTGTGCTTCCAACCCCATGACTCGTTTGGACAAAACGTCTACTTGAGCCACTAGTGCGTCCCACTTGTGTTTCTTTTGGGCCTCCTTGTTGGTTTCAACCATACCATCAAGGAGTGTTGCCACAAATTCATAGGGATGGTGGAGCATACCACCCTCGAAAAGTTGATTGGCCATGCTCCTATTTTCTGGTCCAAGAGCCCGACAGAAGCACTCCAACAATGTCTTGTCACACATTCCATGAGAAGGGCATGGTTGTAGAACTGATTGAAACTTCAGCCACATTTCTTAAATTATCTCATTCCCTGCCTGTTTGAACGTCAGGAGGTTGTCCCTAAGGTTCAATAGTTTCAGGAAGGGATGGTCTGTGTGGTACCCATAATGATAATCCATCTTTATTTCCCTACTTCGATATTCAAACAAGCAAAACAAAACTACAATTTAGATTAGTAAAGCTAATAATAAGAAGAATAAAAAATTCTACTTAACTAAGAATTCTCAAATAACACCACTCCCCGGCAGCGGCGCCATTTTGATGTTTGTGTAATCAAGACACAACTTCCGCTGCAAGTGTCTACGATCGTACAATAGTTTAGTAACCCAACCAAGGGTTGGGATCGTTCCCAAGAGAGTGGTTTCGAGAATTAGTAGAAAAATAAAATTTAGTTCTCACTAGTCGTAGCTAAAGACATTAACAATTTAAAACATTTTAAATTAAAGGGGGACACAATAGTGTCGATTAACAATGGGGGGTTTTTGTCACTAGTAAGTAAAATCAACAAAATAAACAAGGGTTTCTAAGTAATGAGAGGGGATTCTTGGGATGTGACGGGAATACGGGTTAAGTTAGATTATTAGGTACATGCTTTCGACAGAAGATTCATAGAATAATTGTGCCTAGGCTTGACTTTAAGGGGGATAAACTCTTTCTCGAACAACTCGGACACCCACTTACCGGATGAAGACCAGCCTACGCCTTAACTCACTCACTCTATCAAGCTGAGTGTGTGGACATGGGACTAGGGTTCACTCTCTCGAGTTGAACCTCTTGTCGACCCACTCACACTGACCATCAATCTAGTGGTCTTACTTTTACGACCTCTCTCTCGAGCAAGCCGAATACACATAAATAAAGTTGTATTTGCAACTACAAATTCACTAAATTCATCCACAACCACTAAACGAAATCACATTTAAACTACGAATAGACTATCAGCAAGGAAGACCCAACAATTATCTTAACCCATATTTGCTAAATCATACCCCCACACATGTATGTATAAGAGATAGAAATTTATACCAAATTGAGCTTGCATTCAACTGGGTATGAAGATTTAAGTCTTGATACAGGCCAAATTGAAGAATCCAAGAGACCCATATCCAATTCTTGAACATGAAACCCTTTGGAACTTCAAGTCTTCAAAACCCTCTCAAACTTAGAGCAAAAAATCAAAAAGTACTTTTCTATATGAAAATTATAATAATTGTTCGACCTTTAAAACTACAACTCTAACTAGTATTTTTAGTTTTCACAGATTTGTGCTGCAGTGGATCATTCGGCGTCATTAGTCGGAATCGCCGATCAACTCGGCTATTCGCCTTTTGGTGTAGTTCATCACCGTCTTGCACCGTCCTTCAGCATCGTCGTGATCTGGGTCATTGGGCGACATGGTACTGCTTCGCGAAACTTATAGGCGATACATCAACTGCTAGAAAACACGTAGGGCAGGGGTGTTTGTCTTATATGGCTCATATTCGAGATGTTGAGGTTGAGTGTCCATCTATTAAGTCTATTCATGTGATGTCGGAATTTAGAGAAGTGTTTCCTTATGACTTGCCTAGTATGCCTCCGGATAGAGATATAGATTTATGCATTGATTTAGAACTAGGTACTCATCCCATTTCCATCCCTCCATATCGCATGGCTTCGGTAGAATTGAGAGAGCTAAAGGCTCAAATCCAAGAGCTTCTTGATAAAAGATTTATTCATCCTAGTGCTTCCTGATTTAACGTATCAGGAAACTTCATCCAATACTAAGTGCCAACGATCTTTAGTCAGTAATATAACCCAACTAGTGAGTTGGGGTCGAATCCCACAGGGAGTGGTTTGTAATCGAGAATTAATAGGCAAGTCAAAATATTCTCTAGTCAATCATAACTAAAAGCATTTACGAAATAAAGCATGACTCAAATTATGGGTGGCACAAGTGTCAAATATTAGTAGGTTTGTTTGTAATTATCAACTACAACAGCAAATAACATAAAAGTAACAAATATGGAGACAAGTTCTTGGGATCTGATTGGATTATGGGCTAAGGGGAACAACCAGGTAATTGAAATTAATAGAAAAATAGTTGTAAATCGGTGAATAAGCTAGACTTTATTGGGGATAAACTCTCTCGAACAATTTATCCCAAATCAAATTGGTTTCTCTCGAAAACCAATAAGAAGCAATTAAGACCAGCCTTCACCTTAGTCCATTCACTCTCTCGAGCTGAATGTGTGGGAAAGGGTTTAGGATTCACTCTCTCGAGCTGAACCCATGACAACCCAATACCCACAGGCCATCGAATCAGTAATTTTGGTTTTAAAACCTCTCTCGCGAGCAAGCCAAAAACACGAAGTTAAGATTGTATTTGCAACTACAACCCCATTAAATTCAACCCCAAGTACTGACTGAAATCACCCTTAAACAACAAATAAACTATCAATTAACAATACCCAACAGTTAAATCACCGCATAATCACACCCCAAGAATTAGGGTTTTAGCTAGACATAGTAAAAAGGTAAAAATCGTTACAAAAGTTGTGTTTCCATCAACTAGGTAGGATTGATATAGTCTTTACAAAGGTCTAAGATGAAGAATCTTCAACACCCACTGAAGAATTTCTTAGAAATGGAAATCTTCAAATCTTCAAAGTTGAGGAAAAATGTCTCCAAAAACTCAGTTCAAAGCTCTTAGCTTGAAAACTAAATAATAACACTGATAAAACTGAAATTGCATGCTAAACTAAGAATTTAAAAACATATTTATAGTCGTCCAAAAATGTTTTGCGAAGGACCATTCGGAGCAGTTAGTCGGGATCGCCGATCCACTCAGCGATCCGCCCTTTGGTCATTTTCATCACCTTTCTGCTTTGACCTTCAGCATCTTCAAGTTCTATAACTTTGGGCGATGAAGTAATGCTTCGCGGAACCATTCGACGACTCACCGACTGCTCCTTTCTACCTCCGACTTGATTTTCTCCTTCAGGGCTTGGCACATTGGAACATTAGGCGAGGTCAATGCCCTTCGGCGACTCGCCCAATGATTTTAGGCGATCCTCAGGCCTTCCTTTCTTTGTTATTTCAGCTGCCTTGTTCCTTTTTGCCTATTAATGTCTATGCTTTGTTCCTCAATCCAAATACCTGAAATTCAAGGATTTACATAAGTTATTGGCAC
>NW_006239076.1:936457-976926 GCF_000226075.1 Solanum tuberosum | reverse complement strand
ACACTAAATCTATCAAAATAAAGCCCTAAAAGAGTCCAAATCGTGGACTCATCAACACCCCTAACTTAAACTTTTGCTTGTCCTCAAGTAAAACTCAAGTCCAGTAGTTCAAAAAGGATATCTCAAACGGTGCTACATAAGACTCAATCATAAATGCACACAAGAAGACTCAACTTACTCATGCAATGATAAATTGTGCACTCAAAGATTCAAGTTGTGACTCACCATTACCAAAGAATCTCAGGCTCACAATACTTGCTTCAAATGCAAGTTCTAGCTCAACAAATGTATTCAAATGCCCTCACACAAATAATTATTCCATGTTCACACACAATGGTTCACAATTTATAGCTCTGGAATCCAATGCAACACTCACACTCACTAAGATGAACAGAATGTATGACTCCACCCATAGGTTTGCCCTTATTTTCCAATCGACACTTGTTTCAGCTCACTCAAGATCAAATAGGTCTTTCAAGGCTTGTAGTGGGGCTGAGAGTAAAGGTATGGTCATTTATGCTCAATGGATGGAATCCTCATGAAATGTGGTGTGAACAACACTTTCCTTCCTCTTCTTTTTCAATCTAATTCATGCTCAAAAGTCATCCATTATTCATCTTCCATGGCCTGTTGGAAACCCCATTTTCTTTTTGCACTTTCACAACTTTATTCCACAACTTTTTCATATGGGAGGGGTTCCATTTTATTTTATTTTCAAAACCATAAGTCAAGGGGACTTCCTTGAACTTCTTGATTATCATTTCTTTTCACCACACCCCCAACTTAGGCTTTTGGCCTAAGTTGGCTATTCAAACAAACTACAAATCATGAGGAATATAGGTAATGGATCAAGAAATGCTACAATTTCATCAAGTTTCTTCCAAGAAAAGGTTAAGGCTCAAAGGGTGCTCAAACGGAGTTCATACAGTCACAAGGTAAGCCACAAAAAGAGGTATAATGTCAAATTATTTCACACTCTTCAAAGTTGCCTAAGATCATATCAAGAGATTGCATCACTTAGTCGACAGGACCAATGGGACAAATTCTAGGTGTCATCACACATGGTTCACGGTAAGCTCATCACACAACGCATTGACACCAATGTCAAAAAAGACTCCACACTTTCGCAAGTGTGCAATGTTCATCACAAGAGACTCAATTCAATAATTGGGTAGTCACAATGAGATGCAAAATGTTCACATATTGTCTATGCAACTTCATTTAGTCTCATCATAGCCGCACATCAATTTTTGTTCTATTATGAGCACTATTTGAGTCATCGGTATTGATAAAAACCGATTCTCAAACTTGCAAAAGAACAACCATATTAAACACAAACAAGAGGTGGCAAAATATTTTGGAAGGGTCAAAAATTATTTACAATTAAAACACGGAGCTACAAACTCAAATATCCACAACAGCAGTGCATAAACACAATTATAGCTCAAAACCCAAATATATATCCAAACCATCAATCACAAAAGGTTACAAAAGGTGGGACTCACCCCACCATAAATAAAGTCATTTGTCCTCAAATGCAAAAAAAATAAATTATCCACAAGTCAAAATAAAGAAAGACAGAGAGTGAGGTAAGGAAGGGATCTTGTCTACTCAGTCACATAATATCCATAAGTCAAAAAGAGAAAGACAGAGAGAGAGGTAAAGAATGAATCCTTTCTACACAGTCACTCCATTTATTTGGGCATTAGTGCCCGAGGCATCAATCTAGACTTGAGCATCAATGCCTGTGGTCATCTTAGAAGGACCAGCTCCACTAGAGGCTACCATGGATGTATCTGTCAGCGATGTATGGATCACTGACTAGACAATCGTCTCCTCAAGATCTGGAAAGTCTCTATATATGCTCTCCTCTCGTATCTCTATATGCTCTTCGTCGGTCTCTGCATCCAACTCATCAACTGCTATAGCCTCCCTATGTACATCTCTGGTGGTAGCCGGAGGAATTTGTGAAGTCTCAGGGGCATCCATATCATCTGCAACCTCCAGTAGTGAACTGAAGTCAGTAGACTTCAAATAGTCTACGTCCTTCCTCAAGTCAGCTACCTCAGCTTTCAGAGTCGTGACCTTGGAGGCCTCCCTATGTCTGCTCTCACAAGCCTTAACTCTCTTAGTGAGACTGTTAATGGAGGTCTGGTAGGTGGTAAGTGCTGCCAAAATAGCAGCATCAATCATCAAGGGGACATATCTCTCTAGTCTGGTAGCCCTCACGTCAGCTGAATGTGCCAGGTGCCCCATTTTCAGGATCATCACCTGAGTAATCTTTGTCTTCTGGGAGGAAGTGGATGTGCCTGGAGCATGCAAAGAAGAGGTAGGGGCAGAAGTACCTGAAGGCCCAGAGGCTGGAGTAGGCAAAGATGCCTCCGCAGGTATCGAGTCAACATCCACCTCTGGGGATGTATTCACCGGAGCTGCCCTCCTCATGTTAGCCTCTTCACGAGTGTATTCAACCCCAATGCATCGGATGTCATTAGAGGAAGACGGGGTAACCTCAATATCTCTCGTATCATCTCAGGGAACTCCAGCACACCGGCACAACTCATTGATCAAGACTGGGAATGGAAAGGAGGTCTGCCTCTGCTTGGCCCTCATGGCCATCTCGTACTTAATAAGGAGTCCCATGTCGATGCTCCTCCAGGATATGATAGATCCAAGGCATTCTGCCTTAGGATGGTGCAGAATGGACTCGTTCTGGGATGGCATTATGGTGTTGCTGATTAAGCCAAATCAGAAACGAGAAGAAATACCCAAATCCCTCTTCTCTATGGGTACTCTTACCTCTATCCACCTCGAGGTGGTTTCAGAAATCAGCGGGGCCAACCAACTCTTTAACTCATCTAAGGACTAAGCGATAGGTAATCCCTCATAAGGGTGTGCAGAGTGCAACGCTCTATCCAACACAATGTTAATATACTCATTGTTGCACCCAACCTCCTTTCCCCAGACCATGACCAACTTGACCGGTCTGAATTCATTTGCCTTCTTCTTACTCTTTGGGACTAGTTCACCATATGCTGTATAGAATTCTCAGACCCATGAAGGAATATAGGGCCCTCGGGGCCTGGTGAACTACTTAAATCTATGCAAGTGAAGGGTGTCCCTCACATCGAAGTATTTTCCTGACAGACCTTCTGTCGATAATAGCTTCTCTTCAAGGATGGTTTGCGAACCATCGCTTTTCAATCTGTTCAGAGGCCTGGGAGGAGGGACCGCTGGTGGCATAGGAGTCACATAAAGTGTCGAAGCTGGCACTGGGTCTACTGGTGTGGGAGCTGGAGGGACTCTGGCTGAGGTAGGGTGAGATCTAGCCCTAATCTCGTCCCACCGGGACTGCAAAGGCTACTCATTCTCAGGCTCAGATAAATCAGCCTGGGAGTCAACAGTCACTCTCTCAGATATGGGCCTTTTGTCGTTGCCTTTGTCACCCAGTGGAGGCTCTTACTTTCCCCTCTTTGGAGGATTTGATCCCCATTCATCAATCGTGATACCATGTGCTCTTATCCAGGGTGGCATGTCAATGTTTGTTCTCACCATATCTGTAAAACATCGGGAAAAAGTTAGAAACATTTCAATCAAAAGCACAGAAAAACATAGTTGCAGACATACTCACCGATCCTGTCGGCGAGTCACCGAATTGCTTTGGCAAGCTAGACCGGGCTTGCCGAAAGGATTGGCTCAAAATTTCTTGCATGTCGGCGATAAGAAAGGTCTTTTGGTGAATCACTGACATCATTTAGCGAGTTAAGTTTAGCCCACCGAAATTAACAGTGCAGAAAGGATACAGGGGTGCGGACAAAGGGCGATCAAAAAGTCTTTCGACGAGTCGCCGAGTGCCATCGGCGACCTTAGGCTTCTCACCGAAAGGTATATAATCAAACCACCCATTAAGCATGAAATTAAAGGCGATATGGGGACATTAGGCTAACCATCGAGTGGCTCGTCAAGCTCGACCCAGCTCGCCAAAAGACCCAACGTGCCTATTTTCAACCCATCTTCTCGAATTCCACCCCGCAACCCCCAAAAACAAAATCAAAGCATGCACTAGTTAAATTAAAGCAAGACCCATTACACCCATTTCCCCGGGATACTCAGACTTCTCTCGATTTTACCAAATTTGACCAATTGAAGATTTTTGCCCTTAAGGATGACGTTACCCACTCTATCATTGGGAAAATTACGTTGTTTGGCACAAACACAAGCTACTTAGACTTCACCCAACTAGACCCAACAACATACAAGCACAACCCCACAAATTTTAACCAATTTTAAAGCACAAAAATATGGGATTTCAACAGTATACACCTTACAGGCAAGATTTTTCAAATTAAAATAGGCATTCAAACAAATTAATCCTATCAGAGAGGCCCAGCTCACATCAACAATATAATTTCATTGCAAATGAGTACAAAGTTCTCAAAAATAAACACAGGGTTCGGAAACCAACCTTTAATGCCGATAAAAATGATATTGAAATGCTAGGTGACAATGTAATCCAAATTCGAGCACAAATCAATGACCAAAATACGGTAGAAATGCTAAAAATATAAAAAGCTAAAGTGGGGGTGTGAGTTTGGAAGATGAAAAGTGAGGGAAAGTGAAGATTTTAAAGTTTAAATCTTTGGCCTTTTAAGAAACTGTCCAGTTCTCGCCCATTTGACGACATTAGTCGTGCTCGCCGAACCACTTGGCGACACGCCGAGTGGTCACTTACCTCGCCGAATTTTACAGGACCTCCAGTTATGGTAGGGGTCCAAACGGCGAACAAAGTCGGGATCACCGACCTGTTTGGCGATTCGCCAATAATTTCCTAGGCTCGCCGAGTTTTACAGACTCCAAATTGAAATTGTCTTGAGTCTAACGGCGGTCAGGTCGGGCTCACCGACCTCTTCGGTGATGCACCGACTGAACCTTTAGTGGTCAACCTGCACTTTTCAAACACTTTCCACACTTCAAGACCACCAGGGATAAGTTGATCAATCAATCCTTTGTTCTCGGGGCTAAAACTCGTATAGAAGCATTCCAATAGAACTAAATCGGGAATCTCATTAGTAGGGCATTGCATTAGCAGTGCTTTAAATCTCAGCCACGACTCATGAGTCTCCTCACCTTCTAGCTGTTTGAAGGTTAGGATGTTATCCCTGAACCTCATCACTTCTAACGGAAGGTGATCCATTTATTCATAGTGATTATTTACACTCATTCTCCCTGTTTCAACACAAACAAGCAAAACAAAACTAAAATTAAGTAAGTATCACTATGACTAACAAGAACAAACTTCCACTTAACTAAAAATTTTGCCCACTGCCCGGCAGCGGCGCCATTTTGATTTCACGTATCAGGACGCTTCATCCAATACTAAGTATCAATGATTGTTAGTCAGTAATATAACCCAACTAGTGAGTTGGGGTCGAATCCCATGGGGAATGGTTTGTAATCTAGAATTAATAGGCAAGTCAAAATATGCTCTAGTCAATGATAGCTAAAAACATTTACGAAATAAAGCATGGCTCAAAGTTAGGGTGACACAAGTGTCAAACATTAGGGGGTTTGTTTGTAATTATCAACTACAACAGCAAATAACACAAAAGTAACAAATATGAAGACGGGTTCTTGGGATGTGATTGGATTATGGGTTAAGGTAAACAACCGGGTAATTGAAATTAATAGTAAAATAGATGTAAATCAGATAATAAGCTAGACTTTAGTGGGGATAAACTTTCACTCGAACAATTTATCCCGAATCAAATTGGTTTCTCTCGAACACCAATAAGCAGCAATTAAGACCAGCCTTCACCTTAGTCCATTCACTCTCTCAAGATGAATGTGTGGAAAAGAGTTTAGGATTCACTCTCTCGAGCTGAAGCCATGACAACCCAATACCCACAGACCATCGAATCAGTAATTTTGGTTTTAAAACGTCTCTTTCGAGCAAGGTAAAAACACGAAGTTAAGATTGTATTTGCAACTACAATCCCATTAAATTCAACCACAATTACTGAAAAAAATCACCTTTAAACAGAAAATAAACTATCAATTAACAATACTCAACAGTTAAATCAACTCATAATCACATAATCACACCCCAAGAATTGGGGTTTTAGCTAGACATATTAAAAATTTAAAAATCGTTACCAAGTTGTGTTTCCATCAATTGGGTAGGATTGATATAGTCTTTACAAAGGTCTAAGATGAAGAATCTTCAACACCCACTTCCAATTTATTAGAAATGGAAATCTTCAAAGCTAATGAAAAATGTCTCCAAAAATTCAGTTCTGAGCTCTTAACTTGAAAACTGAATAATAATACTGATAAAACTAAAATTGCATGCTAAACTAAGAATTTAGAAACGTATTTATAGTGGCCGAAAAATGTGTTGTGAGGGACCATTCGGCGCAGTTAGTTGGGATCGCCAATCCACTCGGCGATCCGCCCTTTAGTCATTTTCATCGCCTTTCTTCTCTGACCTTCAACATCTTCTAGTTATGTAACTTTGGGCAATGAAGCACTACTTCACGGAACCGTTCGATGACATGCCGACTGCTCCTTTCTACCGCCAATTTGATTTTCACCTTTAGGGCTTGGCACACTGGAACATTAGGCGAGGTCAAGGCCCTTCAGTGACTCACCCAATTATTTTAGGCGATCCTCAGGCCTTCTTTTCTTCGTTCTTTCAGTTGCCTTGTTCTTTTTTGCTTATTAGTGTCTATGCTCTGTTTCTCAATCCAAATACCTGAAATTCAAGGATTTGCATCAGTTATTGGCACAAAATATGCATTTGAGGACACTAAATCTATTAAAATAAAGCCCTAAATGAGTCCAAATCGTGGACTCATAAATTCCACGTGGGGTGCTCCAATTTTGTTTGTTATGAAAAAAGATGGTAGTATAAGTTCGTGATGCATTGGTCCCTTTGAGGTTCTTGAATGTGTAGGACCGGTAGCTTGTAGATTGGTTTACCTCCTAACCTATCGGGAGTTCATCCGGTATTTCATGTGTCCATGTTGAAGAGATATCATGGTGACGGGGATTATATCATTTAGTGGCACTCAATTGTGCTAGACTAGGACCTCCAATATGAGGAGAACCAATTGTAATTCTTAATGGTGATGTGAGTAAGCTGAGGACCAAGGAGATTAAGTCCGTGAAAGTTCAGTGAAAGCATCGTCCAGTGGAGGAAGCTACTTGGGAAACCGATAAGGACATGTGAGACAAGTATCCCCAGTTGTTCGTTGATTCAGGTACTACTCCATTCCTTCTCTAGCCTATTTTCATAAGTTTTGTCACTCGGGGACGAGTGATGGGTAAATTGGTATGTACTGTACCGACATGTTCCCGTCGTTATAGAAAAGCCAACAGGGAAAAGTTTTGGACTAGAAAACATTTTCGTAGTATTTGGATTTTCCCAACCTAGTCCAGATTTAGACGAAATTGGAGACTTTGAGGTATATGAAAATCTGGTAGCAATTAGGTGATCTAATTATGAATTTGATCACATGAGTAGATAGACAAGACGTTAATGAACCCGTAGGACTTTACAGAATTGAATTCGGGCGAGTAGAACTCCCAGAATTGAGTTTAGCGTGAAAGAGTAGTTTCTGAGTGTCGTTGGTGAAAAGTGTGTTGTGAAATGGGGGTCTTGGAATTATTAATTTTATTCACTGGTTCCGTGCAAGCCGCTAAGATAGGATTTGTCCGGCCAGGGCGGGGCTGCTTTAGTGGGGCGGGAGCTGCCATAGCGGGACAAACACGACTTAAATTCGGAAATAAACCCCAAAAACGTTTTATTCTGCAATTTTCAAACTTGAGAACTAAGGAAAGAACCCATGTGTTTTCTTGACGATTTTTCACTAATCTTAAGGCTAAAGGTAAGATTTTAATTTCCCGAATCCATTTTTTGATCCGTAGATTGTAATCTAGTGGGTAATTCGGGTAATTAGTTATTGTTTATTTATTCCTGTGTTATATTACTCGTTTGTAGACCAAGAACAAACGAAACGAATCCGCAAAGACAAGAATTAAGTTTCTTAGGGGATTCAAGCTTGTTTCGAGGTAGATGATGGTTGTGATTTCATGTTGTGTGTTGTATGTTTGACCTTGCTTCATTATAATACGTGTATTTATGCGAATGTTGCATTATTGATCACTCTAGTTGTAAATGAGGATAGATGAATGATGAATGCCATGAGTCATGAATTGATTGTATGATTATGAGAATGTACTTGTGATTGTGATTGTGGCTTGTTGAATGGATCGGGTGTTGCGTTCTGACACACTAACTTGGATCGATTGCCACGTTCCAGCATAAATATGGGATCGGTTGCCACGTTCCGACATAAACATTGGATCGGGTACCACGTTCCGGTTTGCTAACTGTTTGGGTTTGGATTCCATGTGAGGACCAATGAGTTGACATAATTGTATATATTGGTATTATGAAACTGTTCGTATTCGTAATGATGTTGATATTTTATATGTTCGATGTATACATGGTATTATTATGTTGTATTGGCTTATGTATGTTGCATTTAGTAGGATAGCCCGTGATCCTACCAGTACACTGTGGTTGTGTACTGATATTGCACTTGCTCTTTCTTTGTTGAGTACAGGGCATCTTCACGCGGCTATTGATAGACCTCGCTTAGAAGATCAGTGATCGTTTGAATTCAAGGGTGAGCCAGTTCTTCTGGGCTGCCATGAGTTCTCTTTCGTTTATGTCCACCATGTCGGACTTATTCTATTGCATTAGGATTTCTTATGTTTAGTATGGGGTTGTACCCATTTTTCTTTAGACTTTTGGTTCATTGTTAGAGTTTTGGTACATTGACTTTGAGGTTCTAGGCGTATTTCCGCATTTGTTTAAGTTATTAGACTATTGGTTTGGAGTTTATGGGAACTCCTTATTTCTTTCCTTAGCATTTAACTTGCTTCCGTAACTTAATGTCTTAGTATTTTGGTTAATTTGATAGTTTGGGTTGTAGTAATGGTTCTCCCACTAGAGGGTTAGTGTGGGTGCCACTCACGACGGTCTGGGTCGTGACATTTAGTGGTTGAGAAATATATATTTCATCTATTGCTCTTATAAATGAACAAGAAGCGGAATGATAGAAAGAAGAGCAGAGCAATTGAAATTTAAATTGTTGACGAACTAATGGGAGATCAAGTTTAATTTAATATTTTATAAATTTATGATAGTGATTGACAACTTAATTTTATAGTTTCTTTTATATATATATATATATATATATATATATATAGTTGCATATTATTATTATTATTATAAGAATATGTTTTCTATATATCAACAAGTTTTTCACATTCATATACAATGAAAGAAAAGAAGAGTGAGTGGAAGAAGAATGGTAAAAAGGTAAAAAAAAAAAATGGGTCCACTATTAAGTGTCAAAAAAACAATGGAGCCTCACACAACTATTGTTTATCGTGCCTTTACCATTGTAAAATATTTCTGGAAAGTAGTAGTTATTTTTTTTATAAATAACTAAAAGAAAAGTGTAAGAATATATGGAGAAATGATTGTTTATTTACATACCAGTTCTGCAGAGTGCAGCAAAACATGACATTGTTGGTTCTACAATATTACTATATCATTGTCAAGCTTGATTGACAAAAACAAACATGGCTATTAGCAAGATCCGTTGGCAAATTGATGAATGATTGACCCTTGAAAATTCTATTAATATCAACATTTATGTGCAGCCAAAGTTCAACAAGATTATAATACACCCGTCGAGTATGTACAATTAATTTCTCTCCTTTTCCCCCTTTTGATTTATGTTTTAAAATTAAACTATTTATGTTTGTGTTGAACCAAATTAGATATATAGTGGTGTACATAGTTAAAAACATATTAAAAATTGATGAAAAATTTAAGCTTATGGTTTTGTATGAGTCATAGGAATTCAAGGCTAATTTTAGGCGTAAATTTTAATGAAAGGTTCACTACTAGTATGAATGATCAAGTTAGTTAACTATTTATTGTTGATGATTTTAATTTCATTATTTCATTTTTGAACATATGCTGCCTAGATCTTTTTATAACACTTCGGAAATTAGTAGGCTAAACTAGAGCTTAACGTGAGGGTTAGAGTCATGAATGTAACTCCCCGTACCTAAAAATAGAGGATTTCGTGTTAGAATGTCAAGGTACTAACCCTCAAGAGCCCATATGGGCCATTGAGGAGGACCCCTAGAAACTGCCTAAAAACAGTGAACCACGGCAGGACTCATACCTTGTAAGTGGTCTACGCCTCGTGGGTGGAGTCTTAGGTCCAAGCCAAAAATTCAGACTCCCTAAACCCAAACCACGGTTCAATATACATGAACCGTGGTTCCAACCACGGTCCTTCAGTGTGGTCTCGTGGATGATGACCTGGGAGCAGTTTTGGTGGTTAAGCTTAGGGATATCTTGGGTCTTTCCAGTTTTGATTAATATTAAGTGGTGCCATTTTAGCCTAATTTAGACCACCTATATAAATACTTTAGACCCCTAAATTAAGTGATTATAAGTCATTATTTCTAAACCCCCAAAAGAAACCCAATTGTCTCTCAAATAATCTCTCTCAAGATGAAGAAGAAGAGGAATCAAACGAGGTCAAGCCAAGTCTCCATTGTTTCAAGCTTGGTAGGATTTGTAATCAAGGTATGATGGATTATTCATTCATGGATTCCTTTCATCCATGAAGTTCCCATGTTTTCCCAAATTTAGAAGAAGAATTCCCCAAGTCAAACTAGGGTTTCTTCTAATGTTATGAGTTATGATCCAATAAAGTGTATTATGATTATTTATGATTGTTTGTGATGGAATTACATGTTTTTAGTATGTTTATACATGTATTTGTGCTTAACCTATGATTCTAGAGTGAATTTGATATAGTTGGGTTTTATGCCATGCAAAGAGGAAATTGAGGTCTTAGATGTGATCTTCTAGGATTGATGAATTGCATTATATATTTTCTTGAGATGAAAGCACATGGATGTGAATTGCTTAAGAGTAAAGCACATAGACATGAATTGGCTAAGATCAAGAATGCATGATGAATTATGATGTAGTAATGATTGAGATTGAACCTATATAATGATATATTATTAAATTGCTTAAGAATGAAGCATGTGATAAGAATGTCTTGAGATCTAGGCATATGTGATGATTATGAGAAGTAATTCTCTGAGGGTAAGATTTGTAATTCTGAATATTAGTTTCTAGGGCTTTGAGAGTAAAGCTAATATGATGAACTATAAATGTTAAGGCTTAGAGAGTGAAGCTTACGTGTTTGATGAATGGTGGATAGGATTGTAGTGGAAGGATTTACCCACATGACCTAGATTATGAAGGTATATATGTTATTATAAAATCCATGTCTAATGCTTAGATTCTAGATGTGTTTATTGAAAGTGAGATTTGAACCTTGAAAGGGCAAAGTATGAGATTATACATGTTTCCATGAAATCTATGTAAATGCTATGAGTACACTTTGAGAGTGAAATGTTAATGAATATGTTGTTGTGGGATGATTGAAAGGTTATTCTCATGAACTCATAATGAATAAGATGTGAAAGGTTTTCTCACATATGAAGATTCTAGCTTGAAAGGCTTTCTCACCTAATTGAATCTAATACTTACATGTGGACATGATGTGAAAGGTTTTCTCACCTATGATCAAAGAGCTATCCTAATTAACTAACATGGATTGGTTTACAAGGACATCCTTCCATGAAACATGAATTAAGTAAGACTTAATAAGTATTCCATGGGAATTATGCTTAGCACCGAGTGGATATTGAATATGAGATGGAAGATTTTACTTCAGTTGAGTTCGGCTTCGAAATAGGATCATTTTACGTCAGTTAAGTCCCGGTTCAAAAGTATATCTCATGAGATGGAGACCTTTTATGCCAGTTGAGTCTGAGTTTCTAGAAGCAATCTCCTTATCCCATAAACTACATGCCCCCGTAGGTTATTTAACTAATGGATCAATCTAAGCTAACAAATCATGGTACTACATTAGGCAAGTAGGACAACCCTTTTCAGTGTGGGTAACACTGGGTTATAATGTTATAGCTCACATGGTCTCATGTCGGTTAAGGCTAATTCCCACAATGTCAAGTCTAATAATTAACTAAGGTTACTTCGTGGAAGTATTCTAAGTATGTTTTGATATGAGGTTTACTTGTATGATAGTTGCTTTCCTTTATATGTTTGACTAAAGGTGAATGTTCCCTTGTCTATAAGAAATAAGCTAAGGATGAGAGTGTCACGACCCAACCCACTGGGTTGTGCGGGCACCTACATACTAACACCTAAGTAGGAGAACCCTCATATCCCATTAGTCAAACATGCGGAAAATTAAGAAAACGGTCGAATAAAGGAAATTCATGTAATATCTTAATAAAACAAAAGTTTTATAACGACTCAGAGTTAAGACTTGTAAAATAATTAACTCCCCAGGGATCGAGTCTAAACAGGTACAAGAGCTACTAAGAGTACAAAGCAAGACATAATAATAAAAAGGCATAGCTCCCACCATGCAGAAGGACAAATAGAAACTGCTGGAGATTTTCTTCGTCTTCACCTAATGAAACGTCACCGACCCTGCTTCCAGACTATGCCAAAAAGGCATAGCAAGAGTAGTATCAGTATAAAACCACACATATTGGTAGGCATCATCGGTCAACCCGACACCCACCACATAATATAAGAATTCAACTAGTAAGAACATACAATAAAACCACTCGCTTATCCATCTTTACCCTTTCTCGAATACCTCAAAAATACACTAGTACCCTTACTAGTAACTACCTTCTCAGTCCACCTACTTACTAGGTTCTTGATCATAGCCTAACCATTCTAATTCATAGAAGAGTCAACAATTACAACTACCAAAATTCTGACTAACCACCCATGACATACCCTTGCCTTTTCTCCGTCTTACCCAGTCATTGTCACATGACACATCATAGCAACGCTTCCCCACTACTAACCACTAATACCTGTCTTCCATGGTGGGATCTACCTAAGTATTTCCATCATGTACAATACCCCTACTTCTCACCCTTGCAACACACGGACAACCCTTTCTCTAAAACATTACAACCATTGAACCCTTTCCACATACCATACCACCTATCAGTTTAAGCTTGTCCTTCCCAGTTCATTCAACAACGATATACATAACAAGTTAAATCAACATAGTAGAAAAAATAGATATAGGTCACCATAACCCTTTAACCTTTCCGGAGCAATTCATGAATAACGATCAATTTCATAATTCTAACATTACACAGTTATATCAAGTCAATGGTCCTCTCATGGAACCCACACTCAAACTGTTAGTGCACCGGTACGTGGTACCCATTCCAAGTTAGTGTGTTGGATCATGACACCCATTCCAATATTTCTGCCGGTACATGGCAACCGATCCAATGTTTATGTCGGTACGTAGCAACCGATCCAGTTAGTGTGTCAGAACGGAACACCCGATCCATTCAACAAGCCACAAGCACAATCACTAGCATATTCTCATAATTATACATTCAAGTCATGATTCATGGCATTCAAATATTCATCCATCCTTATTTACGATCTGTGTGATAAATAATGCAACATTCGCATACATACATGCATCATAATGAAGCAAGAACAACATATATCACACAACATGAAATCACAACCATCACCTACCTCGAACAAAGCTATAATTATACATTCAAGTCATGATTCATGGCATTCAAATATTCATCCATCCTTATTTACGATCTGTGTGATAAATAATGCAACATTCGCATACATACATGCATCATAATGAAGCAAGAACAACATATATCACACAACATGAAATCACAACCATCACAATGAAGTATTCATCAACATATATCACTAAAACAATAACTCAACCATACCTAGAGCTAGGTCATCGTCTAAGGCTTCTTTCTATGATTTAATCATCTTTTATTCAATGTACGAAGGCCTACGCATAAATCCTACCATTGAATATCATTATACTATGCAGTGGGCACATATTTATAACTACTCAATAATAAACCTAGCCTACCTGGGTGCCAAGCTGCTGCACGGAATTATAGTTCCAATTCTAGTTTTCCGGATGACAAGACGGTGAAGTTAGCCAGGAATCCGCAAGGTTTCGATATCTTTACGTTATGAATCTCTTCCTCCATCTTTCCTCAGCCTAGAGCAGCTTTTGGAGGGTTTCTGGGTGTTCCTAGCCTCTTTTTGGTGTATTTTGGAAGAAGGGGAAAATAGGATTTCATGTTATTTACATTCTTCCTCGCATATCCCGCTCTGGCGGTTACTTATCCCAATGTGGCACTGCCGCCCTAGAGGTATCTATCCCGCCCTGGCGGGACAGTGGCCCTAGTATTTTCTTGAAAATTGCTTTTCCTAAATAATGACGGTTCGGGTCGTTACAATAGATACTAATTTACCCCTTGTTCGTCCCCCAACGGCTAGTGAACGGATTGTCACGCGTCCTATCTTGGAGTACTTTTAAACTAATGAACTGAGGTGTTACAGAATCACGAGGGATGGTGTTTTTTTCAAAATTAAAACACGAGAGGTGTTATACTTAAAGGGGTGGTTAGGAATTCAAGGTGACACACAAAGAAACAAATGCGTCCAACTTACACAGCCTGATCGCGCCAGGGCGGCAGCCATTTTGCTGAGGTGAAACCGTTGTGGTAAGAGATCTCATGTTGTAGCAGGAGATCAAAACAGTTATGGGGGTAAGGGGAATGGTTTCTCCATTTCCTTGTCTCTTTTTTTCAAAAATTCCCCAACACTCTCTCAGCCACTTCCGTTCCAAATGTCAAAATCAAAGTAAGGTTCTCGTTACTCATGCTATCTACTTCATTACATAATTAACTACACTTTCATGACGATGAACGATTGATTAGAATAGGTACCGGGTAGTTATTCGAAAAGTTGAACATAGGTTGCTAGTTTGATAGGAAAATGTAGCATGGACACTCCTCTTATGTCCCCAACATCTCTACAACGTCATGGGCGTAAGGATTTTGTAAAAATGCGGTCGAATTGGTACCAAAATGGTTGGGGGAAGTTAAAAAGTGTCTTATGAAAAATTTGGATTCGGACAGTATTTAGGGGTTATTTCACCGAAATAATAGCATATTTAAGTTCTAGGGTACTTTATAGGTTTTGATCTGCTGAAATTTTGTTGAAAACGAGGGTTTTGGGAAAAGGAGGCGCCATGATCACGCCTGGTGTTCGTCCTAGATGAAGGTCGCTCTGGCGACCTTCATCCCGTTGTAGTGGCCTCCCTCATCATGCTCTGGCGGGATTTTGACTGTTGTAGCAGAACATAGGGAACCAGTGGCCTACATCCCTTTAAGGCTAGAAAAATTATCTTTCCCTTAAAGAAGATATTGTCCAATCCCATGGATTTCTAACGCGTATATTTCATAACCTGCAGGCTTATCCAGATGAAAGGTCTTAACGAGGAAAATCTGCCTTTTGTCTAATTTCTTGATGCTGCTAGTCGGGAAAGACATCATGAATATCGAAACAACAAATTTTTCTGCGAGAGGGGTTTTGTTTTGCTTAAACTAGAGGAGAAGGATCCTTCCTTCTATGCTCGCCTCATGGAGTTTTGTTAGGCTCCATTGACAGATGCTCCCCCATGTGAATGTTCCACTTGGGTGAGGGAGTTCTATGCTAGCGTCCCTACTGTCTTGGGATGACCTTCACCCTATCATCCACATTCGAGGAGTTGACATCCCCCTAAACTCCACCGTCATCAATGAAGCACTAGAGGTGCTTGAGGTCTCAAACATGGAGTACGAGGCCAAGCTGTGGGAGATGGATCTCCGCTGGCTGAGGGACACACTGGTGTAGACTGCATGCCAGGACAGAGTTTATTGTCCTACTACCGAGGGTGTCACTAGCACGGACTGGTCACCAGATGCTAAGAGGTCGATGCACTTGGTTACTAGGAGGATCCGCCCATCGAGCAACCGCATCGACTTGACATTTTCTCGGGCCTTGGCGGTGGCGTGCGCGGTGTAAGGCATTGAGCTGAATGTGGGGACGTAGATTATCTCAGAATGGAAGATGTTCTATTGGGGAAACAATAAGGCTTTCTTCCTACCAGGACTTGTGACCGCGTTGCGAAAATGGGCAGAGGTGACCCTCTTGGATACCGATGAGGTACTTCCTATGGATCCCCCTCATCACCCTCTTTGGGTTAGGCCGGGTTCTACTTCTAGGAGCAAGAGGAGGAGGACGGGCAGGGTTAGCAACAGTTAGGCAGCTGCAGAGATGGACGACGAGGGAGGCGACGACACTCATCCCACCCAATCCCAACCCCGACTCTCTGGTGCACGGGTGGAGGAGGATTTGGCGGATGTCTAGAGGAGGTTGGGACACTCTTTTGCTGACACCACTCTGATTCCACCCAATACTGCCCTGGAGGTCGTGATGCAACATCGTGAGCTACGCTAGGAGAGGAGGAAGGGTTTGGAGAGGGACCATCTGATGGTCAGGATATGTGTGACAACCCAGAAAATGAATATGTGAAATTAGAGCCTAACGAGTTTGTCTTTGAGTTGATGTAATGTTTGAGGTTGTAAAATGATGTCCCGAGATATGGTTGAGGCATTTAGGGGTTATACATCAAGGTACTACTCCCCAAGGACCACCCTAGGGGTCCTTGAGGAGGACCCTAAAGCCTAACCTTCAAGACCCCAAGAAACCAAAGAGCTGCCCAAAATCTCATGACCTACAAATGGGGACCTACGCCCCTTAGGTCCATCCACGCCTCATGGATGGCCTCCGTAGGTGAAGGACCCCAAAACCATGTTTCAGACTCAAACCATGACTCAGCAGTATAGAGTGTGACCCCACCCACGGTCCGTGGGTGGCGGTTTCGTGAGTCACACCTACTTGTTTCCCAAAGTCGACCAAGTGGAAGGGTGGTTTGGTAAATTCATTTGAAGTTTAATTAAGTTGGGGGACGGTTATTATTGACTTATTAAAGTATTTTAAGGTTTTTTAAAGTATTAAAACTCCTTTTAAACTCATTATATCAAATCACAAATTAGAACCCACCTCTTCCCTCCAAAAGTTCTCTCTCTAGAAACCTCCATTGGAGGTCAAGGATTCAAGCTCAAGATCTCACCATTTTCACTCAAGTTTTGAGGATTTCTTCCCTAAAAGGTATGATATTCTTCATCCTTGACTAAATTTTCATTCAAGGAGCCAATTTCTAAGATGATTTCAATCTCCAAAGTTTTCCAAAAACCTAGGGTTTTCAATCTATGCATGGGTTAAATTCCAAACGTTTTCAAAATGAATTTAAGTGATGAACCATGGTTTAATTGATGTTTTAATGGTTAATTAAGATGGTTTTCCTCTATGAACCCATGTTTACCCTAAAATCCTAAGTTGTGAATTGTGATTGGGAATTGATTGATCATGAAAGTATGTTGAATTGTTTATGTTTATATGGATATAGATTATTGAAATTATGTTAATTATCATGCTTAATTGTAGTATTTCAAGGTGTGTGGGTGAGTGTGATCCATGGCCTTAAAAGGCAAAGTGTGCAGGTTAATGTATGATTATGATGTGAAGGATATGCATGTGAATTCAATGATAGTATGATGATCATGTTTAGAATGTAATTATGTTGTTGTTGAAATCATATTCTCAATTAACACATGAATGATGATGAAATAATGTGAAGGCTTTGCTTCTATATAATGTATATCGTGAATTGGTAGGCTTAGGCATCCTCTTCTTGAATGAATAAAAGTATTGTTGATTATTGAACCTTGAATTGGTAGGCTTAGGCATCCTCTTCTTGGGTATATGAATGCAATGTTGAATGAGGTATCTTGAATTGGTAGGCTTAGGCATCATTTTTTGTATGATGAATGTGTATTGACATGATGAATATGAATCGATAGGCCAATGGCATTCCTTTCATAAATGACTAATGAATGTGTTCTAAGGCTATGTATTGAATCGATAGGTTTATGGCATTCCTTTCATAATGAGCCAATGAACTAATGTAATTATGACTCTTGAATCGATAGGCCTATGGTATTGCTTTCCTAGTGAGTCAATGTACCATCAATCGATAGGATAATGACATTCCTTACATGTGTATAGTAATGTAATGAGGAACCATGAATCGATAGGCTTATAGAATTCCTTTCATGAGGACTCTAGATCTATCCTAATAATGAACCATGAATCGATAGGCTTATAGCATTCCTTTCATGTGTAATGATGTACGTTGGGTCGATAGGCCAATAACATTCCTCTCAAGTACAATAATGTAATGTGATGGAAATACTCTATGGGAATGTAGTCTTAGCACCAAGTGGATATGGTAAGATGGAAACTCTCCCAATGTTAGGTTAGAGTTCCAATGAACGTCTTCATATCCCATAAAATATGTGCCCACATAGGTCATAGCTAGTGGATCCACTTAAGCTAAATGTTACCGATCCTACCTTAGGCAAGTAAAACCACCTCCTTACGGTGTGGGGCAAGACACCGGATTCCATGATTTAGCTCTCATGGTCTATGTCGGTTAAACGTTTATTCCCATCATGTGAGATGTGCACTATAGTTACTTGAGAGGTTCTATGAAGTGTGGGTGGTAGTATGGGATGCCATCCATGTATTGCACGAGTAGGCTTTAAGAGGGCTATAGTGAGTTCTCTAATGTCTTATGATGGCATGAATGTGCTCTTAATGAAGTTAATGAAGAAGGTTGACTTATATGCTTAAATGTAGTGATGCATTCTATACTTGGATTGTATTATGAGTTACTTCCTTGTCATGTCTTATGAAATGTATATGTCTCTTATGTATGAGTAATGTGTAAAGATGGAAAGGATGAATGGTGAGTTCACTTTTGGTGGCCTTAATGTGGTACTTAGTGTGGATGGTGGTATGGGACGCTATTCATACATTGCACAAAGTATAGCTTGGGATTGCTTGAGGTGAAAGCTTAATGTAATGAAATATCCTATATGGATGACTATGTTCTAATGTGATGAAATGACTTGTATGTTGGTTGTGTTGTATATTATGCCTTTTATACGTATGTTCATGAAGTTTTACCAAAATTGGCATATAGCATGACTTTCAAATAAAATGTTTGTTTTAAGCACGGTTTTTGCATGGCTATCATGCTTAGCACTTAATTGTGCTAACCCATATTTTCTCCATTTTTACCAAAGTGTAGGGTTTGGAGATTTGATGTCTTACATTTGGAAGATAGGTTTCTGAGGAGCTTAGAGATGAATACTTGGTGAGTCCTCATAGTTTCGAGAATAAAACCCACTATGTTCCATTTATGTCTTTTACTTTATGTTTAGAGCTTTTTGTATGGGCTAAGTCCCAAAGACTTATTCAAAATATTGTAGATGGTTTGAGACATAGTATAGAAACTCTTCTGCTTGCCTTTTATGAAAAATGACTTCGATTGTAAAGAAAAGTTTTAATTCAGCTCTAAATTTCTATTATCTTATGTGATGACATGCTATGGGGCTTGTATGAGACTTTTCGGAGTCTTGTACGCAGTGTCACTTTCGGGGTATAGGCTCGAGTCATGGCAATATGGAAGGCTGTGAGGATCATCTTCACCTGAGTCTCCTCTGGTCAGGAGATTCTCTGAGTCGAGAGGGAAGATTTCCAGCATTTTACTTTCATGGAGGAGGCCGTGAACGGCCTGGTGCCCCCGGAGGATCTAGACTCTGATGATGACACATCGCAGTCCCAGGGTTCTTGCTTTGGTTCTTCGCCCTTCTTAGGCTTGTAATTTGGAACAATAGTTTGCTTTATCTTTTTGCCTTTCTTATGTTTCTTTTTCTAAAAACGTTACTTATGTTTTGTAAGCACATGGATGCTAGTTTTTGTTGTCTGTCACAGCCAATATTTAAATACTAAGGTTATGACTTAATGCTCTATTGTTGAGCACTGATTGACTTACAGGGGTTAGTTTAGATATGATTCGGTGTTTATATAGGTGTTCGAGGAAAAACAGAGGAGCAGTGTTGAGGTTCTGTCTTGCCCTGTCCCGCTCCAGCGGGGGAATTTCCGCTTTGGCTACCTCGCGCTGGCGGGAAAAATCCTGCCCCACCAGCTTAGACAGAAACAGTACCCAGACAATTAATTTTTATGGGATTTTCTTTTTTCTAAATTTTCCCTAAGGTTCCCCGCTTTTCTAAACAATTTAGGATAATCTTCTAAGCTAGGATAGTCATTATCTACCCCGAGTCAATCCCAACGATACACAATCCAACTCATTCTCATTAATTCAACACCACAACCCACACATCCCCAGGATACACCCAGACACTCACGCGGTTATTACTCAACCGCAAAACACATCCAGATTTTGCTTACGAATCACCTCGTAAGTCATCTAGACCCTTGCATCGAACTTAGTCATGACCTTTTTTTCACAACTTGTTTCACGATACTCAAACAGTTACAACTTGCATAATTTCAACAATTCGGCCAGCATATTGCACATATCAAAGTTTCAGACACGCATTTATTGTGAACATAATCGTATCATCACATCCAAGCAACTACAACTTCCACATTCGCAGTTAATTCAAACAACAAGAAGCACACATTCACAGTTTCCAGGATATAATTCATAGACAAGTCCAAATTATTAGTTAGTTCGCTTCATGGATGACCATTTCTGATCATTCATGCAATTACACAATCCCTAGGGCCAGATACCAATTGAAACATTCTCAGTTCCAATTTACCTTGCTTGTGTTCCTTCAGTCGTGACCACGACTCTTGTTCACTTTGTATAGATACCAATTGGTATCGGGAGATACCAATTGGATTCAACTCATACCACAAGCGACACTCACACGAAAGGAGAGAAAAAGGTGGAACAACTTCCTGGAATGCTTCCTAGCTTCCTGAAGATTAGATGTGGACGTCAACACACCTATCCGCAAAAGTTTAGTCCACATTTTGCTCTTGTACTGGGAGACTGGTAACCTGGGCTCCGATACCAATTTGTCACGACCCAACCCACCGGACCGTGCGGGCACCTACATACTAACACCTAAGTAGGAGAACCCTCATATCCCATTAGTCAAACATGCAAAATATTAAGAAAACTGACGAATAAAGGAAATTCATGTAATTTCTTAATAAAACAAAAGTTTTATAACGACTCAGAGTTAACACTTGTAAAGTAATTAACACCCCAGGGATCTAGTCTAAATAGATACAAGAGCTACTAAGAGTACAAAGCAAGACATAATAATGAAAAGACACAGCTCCAACCATGCAGAAAGAAAAATAGAAGCTACTGGAGATTTTCTTCGTCTTCACCTAATGAAACACCACCGACCTTACATCCAGACTATGCCAAAAAGGCATAGCAAGAGTAGTATCAGTACAAACCCACACATACTGGTAGGCATCATCGGTCAACCCGAAGCCCACCGCATAATATAAGAATTCAACTAGCAAGAACATGCATTAAAACCACTCGCTTCTCCACCTTTACCCTCTCTCGAATACCTCAAAAATACACTAGTACCCTTACTAGTAACCACCTACTTACTAGGTTCTTGATCATAGCCTAACCATTCTAATTCATAAAAGAATCCACATTTACAACTACCAATATTCCGACTAACCACCCATGACATACCATTGCCTTCTCTTCATCTTACCCAGTCATTGCCACATGACACATCATATCAAGGATTCCCCACTACTAACCACTAATCCCTATCTTCCACGGTGGGATCTACCTAAGTATTTCCATCACGTACAATACCCCCACTTCTCACCCTTGCAACACACGAACAACCCTTTCTCTCAAACATTACAACCCTTGAACCCTTTCCACATACTGTACCACCCTCCGGTTTAAGCTTGCACTTCCCGGTTCATTCAACAATGAGATACATAAAAAGTTAAATCAACAAAGTAGAAAAAATAACAATCAATTTCACAATTCTAACATTACACAGTTATATCAAGTCAATGGTCCTCTCATGGAACCCACACCCAAACTGTTAGTGTACCGGTACGTAATACCTGTTCTAAGTTATCGTGTCAGATCATGACACCCGTTCCAATATTTATATCGATACGTGGCAACCGATCCAATGTTTATGCTGGTACGTGGAAATTGATCCCAGTTAGTGTGTCGAAAAGCAACATTCGATCCATTCAACAAGCCACAGGCATAATCACAAGCATATTCTCATAATCATACATTCAAGTCATGATTCATGGCATTCAGTTATTCATCCATCCTTGTTTACGATTTGTGTGATCAATAATGCGACATCCGCATACATACATGCATCATAATGAAGCAAGAACAACATATATAAAACAACATGAAATCACAACCATCACAATGAAGTATTCATCAACATATATCACTAAAACAATAACTCGACCATACCTAGCCCTAGTTCATCATCTAAGGCTTCTTCATATGATTTAATAATCTTTTATTTGGTGCACGTAGGCCTACGCATAAATCCTACCATTGATTATCATTATACTACGCAGTGGGCACATATTTATAACTACTCAATTAATAAACCTAGCCTACTTGGGCGCCAAGCTGTTGCACGGAATTATAGTTCAAATTTTGGTTTTGCGGATGACAAGATGGTGAATTTGACCAAGAATCTACAAGGTTTCGATCTCCTTACACTAGCAATCTCTTCCTCCTTCTTTCCCCATTCTAGAGAAGCTTTTGGAGGGTTTCGAGGGTGTTCCTTGCCTCTTTTGGGTGTTTTTGGAAGAAGGGGAATATAGGATTTCACGTTATTTACATTTTTCTCGCCTACCCCACTCTGGTGGTTACTTATCCCGTTGTGGTGCTGCCGCCCTAGTGGTATCTGGCCCACCCTAGCGGGACACTAGCCCCAGTATTTTCCTGAAATTTGCTTTTCCTAAATAACAACAGTTAGGGTCGTTACAGAGGTCAAAGATGATGAACGTGAATGAGGGCCTAAATTGGTTTGCTTAGCATGGGGGAGATTTATAGGGTCTTACCCATGCATTTCACAAGCATGCTTTAAGGTTACTTATGAAGTGTTTCTCTTATATTATGTTGATCTAGATGCATTGATTATGTCTATGACTATGTTGTTACCTCTTATGCTTATGATTTATATTATTGTGTCTTATTCCTATAGCTCATGCCTTATGTTGTTGTTTCTTATGATTATGATATATGTCTTATGTTGACTAATGCCTTTGACATACTTATGTTGATGATTTATGCTAGCCATCATATTTAGTACATTATTGTACTAACGCATACTCTTTCCTACATTCTTATCAAATATAGGGTTCGGTGATATTGACTTCCATCCCCGTGGCTAGGTTCATAGTAGATCAAGAAGAGAAGTTTTAGTGAGTCCTCATAGCATCGAGGACATGATCACCCTTTCTTTTTATGCCTTCCTTTTATTTTAGAATTATTGAATGGGATGTGTCCCAAGATTATTCATGTTTTAGATGGTTTGAGACAAGTTTAAGACTTCCGCTTCTTTTTATGGAACTTTTATTGTATTGGAAAAATATTTTAAATTTTTGCACTTTTCTATTATCTTATGTTATGATATGCTAAGTGGCTTGTATACGTCTTCTTACATCTAGGGGTACCCTTGGGTCATGACAAACTTGGTAATCAGAGCATAAGGTGTAGAATGTATCTAGGATGTCTGAAACCACGTCTAGTAGAGTCTTTTTCATAAGTGTGAAGTGTGCCACATTTATGAATGAGAGGATATTAGATGATTAGGAAACTTCACTTCTTCATTCTCTAAGTTGTGTCATAGAGTTTAATTCTATTAGGTCTTTCTCCTAATCTATGCCTGATGGTTTTCAGGATTTGACTACTACAAGGGCTAACATTAGAAGGAATGAGGAGGAAGACAATAAGGATCAAGAATTTCCTTCCCAAGCTCCTCCTCAAACTCTGAATGATCCTTTGGAAGAGAAAGTATCAAATGAGAAGTTTAGGTTTGGTTTTCAAATATTGACTCATGGTGGGATAGAAACTCTGGAATTTTATGGGTCAAAGATGGAGGAAGATCCTCAAGAGTTTATAGATGAGGTCTCTAAGGTGTTTGACTTTGTGGGAGTGACTCCGGTAGAGAAGGAGGATTTGGCTTCTTACCAACTCAAAGGGGTTGCTCAAGTTTGGTTTAATCAATGGAAAGAGGCTATATCGGTAGGAATGGGTCTCATAAAGTGGGAAAGGTTCAAGAGTGTTTTTATAGATAGGTTCTTCCCTCTAGAGATGAGAGAATCTTTAGTGCTTGAGTTCATTAACCTTATACAAGGTAATATGAGTGATAACGAATATGTATTGAGGTTCACCCAATTGTCTAAGTATGCTCCATCTTTGGTGGCCGACTCTAGGTCGAGGATGAGTAAGTTTATGTTGGGAGTGTCCGATTTAGTAGTGTAAGAATGTCGTACGTCCATGATTGATCATGATATGAATATTTTTCGCCTTATGATTTATGCTCAACAAATTAAGAAGGAGAAACTATAAGAGAGAGATAGGGAGAAAAAGAGGTCTACAAATGATGATGGTGATTCCTATCATGTGGAGTCCGATGTACATGGTCGTCCTAGACGTCAACAAAGGATCTCCGAACAAGGTCCTTCTAGGATTTCCCCAAGATTTAGACAAGAGAGGGTGTCTAAACCTAAGCCTAAAAGAGGGAGCAATAGTAAATCGTTGTTGCCTAAGCGTACTTGCACTAAGTGTGGAAGGAAGCACTATGGTAGATGCCTAGCCGACATGGATGGTTGTTATGGTTGTGGTAAGAGTGGTCACAAAATGAGAGATTACCTGGTACTTACCGCTAGAGAAAGAGAGGGTAAGCAAGTTTCTCTTAGTGATTCGGGTATGGGTGCTCCAAAGCAAATTAGGTTCTATGCCCTCCAAGCTAGAGGTGAACAAGAGAGTCCTCCGAATGTTGCTCTCGGTATGTGTTTTATGCTTAGTTAAATTTTGGTGTTTCTTGTCTTTTGTGACTTGATAAACTTGATATGATAGACTTTGATGTTGTCTTTGGTATGAATGGGTTGCATTATGGTTATGTTTATTTGATGGTAGGACCCGACTTAGTCATGATGAGCTTTGGAGGTATGTTGATAGATTTGACGAATAGGGTGTTTAAGTAATACCTAGATGTATTGAGTGAGTAGGCTCCTCTAAAAAGGGGTAGAAGTGTTATTCCCCATGGTTTAGAATTATCTTGTGTGATGGATATAAAATATTAGTGATAACTTGTTCCGATCTTAGAATTCAAAGAGAAGGTGCTTAGAAAGTCCACCTAGGCTTACTCCCAAGGGGGAGATGGTGTGCTTACATAGCAAGGTTGATGAGTGTTTTTAAAGTTCATGATTTGGGCTGCTATAAATTCTCACCTTGAGAGGTGTAATGAGTTTGGGAAAGTTTAGTCCCTATTTTGTAAACCCATGTGAGATCTTAAGATGTGTTGGTAAGGGTGCTTATGAGCTAGAGTTGCCTAAGAGTTGACAGAGGTGCATCCAGGTTTCCATGTCTCCATGATAAAGGTGTTGGATATTCGACATCCATATATCCCTTATAAGAGTTAGGAGTTAATGAGAATCTCTCTAATTTAGAAGTACCGATTGGGATCTTAGATCGGCAAGTTAAGAAATATAAGAAACGAGGAAATTGCTACCATGAAAGTGTTAAGGAGTGATTTTTTAGTGAGGATTTTGGTTGAGGGTGCTACTTGGGAGGACGAGGGCCAATAAGATGTCTCGATATCCTCATCTCGCTCCCTTGTATTCCTCTTTAAGCATTAAGATGATGAGTTCCTCATGGTTTGTTCTTTATGTGAAGTCATGTGTGTTTTAGATGTTTCCATGATTTCCTTGTGTGGTGCATGTTCATGAAAAGCTTGTGCTTTCGAAAGAAAATGAGTTTCCATGCTTGATTTCCTCATGTTGTTGTGCATTGAGTATAAGTTGCCTATTTGACTTCATGAGATGAATCGATGAACATGCTTTTGATATGTTTTTTTTAGAGTAAAATGCATTTAAACTCCACGATAATTGTTCAGTATTCATTAAAGCTAGGAGAAGGTAGTTCCTCCTAAGAACATAAGAAATGTTGAAATTTCATGCATAATGGGTTGTTAGATGTAGTTCCTACTTCTTTATGATGCATTGATTATGTTTGAGTTGGAATTGATGTTTCCTTCCTTGAATTGTGCATTATAGTTGATGTTGCATGCATGATGGGATGCTAGTCTTGAGTGTTTACTTTCATAAGGTGTCTAGATCGTCATTCGAGGACGAATGTTCCCAAGGGGGAGATATTGTAACACTCTGGAAATCAGTAGGATAAACTAGAGCTTAACGTGAGGGTTAGAGTCGTGAATGTAACTCCCCGTACTTAAAAATAGAGGATTTCATGTTAGAACGTCAAGGTACTACCCCTCAAGGACCAACCATGGGCCCTTGAGGAAGACGTCAGGAAATGGCCTAAAAATAGTGAACCACAACAGGACCCACACCCCGTGGGTGAGTCCATGCCACGTGGGTGGAGTCGTAGGTCAAAGCCCAAAATTCATACTCCCAGAACCCAAACCACGGTTCACTAGCACGGGTTATGAGTCCAACCATGGTCCGTTAGTGTGGTCTCGTGGATGGTGACTTGGGAGTAGTTTTGGTGGTTAAGCTTAGGGATATTTTGGGTCTTTCCAGTTTTAATTAATATTAAGTGGTGTCATTTTAGCCTAATTTAGACCACCTATATAAAGACTTTAGACCCCGAAATTAATTGATTCTAAGTCATTATTTCTAAACCCCGAAAAGAAACCCAATTCTCTTTTAAATATTCTCTCTCAAGAAGAAGAACAAGGGGAATCAAACTAGGTCAAGCCAAGTCTCCATTGTTTCAAGCTTGGTAGGCTTTTTAATCAAGGTATGATGGCTTATTCATTCATGGATTCCTTTCATCTATGAAATCCCCATGTTTTCCCTAATTTAGAAGAAGAATTCCTCAAGTCAAACTAGGGTTTCTTCTAATGTTATCGGTTATGATCCAATAGAGTGGATTTTGATTGTTTATGATGGAATTACATGTTTTTAGTATGTTTATAGATGTATGTGTGCTTAACCTATGATTCTAGAGTGAATTTGATATAGTTGGGTTTATGCCATGAAAGAGGAAATTGAGGGATTAGATGTGATCTTCTAGGATTGATGAATTGCATTATATATTTTCTTAAGATGGAAGCACATGGACATGAATTTCTTAAGAATAAAGCACATAGACATGAATTGACTAAGATCAAGTATGCATGATGAATTATGATGTAGTAATGCTTGAGATTGAACCTATATGATTAAAATTGCTTAAGAATGAAGCATGTGATTAGAATGTCTTGAGATCTAGGCATATGTGATTATTGTGAGAAGTAATTCTTTGAGGGTAAGGCTTGTAATTATGAATGTTAATTGCTAGGTCTTTGAGAGTAAAGGTAATATGATGAACTATAAATGTTAAGGCTTTGAGAGTGAAGCTTACGTGTTTGATGAATGGTGGATAGGATTGTAGTGGAAGGATTTACCCACATGACCTATATTGTGAAGGTATACATGTCATTATGAAATCCATGTCTAATGCTTAGATTCTAGATGTGTTAATTGAAAGTGACTTTGAACCTTGAAAGGGCAAAGTATGAGATTATAGATGTTTTCATGAAATCTATGTAAATGCTATGAGTACACTTTGAGAGTGAAATGTTAATGAATATGTTGTTGTTGTGGGCTGATTGAAATTTTATTCTCATCAACTCATAATGAACAAAATGTGAAAGGTTTTCTCACATAATGAAGATTCTAGGTTGAAAGTCTTTCTCACCTAATTGAATCTAATACTTACATGTGGCCATGATGTGAAAAGTTTTATGAGCCATGATTCAAGAGCTATCCTAATGAACTAACATGGATTGGTTGTCAAGGACATCCTTCCATGAAACATGAATTAAGTAAGACTGACTAAGTATTTTGTGGGAATTATGCTTAGCATCGAGTGGATATTGAATATGAGATGGAAGCTTTTACGTTAGTTGAGTTCGGCTTGTAAATGGGATCCTTTTACGTCAGTTGAGTCCGGGTTCCCAAGTATATCTCATGATATGGAGACATTTTACGCCAGTTGAGTTCGGGTTTCTAGTAGCAATCTCCTTATCCCATAAAGTACGTGCCCCCGTAGGTTATTTAGCTAATGGATCCACCTAAGCTAACAAATCATGGTCCTACCTTAGGTAGGTGGGACAACCCTTTTCGGTGTGGGTAACACCGGGTGATCATGTTATAGCTCACATGATCTCATGTCGGTTAAGGCTAATTCCCACAATGTCAAGTTTAATAATGAAGTAAGGTTACTTCGTGGAAGTATTGTAAGTATGTTTTGATATGGGGTTTACTTGTATGATAGTTGCTTTCCTTGATATGTTTGACTAGAGGTAAATGTTCCCTTGTCTATGAGAAATAAGCTAAGGATGAGATCAAAGATGATGAATGTGAACGAGGGCCTAAATTGGTTTGCTTAGCATGGGGGATATTTATCGGGTCTTATCCATGCATTGCACAAGCATGCTTTGAGGTTACTTATGAAGTGTTCCTCTTATATTATGTTGATCTAGATGCATTGATTATGTCTATGACTATGTTGTTACCTCTTATGCTTATGATTTATATTATTATCTCTTCTGCCTATAGCTTATGCCTTATGTTGATGTCTCTTATGATTATGATATATGAATTATGTTGACTAATGCCTTTGACATGCTTATGTTGATGATTTGTGCAAGCCATCATATTTAGTACATTATTGTACTAACACAGACTCTTGCCTACATTATTATCAAATGTAAGGTTCGGCGGCGATATTAACTTCCATCTCCGTGGCTAGGTTCATAGTAGATCAAGAAGAGAAGTTTTGGTAAGTCCTCATAGCATTAAGGACTTTATCACCCTTTCCTTTTATGTTAGAACTATTGTATGGGCTGTGTCCCAAGACTATTCATGTTTTAGATTATTTGAGACAAATGTAAGACTTTCGCTTCTTCTTATGGAACTTTGATTGTATTGGAAAAATGTTTTAAATTTCTGTACTTTTCTATTATTATATGTTACGATATGCTAAGTGTCTTGTATGAATTCCTTCGGGGTTCTATATGCCTTGTTACATCTAGGGGGTACCCCTGGGTCGTGACACTTTTGAAATAGGACAATGAATTTGTATTTGTGTCTCTTAATCTATTCTACTTGTAGTTTATATTGCTCAGACTCTTCAAAAATGTTGATCAATGCATGTCAAATGGTCCAAAAGTAGTGCATTTTGAAGAATTTGAGTGAGCAACATAGGTTCTAGTTTGCTTAGTTAGATTACTATGGGCATTTTTGTTTTAGAAGTTAGTTATGAAAGAACAAAGAATACATTTAGTAGTTAGTTATGAGGATTAATTGATACTATATTTTAGTGTCTTTGATTTCGAGATTTATGAAACTGAGTCCAGATTTCCTTTGCACACATGTAGTGTATTCCAGAAGATGTTTCAAGAACATGTTAAACCCTATGTATCTTGAGGTTTCTAGTGGATAAGTTCAACATTCTCAACCCCAAATTTGGCTAGCCAAAGGATGGAAGGATTTCTGTGACTGTTATTCAATAAGTCGTGGGCACTTTTTGATGATCGGATACAATTCTCATTCTCATTTTAATGTCACTATATTTGATTTGAGTGCACCAGAAATCGAATATCTGTATAGTACACGTATCTTCCATTGTCATGAAAAACACCATGCACCAAAAAAGTGATCTGTCATTCTAATGGACAGTCCAGCAAAAGGAAAAGACACGAAGAGGATGTAGCTTCACCTTCTTACACACGAGAGGGACTAAGTGAGGATCTTATTGACCATGACCTGAATTGAAATTCAATTTGTTTACATGATAATTTAGTATTATGAGTTTAAGTTTTATGATTGATATTGTAAAACTAATTACACAATCAAGTCACTTCCTAGATCATAAATCTTTGTGGTAATAAGTAGCTTTGTAGAAATGGTAAAAAGAAACTTTACATTGTTGTTGTATATGACTTAAATTCATTTATTAACACAATGATCTTAATTTTTGTTTGAAGAAAGCAATGAAGACTGCAGGATTTACAAACAACAATCCAAGAGTGTTTATGATCAGAACAAGACGGTAATAGACAAAGAGAGTTTAAATCTAGGAAACTGTACATTTTATCTTTAATGCAACAATCATATGTCTCTACCTATTCAATCTGGTAAGCCACAAGCTCTTTTCTTTATAAACTTTGCAGTACTCTAATCTTTCTTTATTCCATTTTGCACTATGTCAAAATCAGTTTACTTAGCCATCTCTTCGAAAGTCCATAGCGTCAAAATTTTCTAAGAAGTATTTCCTTAAGAATGATGGCAATCTAGTGCTTCATAATCCAGGAAGTGGATCTTGGTTTGTCAAATGCAGTATTGGAACAGAAAAGGCTATAGTTTATTCTGGTTGGAAGGCGTTCGTGCAAGAAAATAAGTTAAAAGTTGGTGATGTTTGTGTATTTGAAGTGCTTAAGAGCCAACTCTTTGTAGATGTCATAATATTTCGTGTAGTTGGGAGCACTCTAATGCACAATATAGTCGCAAAAGTGCACAGAGTTTTGATAGTAAAAGTAAGGTTATCAAAACTGATAATTTTGTTTCATGCTCTCAGCCCAAAGTAGTCCATACCAAGAAATTAAACCGTCATACAGGAGGTTCATATGGTCTCAACTCAAAAATTTAAGGCGATAAAGTTGAATTCTCTCTTATAAGATAGTCTGGAGTATACAACTTTTGTTGTACTAGTAATTTTCTTATTGTTTCATTAAGGTTATATTGGCTTGAATTATTCAGAAGAACATGGTGAAGGCACTGAGATTTTAGTTTTTATAAGCGTTTTTCTATTAAGTATTTTAAATAATTGTAACTAATGGTTTGAAAAAAATAACTAATAGTCTATATTAAGAAAAAGATTGCACATATATGAATTAAAACAAATGAAAAAGATATGTAGAATAACAAAGTTAAATTGGTTTGATTTTTGAAAAATGCTAATAATTAAGAAGACACCGGATATTTTTAGTTAATTTGATATTATTAAAAATATTGAATAATAAGATTGTTTTTAATATTAAGTCATAAGAACATTTTCAGTTATTTTGAAAAAACATATTTATTAATATTTTTATTAATTACATCAATTATTTAATTATATAGTTGAGAGTTGATATTTTTTAGGAGTAAAAAGAATAAGAATATGAAAGAAAAGAAGAGTGAGTTGAAGAAGATTGGTAAAAAAGTTTTAAAAAAATTGGTCCACTGTTAAGTGTAAAAAAAATAATTGAGCCTCACATAACTATTGTTGATCGTGTCTTTAGCATTGTAATTTTTTTCGAGAAAGTAGTAATTCTTTTTTTTATAAATAACTAAAAGAAAAGTGTCAGCATATGGAGAAATGATTGTTTATTTACATACCAGTTCTACAGAGTGAAGCAAGACATGACACTGTTGGTTCTACAATATTATTATATCATTGTGAAGCTTGATTGACAAAAACAAACATGGCTATTAGCAAGATCCGCCAGCAAATTGATGAATGATTTACCCTTGAAAATTCTATTAAAAGCAATATTTTTGTGCAGCCAAAGTTCTACAAGATTATAATACACCCGTCGAGTATGTACAATAAATTTCTCCCCCTTTCTCCTTTTGATTTATGTTGTAAAATTTATTTATTTATGTCTCTGTGGAACCAAATTAGATATATAGTGGTGTATATAGTTAAAAATATAATAAAAGTAAATGAAAAATTTGGGCTTATAGTTTTGTATGAGTCATGGGAATTCACGGCTAATTTTAGGTGTAAATTTTAATGAAAGCTTCACTACTGGTATGAATGATCAAGTTAGTTAAATATTTATTGTTGATGATTGTAATTTCATTATTTAATTTTCAAACATATGCTGCCTAGATCTTTTGAAATAGGACAATGAATTTGTATTTGTGTATCTTAATCTATTCTACTTGTAGTCTATATTGATCGGACTCTTCAAAAATATTGATGAGTGCATGTCAAATGCTCCAAAAGTAGTGCATTTCGAAGAATTTGAGTGAGCAACATAGGTTCTAGTTGGCTTAATTAGATTACTATGGCAATTTTTGTTTTAGTAGTTAGTTATGAAATAGTAGCCCGAATCTTCGTGATACCTTTTATTCTCTTCCTTTCCGAGGTTTTCTGTGGAGATTTATGAGGTAATTGTTTGTCTTCTCAGCGAACATTCTTACTCCTAATTATGATTTTGTTTTACTTAAGAGTCAATGTCATTTGAGACTTGCGTATTTTATTTCAATTCTAATATTTACATTAGATACTTGTGCACGTGACAACCAGGTTTTGAAAATTTAGTTAAGTTGACTTGTTATTCATGTTAGTAATTGTTATTGGACTTGTATTTTTATTTTATTTCTGAACTTTATCGAAATAGTTGGGTATTAAGCTGACTTGTCTTGGTGGGATAAGACAAGTGTCATAACATCTATTTTTGGGTTGTGACAAAATGGTATCAGAGCTAATGCAAATGACATATTCACACAAATAATGAGGAGATGACCATTTCCATAACAACGTACAATTCACATCAATACAATCGTTATACAACATCAATAATGAATCAATAATATTTTCAAACCATTCTCAACACATCACACACCAATAATTAATCGCATAGCTTTTTATTACCCTTTTTCCATCATTAAAATTATTCAACATGGACAAGTCAAACCATCACCAAGTCTCATTAATCGCCAACACATACCACAAGGAAATATACGATTTTATGCATTTAACAAGGGTTTAGAAATCCACTTGTCTCAAACAATCGAACAATCACTTCGGGGTTTGAGCATTCCATTTTCGCTGAGCTTCGAAATCAATACAATTTATTCACGAAAATAATCGCGATAAGACTTCTAATTTCACCACACCCACATTACTATAATACAGTTCCTAATTCTTGATGCCAGCCAATACGTTACATATCATCCTCCTAAATTTCAAGCCTAGGGTTAGGTCTAATTTCCTCCAAATATCATAAATTTGATGATATTCATATCAATCAATATACCTAATATTTAATTTTATATACCAATATATCAAAACTTAAATTATAATATGATAATAATACGAAATTAAGCCAAATTTCAAATCTCCACTCAATGAACGTGACCTCCGAACCAAAAAATTAATACACCCTCATTGTATACCAAGCTTAATTCCTAAACATTAACCACACATAACATAGCAATCATCACATGCTAATTATCCAGTAAAATTAATCCCACAATTCTATTTTTTCCAGTGACCCACGTTGAACAACTACAATTTTCCATTCACTTTATCTTTTTGTTCAACCCATTAATGAAAAATATTGACTTTTTACCTTTTTTTAATGTTCCAACAATTCGCTTTAAATTATCAATAATCAAATCATCCAAATATATAATAATCATTGAAAGGAAAAAACTTGATTAAATTACCGCTTCACTCATTTTTCCTTCGTTTTGTTTTCTCTGTCGTCAGTTCTCTCCTTCTTTCGATAGTCGCACGTCTCTTCTTTTCCTTTTTCAGTTATGACCCATATATTAAACCCCAAATAATTTAATTCACTTTAACCCATGACCAAGTGGTATAGGGTATTATTAAATGATCACTTTATTCCGTTAACTATTGATTAAGTCAATTATCTACAATTACCTACCAATTAATTAACTCAAGTTAAACGAATATTCAAAATTTTCAAGAAATGACTTTACGGTTCATTACAAGAGAATACATTTAGTAGTTAGTAATGAGGATTAATTGGTACTATATTTTAGTATTTTTTTATTTCAAAATTTATGAAACTAAGTTCAGATTTCCGTTGTACACAAGAAGAGGATTCTAGTAGATGTTTCAAGAACACGTTAAATTCTATATATCTTGAGGTTTCCAGTGGAGAAGTGCAACATTCTCAACCCCAAATTTGGATAGCCAAAGGATGGAAGGAATTCTGTGGCTGCTACTCAATAAGTCGTGGGCACTTTTTGATGATCGGATACAATGCTCTTTCTCATTTTAATGTCACTATATTTGATTTGAGTACACCAGAAATTGAATATCTATATAGTATACATACCTTTCATTATCATTAAACAGATCATGCACAAAAAAAGTGATTTGTCATTCTAATGGACAGTCTATCAAAAGGAAAAGACACGAAGAGGATGTAGTTTCACCTTCATACATGAGAGGGACTAAGTGAGGATTTTATTGACCATGACCTGAATTGAAATTCAATTTTGTTGCATGATAATTTAGTATTATGAGTTTAGTTTTATGATTGACATTGTAAAGCTAATTACACAATCAAGTCATTTATTAGATCATAAATCTTTGTGGTAATAAGTAGCTTTGTAGAAATGGTAAAAAGAACCTTTACATGGTTGTTGTATGACTTAAATTCATTTATTAACACAATTATCTTAATTTTTTGTTTGAAAAAAGCAATGAATACTGCAGAATTTACAAATAACAATCCAAGAGTGTTTTTTATCAGAACAAGAGGGTAATAGACAAAGAGAGTTTAAATCTAGGAATCTGTTCATTTTATCTTTTATTTAACCATCATATGTCTCTACACCATTCAATCTGGTAAACAACAAGCTCTTATCTTTATGAACTTTGCAATACTCTAATCTTTCTTTATTCCATTTTGCACTATGTCAAAATCAATTTACTTACCCATATCATCGGAAGTCCATAGCATCAAAATTTTCTAGGAAGTATTTCCTTGAGAGCAATGGCAATCTAGTGCTTCGTAAAATTTTGTATTATTTTAGTAAGTTTATTTTAAAAGATTTGAAAATTAAAAAAAAAATCATTTCTATTTGAGTTTAATAAATAAGCTAGTATTTCTTATTTATAATATATGATTAGCTACTCAATTTTTGTTAGTTTAAAAAATAATTAATTAATATTATATTATATTATAAAAAACTTAACACACCCACCCTCCACTCCACCCCACTCCCTCATAAACACCACCCCCCCCCATTTCACCCAGTTACACTACCCAGTTTTCATAACACTTCCCTCCATTTTCTGCACAACACACACACGTACATCAACATCCACAACTCCTCCTGTTTCCTACTTACTACATGCTCCTATAAAGCAACATGCACACAAAAAGGGGGGGAGAATCGACAAAAAACACACACATGCTCGGCACAAAAAAAATGAAATCATTTTATTTTTTAGTTTTCTTTTCTTTCAAAAAATTCACCAATACATTCACATATTTTCTTGCTTTTTCATTGCTACTTTATCTAAACACAACACATATAACATCACAAACAACCTATAAAAAATTTATGGGCGTTTAAATCGAGGTTCGGTCAAAAGAAATTCGGTACTTATTCTCTTTATTTAAGGTTTTATCTTATTTCTTTAATTTATTCATGAAATTTAATTTAACTATGTGATGTTTTTTTTTATAGTTTTGTTCTATTCATAATTTGATTGAAATGAATATTGACATATTGAGTTTACTTTGTGAGATTAAATAAACTACTCACATAATTAGTGATCTTGAGTTATTATTTATGTTATTATTTCTTAGTGCAAATCTCTAAAAGATGAATGAAATCATATTATTATGTAAGGATTTTATTTTTTATTGTTATTCAATTTTGTTGTGCCTAAGCCACTATTTTTATGACATTGTTGTAGCTTAATATTAATGTCAATTGTCTATTTGAATTTATGTATTTTTAGATAAATGGGTCATTACCTAATTAAAAAAAACAAAATAAGTTATATTATTGAACTTGAATTTATTCTATTTTAGGTTAGTTGAATCCTTGCATAGAAGGAGAAGTTTAATTCAAAAATATCACTAAACAATATAATAATCGAACAAAAAGATTTGTCATCTAGATTTCACAAAAATAAGAGTGAGAATTTTTAATACGAGATGAGTTTTAGGCACGTTAGAAAAAATTGTTTCAATTAAAAATGTGGTTACACATCCTTTTCTTGAGACATTAAAATAAACTCAACGATGCGGTGACGTCCCTTGTCCTCTAATATAATTAACTTTTCTTAATTTAAAGTAGAGACTTATCAAAAATAATGTTATTAAGTGTGATGCAAATAAGACAGTTATGTCTCTAATCGTGAAGGCCAAGAATGCAGTTACGTATGTAGGTCAAGACCAAATAAAAGTTCCATAAATAAAAAATGCGAGCAAATCATGGCCTATAAAAATATATCCAAAGGATAGTTAAAATAAGTATAAGTTAATAAAAGAGACCATGATATAACCACAGGACTCGAGGGATGCCTAATACCTTCCCCTCGATCAATAAAATTTATAGTTTGCAGACCAAATAAAGAGTCATTTCATTTTGATTAGAGATTAAACAAAAAAGGTGACTTGAAATACCATAATTCAAATCCAAGTGGTGACTCTGAAAAAAAAATCATCTTTATTCAATACCGTCACTTATATTGGAAAACACTCTTTTTTATGTGCGAAAAGTGGTGTGACATCTCTGGCGACTCTGCTAGAAAATAACTAAAATTTGAGTTTTTATTATATTGGCTCTTACTTGAGTTTATTATTATTTTTTTGGATATATTGGGTATGATGGCCTAATGTGCTACTCTCTACTCATTTATCGCTTTTATATTATTGAATTGTATTAAATTGTCTTCTCTTGCTCAACCACTCTGAGTTTCTAGTAACACTTCACACACATTTATAGGAATGCAGTTATACATCTTACTTCTATTGAGATAAAGCTGGAGTATCTTGACACTCAGTGAAGGATTTTAGTCACACATGTTAGATGGGGTTGGATCAACAATGAAGTCGGAAAAGCGCTGCTACTAATTAGTTGTCCTCATGACTCGATTTGTCCACTGAGGTAAGCCGGTCTAGATACTTATCTTATTCGGGTTTGAACCTAGTAAAACTAGAAAATAGATAGGGTTATCCCTAGAAGATTCCGCTTATTTGCATCATTTGCATGTGACTTAGTGAGCCTCAAAACAAGAGTTGGGTCCGCCCAGAACAAGTATCCTTCTCTTCCTTGGCCACTTAGCACATTTTATTTGCTACAAGAAAATGCGTTTATTTATAATGTTTCTATTAGTTGACTCATTTTAGAGTGATTAATGTAATGAAAAAATAAGCTATTGTTTGATGTTATAAAAAAAATATATATGAGAAAAAATGAAAAATATTTCTTTCTTTAAAAGTTATTATACATTTCTTTCTCTCTCTCTCTCTATCTCTCTCTCTCTCTATATATATATATATATATATATTGCTTCAATTATTTGTATAGTTATAGTTGCATATTGTATAAATTAAAAATATGTAAAAAAAAAGTGTAAAGCTTATCCGCGTTGGTATCAGAACCTAGGAACTTTCATTGTATATATATAATTGATGTGAATAATTTCGGCATAGATATATTCTATCTTTTATAGATCAAGAAGATATTAAAAGTACTCGACTATAAGAGGTAGATATACCTCAAAACCTTGATTTGTTAAACAAATGGACTATTCCAAAAGTTAATATAAAAACCATTTATGATTATGGTTGGTTTGATAAGATTTCTAATAAACAGTTGATTAAAACAACTGAACAATCTTTGGTGTTAAACTCGTCCGAACAAACTATTCGTTTATTAAATAAGCGTGATATTGAATTATATAAATCTCAATACAAATTTTTGCATATTGGCATGGTTCAAATTGCTTTTAAACCTTTAATTCTCAAAGGGTTACTAGAGACTTTCTTAGCTGCTCTACAAGATGTGAGGAATTTAAATTTTCGTCAATCTTTGATGGGTTCGATAGAATCTACGGTGTCCTATGGTCCAGTTTATTTTAATGCTCAGCCCAATTTGCAGTTATCTTTGACTGATTCTAATATATTAGATGCTTTAACTTTGAATGTTAAAACGCATGGTTATAACTATGCACTTGGATCTGAATTAATTTGCTTGTCGTTTAGAATCTATTATAAATTACTTGCTACTTTGAATCCTAGATGTAAGTTATATGATAAATCTGATCAAACTATTTTGGTAGAAACTAATTTCGCGAGATCTAAGGTCACTACTAGAAGACCTATAAAAATGGGAAGAAATTAATTTTTCTACCACTTGGATTTTAGATTCTGTTATACCCCCTGAGCAAATGATCGATGCTGTCACTAATTCTGAATATTCTCATATTAGTCAAAATTCCGATGGAAAAATTTGTATGCAGTTTGATGAAAAAAGTGTTCCATATAGTAGACATTCTTTTGCTTCTGATAGAAGACTAGCTTTTCAACATATTTCTCCGATAGAACCTTATTATGGTCCAGCTAGAAATCGCGCTGCTTCTTTACATAATTTATCAACAGTTAAATATTGTTCAAACGAATGATAAATCATCTGATGTTTCTGATAAGGATATTCCTTCTGTATCCGAGATGGATTTTAATCTTAATGATACTTAATGATGAGTGAACATCAAATTGATTTTAGTCCAGGTTCACTGGCAAGAAAATATATTCAAAACGAATTTTTAAATGAAAAATGGAACCGGTTTAAAACTTGGTTTTTGACACTTATAGTAAAGAAGATTTAAATAATATTTCTCAAGAGTTTTATGAAACTTGTGCATTACATAATCATATTATGCTCTTTGTGCCTTGGTTTATAACCACTTATTTGCCTTATTCATCAACGTTCTTGAACGATCTTAGAAGATGAATCAGGTAATATTATTCAATCCATTTATCCTCCTCAAGCTCCATTTATTTTACCAAATGATACTGGTATTACTTTTACTGCTTTTCATAAATTTATTGATAATGAAGTCGCCGCAGTTAGTATAAATGAAATTAACCATCCTATTTCTCAAAATAATTATTTGGGTCTATATGTTAAAGTAATTGGTGAACATATTTGTTCTCTAGACAAAAAATTAGATAGCCTGTCTAATCTGATTGTTCAAATTGATAATAAGCTGAAATCTGTGAAACAAGCTTCAGAACAGGCTTCTTCGTCAAAACAGCCTGATGTTCATATTCAATGGCCTCCTGAGATTCAGGATTTTATTCTTAGAGCTTTGCACAACCTTGAAAACCTTCTTGATAAAAAGTTTTCTCAATTTGGTGCAAATGCGAAACCAATTAGTCTCGCTGAAGATTTTGCAGATGAGATGGAAGCCACTTTTGATTTCAAAACTCAAATGGAAATGGAAGTTAATAAACTTCATGGGTAACCAAAAAAGAATAGTGGTAATACTGCTTATGCTAGAAAACCTAGCATGCAAACATATTATTATCCCTGGCCTACTCCTCAAGATGTTTTAATAGAGGAAAGAGATTGGAATCAAACTAACACTTCTTATAGTGGAAGTGAGATTTATGAATGGAATCTCGATGGGTTAAATGATAGGCAGTTATGGTTCATAGGATGCTTATGTATGCTACTATCTGCAAAAGTGTTAGTAACACTGACAAGACCATTTGCAAGATGATTATTGTAGAATTTACCGGTCAATTAAGAGGATGGTGGGATAATTATATGCCCTCTGATGCGAGAGCAGCAGTAATTAATGCTAAGGCAGTAAATGAAGGAGTTGATAATTTAGGCTTTGCCCTTGTTCAAAATAGAGAAGACGATGTGTATACACTAATTTTGACTATTCTTGAACATTTTAGTGGTAGATTTACCAATCAATATGAAACCATTAGATCTCTACTAAATGGTCTTAGATGTAGACATTTAGGTGAGTTTAGATGGTATAAAGACACTTATTTAAGTCGGGTAATGGAACTTCCCGAAAATGGTTTAGAATTCTGGAAAGCCAAATTTATTGATGGCTTACCTTCGTTATTTGCAGAAAGAGTAAAAAAGACTCTTAGAAATCCTCAAGGAATTATTCCCTATAGTGATTTTACTTATGGAAAGCTTATTGGGGCTTGTACGCAAGAAGGCATAAATTTGTGCAATGAGTTAAAACTCTCAAGACAGCTTAAGATGGATAAGCTTAGAGAAAAGTCTCAATTAGGAGATTTTTGTACTCAATTCGGTTTACCGGATGCTTCAAAAAGCACCAACCGAGAAACTTCTAAATCAGAATCTCATAGATCTCATCATAAGAAAAGAAGATCTAGAAGAAGGACTAGAGAAGAAAGAGATGAGCGTAGGGCACATCGTAAATCTCATAGATTTACCAGGAATAGGTCAAGGC
>NW_006239076.1:934594-934936 GCF_000226075.1 Solanum tuberosum | reverse complement strand
AGCAAAGGAAAAAATAAGGTTGATGAATCTACTGCTGAAGAAAATACTCTTGCCAACACTTTGAATATTGATCCGAAACAAAATATGTTTTTAGGAATGATGCAAATTGTTACAGCTCATAAATGGTATGTTAAATGTACTATATTAATTGATAATACTTTTTCTATAACTAACATTGCTATGATTGATAGTGGCGCTGATGTGAGTTGCATTCAAGAAGGTCTAGTACCTACTAAATATTTTGAAAAAACAACTCATATGTTTAAATCTGCATCTAGTCATGCTTTGGATATAAAGTATAAATTATCTAATACTCGTATTTGCCAGAATAAAGTTTGTATT
>NW_006239076.1:933647-934262 GCF_000226075.1 Solanum tuberosum | reverse complement strand
GAAAAGATTAAACTCATTTCTGAAAAAATGGCCATTGATATTTGTGCTGATCATTCTAGTGCTTTTTGGAATCGAAAAAAGCATATTGTAAGTCTTCCATATGAAGATGATTTCTCTGAGGAAAATATCCCTACCAAATCACGTCCTTGTCAGATGAATACCGAATTGGTTGAATTCTGCTAAAAGGAAATTGATAGCTTATTATAAAAAGGTTTAATCAAGCCTTCCAAATCACCATGGTCGTGTACTGCTTTTTATGTTAATAACGCAGCAGAAAAAGAACGAGGTGTTCCCAGGTTAGTTATAAACTATAAACCTTTAAATAATTTTTTTAAAATGGATGAGATATCCTATTCCAAATAAAAGAGATTTATTAACCAGATTATATGATGCTAATATCTTTTCAAAATTTGATTTAAAATCTGGATATTGGCAAATCCAAATATTTAGAGACCATTCATATAGAACGGCATTTAATGTTCCGTTTGGACAGTACGAATGGAATGTAATGCCTTTTGGGTTAAAAAATGCTCCCTCAGAATTTCAAAAGATAATGAATGATATCTTCAATCCTTATTTGGATTTCATCATAGTTTATATTGATGATATTTTGGT
>NW_006239076.1:929546-932594 GCF_000226075.1 Solanum tuberosum | reverse complement strand
AAATGGTTTTTATATTAACTTTCGGAATAGTCCATTTGTTTAACAAATCAAGGTTTTGAGGTATATCTACCTCTTCTAGTCGAGTGCTTTTAATATCTTCTTGATCCATAAAAGAGAGAATATATCTATGCCGAAATTCTTCACATCAAAGAAGAACCTTGGAAGATATTCCAGAGGTATTTACTAGTTAATGGGCTTTTCCCGGGTGAGTCATACAAAACTCGGAAATATTATGAGACTCTGCTGATAAGCATAGGTGTTGAATTTCAACATTTTTCACGATATAATACAAGTGAGAATGTTTATAACTTCTCTAAAATGATTATAAAACACGTCATTCATATTGAAGATTGGGGTATTTCCTCAATGAATGAAAGACAATTCAGTCTGAACAAAGTCATGGTAAAGCTTTACCTATTGGGATTATATTCAGGCATTTAGTAAAGTCCTATGTTATAACAATGAGAGGCATAAACATACTTGGTTTATAAAAGTATGTGTCAAGATATTTGCTAACCCTATACCAAATTGGTTTTAAAACTGGTGGTCATACCACGGGCCAACCATAAAAATATTGCCCAAACCATTTCTCAAGTTATACAAAGAATGGGTCAAGATTTCCCCAGATCTCAACAAGTTATACCATCAAGAATATATTTGTTATTTTCAACAAATTGAACAGATATATTTTTTTACAGAATTCTCTATTCCATGGATTCATAAATGGGTTCCGAAAGTAGATTTCACTGAGGAACAAATCCCTTGCCTATACAGAACTTATTATAATAATTTTTGGGACAAGTTGATGAAGAAAGATCCTCAAACAAAGTCTATATACGGACAAGAACTGCTGGATCTAATAACAAAAACCATACACGATTATAAATCGATTCCTAATAAAAGAATTATGACTAATGACTCAACCTCCGTAAAACATATGGCTAGAAAAATTTCTAATCATGATGAAGGAGAACAAAATGAAATGATTATGAGGTATCTAGAAGAAGTAAAGAAAAAGATTCTTCTAAATGTAAGTCATTACGCAAAATCAGATTCATCAATGCGTAGTGAAACAAGTGAAGATATGCACGAAGCTCAACCATATGAAGAAGACACGCCAGTGGATGCACTGAAGAAAGCCAAAGATTTTTTGGCAAAATTAAAGGGCAAGATGTAAAAAGAAGTGTAAAACTTATCCGCGTCGGTAGCGGGCCCGCGCTACTGTAGCAACACTGTTCACCAACAGTAGATACATTGTTACCAGGACTCAGATAGGGGCCCAGTATCCTATACAGAGATGCTTTTTTTTCTATAAATAAGTTTGTTTTTCTTTAATTGAGGGCAGGTTTTAGAAACCCTCTCTTCCCTTTTGTACTCACTCTCCCTTGTAAACTTTTCTTATTAAGTATTGTAAGCTTGCCGGATTTTGGCCGGAATAGTAAAGTGTGCGGTTTGGTAACAACAACGTACTTTCTTTGCTCTTTCTTCCTGTCTTTTACTTTTATAAATTCTTCGATCTAAGCCGTGAATATGTCCGGCTAAAAATTTATATCTATGCCGAATAACTAACTTCTCTTTTATATAGACCATGAACGAATCTAAGCTTTATTTAAATATAGAAGAATTTTAGTATGGCTTCTCGACTTGGTTCTGAGATTGAGGTACAGTCGGATCTAGTACTACTTTTATTGGCTTTGTCTTGGTGACTCCGTCTGATGAGCCGTGGTTTTTAGCCTGAAATTGAGTTTGTTAAGTAGGGCGCTTAATACCCGGTTAGAACTATCAGACACATGGGCTCAATAAAAGTATATATTAGCTTCTAGACAGGCCCTTTGCTTGGGTAAAATAATTAAACCATGCAGTCTGAGAAATTATGTTAAAATTCTTGTGTATTTCGATTTTTATGTAGTTGGACTACCTCTAAGGATATAGACTTGTTTGATCTATGACTGGGCGGACCACCGCCAGGTCAGCGATCATGTATCGTTGGTATCAGAGCCTAGGAACTTTCATGGTATATATATAATTGATGTGAAGAATTTCGACATAGATATATTCTCTCTTTTATAGATCAAGAAGATATTAAAAGCACTCGACTAGAAGAGGTAGATATACCTCAAAACCTTGATTTGTTAAACAAATGGACTATTCCGAAAGTTAATATAAAAACCATTTATGATTATGGTTGGTTTGATAAGATTTCTAATAAATAGTTGATTAAAACAAATGAACAATCTTTGGCGTTAAACTCGTCCGAACAAACTATTCGTTTATTAAATAAGCGTGATATTGAATTATAAAAATCTCAATATAAATTTTTGCATATTTGCATGGTTCAAATTGCTTTTAAACCTTTAACTCTTAAAGGGTCACCAGAGACTTTCTTAGCTGCTCTACAAGATTCGAGGAATTTAAATTTTCGTCAATCTTTGATGGGTTCGATAGAATCTACGGTGGCCTATGGTCCAGTTTATTTAATGCTCAGCCCAATTTGCAGTTATCTTTGACTGATTCTAATATATTAGATGCTTTAACTTTGAATGTTAAAACGCATGGTTATAACTATGCACTGGATCTGAATTAATTTGCTTGTCGCATAGAATCTATTATAAATTACTTAGCTACTTTGAATCCTAGATGTAAGTTATATGATACATTTGATCAAACTATTTTGGTAGAAACTAATTTCGCGAGATCTAAGGTCACTACTAGAAGACCTATAAAAATGGGAAGAAATTAATTTTCCTACCACTTGGATTTTAGATTCTGTTATACCCCCTGAGCAAATGACCGATGCTGTCACTAATTCTGAATATTCTCATATTAGTTAAAATTTTCCGATGGAAAAATTTGTATGCAGTTTGATGAAAAAAGTGTTCCTTATAGTAGACATTCTTTTGCTTCTGATAGAAGACTGGTTATTCAACATATTTCTCCGATAGAACCTTATTATGGTCCAACGAGAAATCACGCTGCTTCTTTACATACTTTATCAACAGTTATATCTACAGAAAACAAAAAATTAAAATTGATCCTCGGTTAAATATT
>NW_006239076.1:902243-929252 GCF_000226075.1 Solanum tuberosum | reverse complement strand
TATGTTCTTTGTGCCATGGTTTATAACCACTTATTTACCTTTATTCATCAACGTTTTTGAACGATCTTAGAAAGATGAATCAGGTAATATTATTCAATCCATTTACCCTCCTCAAGCTCCGTTTATTTTACCAAATGATACTGGTATTACTTTTACTACTTTTCATAAATTTATTGATAATGAAGTCGCCGCAGTTAGTATAAATGAAATTAATCGTCTTATTTCTCAAAATAATTATTTGGGTCTATATGTTAAAGTAATTGGTGAACATATTTGTTCTCTAGACAAAATTAGATAGTCTGTCTAATCTGATTGTACAAATTGATAATAAGCTGAAATCTGTGAAACAAGTTTCAGAACAGGCTTCTTCGTCAAAAACAGCCTGATGTTCATATTCAAAGGCCTCCTGAGATTCAGGATTTTATTCTTAGACCTTTGCACGACCATGAAAACCTTCTTGATAAAAAGTTTTCTCAATTTGGTGCAAGTGTGAAACCGATAAGTCTCGCTGAAGATTTTGCAGATGAGATGGAAGCCACTTTTGATTTCAAAACTCAAATGGAAATGGAAGTTAATAAACTTCATGGGTATCCAAAGAAGAATAGTGGTAATACTGCATATGCTAGAAATCCTAGCACGCAAACATATTACTATCCTAGGCCTACTCCTCATGGGTTAACTGATAGGCAGTTGACGATTATGGTTCATAGGATGCTTATGTATGCTACTATCTGCAAAAGTGTTAATAACACTGACAAGACCATTTGCAAGATGATTATTGCAGGATTTACCGGTCAACTAAGAGGATGGTGGGATAATTATATGCCCTCTGATGCGAGAGCTGCAGTAATTAATGCTAAGGCAGTAAATGAATGAGTTGATAATTTAGGCTTTGCCCTTGTTCAAAGTAGAGAAGACGATGTGTATACACTTATTTTGACTATTCTTGAACATTTTAGTGGTAGATTTACCAATCAATATGAAACCATTAGATCTCTACTAAATGGTCTTAGATGTAGACATTTAGGTGAGTTTAGATAGTATAAAGACACTTATTTAAGTCGGATAATGGAACTTCCCGAAAATGGTTTATATTATATGAATCAGTCTTTATATTATTATTATTCTTATTCTTATTAGTTTTTATTAGCGTTTTTCTCTTAAGTATTTTAAATGATTGTAACTAAAAATTAAAAAAGAAAATAATTGATAGTCTATATTAAGAAAATGATTGGACATATAAGAACTAAACAAATGAAAAAGATATATAGAATAACAAAGTTAAATTGGTTTGATTTTTGAAAAATGCTAATAATTAAGAAGACATTGTATTTTTCTAGTTATTTTGATATTATTAAAAATATTGAATAATAAGATTGTTTTTAATATTAAGTCATAAGAATATTTTCAGTTATTTCGACAAAAACATATTTATTAGTATTTTTATTAATTACATCAATTATTTAATTATATAGTTGAGAGTTGATATTTTTTAGATGTAAAAATAATAAGAAAATGAAAGAAAAGAAAAGTGAGTGGATGAAGAATGGTAAAAAAGTAAAAAAAGAAAATAGGTCCACTGTTAAGTGTCAAAAAACAATGGAGCCTCACAAAATTATTGTTGATCGTGCCTTTACCATTGTAAATTTTTTCTAGAAAGTAGTAATTATTTTTTTTATAAATAACTAAAAGAAAAGTGTCAGCATAAATGAAGAAATGATTGTTTATTTACATACCAGTTCTACAGAGTGAAGCAAGACATGACATTGTTGGTTCTACAATATTATTATATCATAGTGAAGCTTGATTGACAAAAACAAACATGGCTATTAGCAAGATCCGCTGGCAAATTGATGAATGATTTACCCTTGAAAATTCTATTAAAAATAACATTTTTGTACAACCAAAGTTCTACAAGATTATAATACACCCGTCGAATAGGTACAATTAATTTCTCCCCCTTTTCTCCTTTTGATTTTTGTTTTAAAATTCATTTATTTATGTCTCTGTTGAACCAAATTAGATATATAGTGGTGTATATAGTTAAAAACTTAAAAAAAGCTAATGAAAAATTTAGACTTATGGTTTGTATAAATCATAGGAATTCACAGCTAAATTTAGTTTTAATTTTAATGAAAGCTTCACTACTGTAATCTATATTGCTCGGACTATTCAAAAATATTGATGAGTGTGTGTCAAATGCTCCAAAAGTTGTGCATTTCGAAGAATTTGAGTGAGCAACATAGATTCTAGTTGGCTTAATTAGATTACTATGAGAATTTTTGTTTTAGTAGATAGTTATGAAAAAATATTCCGAATCTTCATGATATCTTTTATTCTCTTCATTTCCGAGGCTTTCTGCGGAGATTTATGAGGTAGTTGTTTGTCTTATCAGCGAACCTTCTTACTCTTAATTATGATTTTATTTTACTTAAGAGTCAACGTCATTTGAAACTTGCGAATTTTATTTCAATTCTAGTATTTACATTAGATGCTTGTGCACGTTACAACCAGGGTTTGAGAATTTTGTTAAGTTGAATTGTTATTCATGTTAGTAATTGTTATTGGACTTTTATTTTTATTTTATTTCCGAACTTTATCAAAATAGTTGGATTTTAGGCTGACTTGTCTTGGTGGGATAAGTCGAGTGTCATAACATTCATTTTTTAGTCGTGACAAAATGGTATCAGAGCCAATGCAAATGACATATTTACACAAATAATGAGGAGATGTCCATTTTCATAACAATGCACAATTCACATCAATAAAATCGTGATACAACATCAACAATGAATCAATAATCCTCTCAAACCATTCTCAACACACCACACACCAATAATTAATCGCATAGCTTTTTATTACAATTTTTCCATCATTAAAGTTATTCAACATGGACAAGTCAAACCATCACCAAGTCTCTTTACTCTCCAACACATACCACTAGGAAATATACGATTTTATGCACTTAACAAGGGATTAGAAATCCATTTGCCTCAAACAATCGAACAGTCACTCCAGGGCTTGAGCCTTCCCATTTCGCTGAGCTTTTAAATCAATACAATCTATTCACAAAAATAATCGCGATAAAAATTTTAATTTCACCACACCCACATTACTATAATTCAGTTACTAATTCCTGATGCCAACCAATACATTACATATCATCCTCCTAAATTTCAAGCCTAGGGTTAGATCTAATTTCCTACAAATAACATAAATTTGACGATTTTCATATCAATCAATATACCTAATATTTTATTTCATATATCAATATATCAAAACTTGAATCATAATATGATAATAATACGAAACTAAGTCGAATTAGAAATCAACCACTCAATGAACGTGACCTTGAACCAAAAAATTAATACACCCTCATTGTATACCAAGCTTAATTCCTAAGAATTAACCACGCATAACATAACAATCATCACATACTATTTATCCATTATAATTAATCCTACAATTTTATTTTTTCCAGTGACCCACGTTGAACAACTACAATTTTCCATTCACTTTATCTTTCTGTTCAACCCATTAATGAAAAATATTGTCTTTTTACCTTTTTCAATGTTCCAACAATATGCTTTAAATTATCAATAATCAAACCATCCAAATTATATAATAATCAGTGAAAGGAAAAAACTTCATTATTTTACCGCTTCACTCTTTTTTCCTTCGTTTTATTTTCTCTGCCGTCAGTTCTCTCCTTCTTTCGATAGTCGCACGTCTCTTCTTTTCCTTTTTCAGTTATGACCCATATATTAAACCCCCAAATAATTTAATTCACTTTAACCCATGGCCAAGTGGTATAGGGTATTATTAAATGATCATTTTATTCCATTAACTATCGATTAAGTCAATTATCTATAATTATCTACCAATTAATTAACTCAAGTTAAACGAATATTCAAAATTTTCAAAAAATGACCTTACGGGTCATTACAAGAGAATACATTTAGTAGTTAGTTATGAGTATTAATTGGTACTATATTTTAGTGTCTTTGATTTCAAGATTTATCAAACTGAGTCCAGATTTCCTTTGTACAAAAGAAGAGGATTCCAGTAGATGTTTCAAGAACATGTTAAATCATGTGTATATTGAAGTTTTCAGTGGAGAAGTGCAACATTCTCAACCCAAAATTTGGTTAGCCAAAATATGGGAGGAATTTTGTTACTATTATTCAATAAGTCCTGTACACTTTTTGATGATCGGATACAATGCTCTTTCTCATTTTAATGTCATTATATTTGATTTGAGTGCACCAGAAATTGAATATCTATATAGTATACATACCTTTCATTGTCATAAAACACACCATGCATCAAAAAAGTGATTTGTCATTCTAATGGACAGTCTAGCAAAAGGAAAAGACACGAAGAGGATGTAGCTTCACCTTCATACACACGAGAGGGACTAAGTGAGGATTTTATTGACCATGACCTGAATTGAAATTCAATTTTGTTGCATGATAATTTAGTATTATGAGTTTAAGTTTTATGATTGACATTGTAAAGCTAATTACACAATCAAGTCATTTATTAGATCATAAATCTTTGTGGTAATAAGTAGCTTTGTAGAAATGGTAAAAGAACATTTACATGGTTGTTGTATGACTTAAATTCATTTATTAACACAATGATCTTAATTTTTTGTTTAAAGAAACCAATGAAGGCGGCAGGATTTACAAATAACAATCCAAGAATGTTTATGATCAGAACAAGAGGGTAATAGACAAAGAGTGTTTAAATCTAGGAATCCGTTCATTTTATCTTTTATGCAACCATCATATGTCTCTACACCATTCAGTCTGGTAAGCAACAAACTCTTATCTTTATTAATTTTGTAATGATGTAATCTTTCTTTATTCCATTTTGCACTATGTCAAAATCAATTTACTTACCCATCTCATCGGAAGTCCGTAGCATCAAAATTTTCTAGGAAGTATTTCATTGAGAACGATGGTAATCTAGTGCTTCGTAAAATTTTGTATTATTTTAGTAAATTTGTTTTAAAAGATGTGAAATAATAATAAAAAAATAAATTATTTTAGTTTAATAAATAAGCTAGTATTTCTTATTTATAATATATGATTAGCTACTCAATTTTTGTTAGTGTAAAAAATAATTAATTAATATTGTATTATATTATAAAAAACTTAACACACTCACCCTCCACTCCACCCCCACTTCCTCATAAACACCACCCCCTCATTTCCCCCAGTTACACTACCCAGTTTTCATAACACTTCCTTCCATTTTCTGCACAACACACACGTACATCAACACCCACAACTTCTCATTTTTTCTACTTACTACATGCCCCTATAAAGCAACACGCACATAAAAATGGGGGAGAATCAACAAAAAAACACACACACCCTCGGCACAAAAAAAAAATTCATTTTACTTTTTAGTTTTCTTTTCTTTCAAAAAATTCATCAATACATTCACATATTTTCTTCCTTTTTCATTGCTACTTTATCTAAACACAACACATATAACATCACAAACAACCTACAAAAGATTTGTGGGCGTTTTAATCGAGGTTTGGTCAAAACTTTTTGGTACGTATTCTCTTTATTTAAGGTTTTATCTTATTTCTTTAATTTATTCATGAAATTTAATGTAACTATGTGAAATTTTTTTTATAGTTTTGTTCTATTCATAATTTGATTGAAATAAATATTGACATATTGAGTTTACTTTGAGATATTAAATAAACTGCTCACATTATTAGTGATCTTGAGTTATTATTTATGTTATTATATCTTAGTGCAAATATTTAAAAGATGAATAAAATCATATTATTATGTAAGAATTTTATTTTTTATTGTTATTCAATTTTGTTGTGCCTAAGCAACTTATTTTATGACATTGTTGTAGCTTAATATTGATGTCAATTGTCTATTTGAATTTATGTATTTTTAGATAAATGAGTCATTACCTAATAAAAAAATAAAATAAGTTATATTATTGAATTTGAATTTACTCTATTTTAGGTTAGTTGAATCCTTGCATAGAGGGAGATGTTTAATTCAAACATATCATTGATCAATATAATAATCGAACTAAAAAATTTATTATGTAGAATTCACAAAAAAAAGAGTAAGAGTTTTTAATACTAGATGAGTTTTAGGCACATTAGAAAAAAATGATTCAATTAAAAATGTGGTTACACATCTTTTTCTTGAGACATTAAAATAAACTCAACGATGCGGTGACGCACTTTGTCCACTAATATAATTAACTTTTATTAATTTAAAGTAAAGACTTATAAAAGATAAGGTTAGTAAGTGTGATACAAATAAGATAGTTATATCTCTAATCGTGAAGACCAAGAATCCGATTACGTATGTGGGTCAAAACCAAATGAAAGTTTCATAAATAAAAAATGAGATCAAATCATGACCTATAAAAATATATACAAAAGATAGTTAAAATAAGTTAAGTTAACAAAAAAGACCATGATATAACCACAGGATTCGAGGGATGCCTAATACCTTCACCTCGATCAACAAAATTTCTAGTTTACAGAACAAATAAATAGTGATTTCATTTTAATTAAGGATTAAACCAAAAAGGTGACTTGGAACACCATAACTCAAATCCAAGTGGTGACTCTGAAAAAAGAAAAATCATATTTATTCAATACCGTCACTTATATTGGAAAATACTCTTTTCGATGTGCGTAAAGAGGTGTGACATTTCTGGCGACTCTACTGGAGAATAACTTGAATTCGAGCTTTTATTATATTGGCTCTTAGTTGAGTTTATTATTATTATTTTTGGATATATTGTGAATGATGGTCTAATGTGATACTCTCTACTCATTTATCGCTTTTATATTATTGAATTGTTTTAAATTGTCTTCTCTTACTCAATCACTCTGAGTTTCTAGTAAGACTTCACACACATTCACAGAAATGTAGTTATGCACCCTACTTCTATTGAAATAAAGCTGGAGTATCTTAACACTCAGTGAAGGATTTTAGTCACACATGTTAGATGAAGTTGGATCAACAATGAAGTCGGAAAAGCGCTGCTACCAATCAGTTATCCTCATGACTCGAGTTGTCCACTCAGGTAAGTCGGTGTAGTTACCTATCTTATTCGGGTTTGAACCTAGTAAAACTAGAAAATAGACAGGGTTATCCCTAGAAGACTCCACTTAATTGCATCATTTGCATGTGACTTAGTGAGCCTCAAAACAAGAGTTGGTTCCGCCCATGACAAGTATCATTCTCTTACATGACCACTTATCTCATTTTATATGCTACATGAAAATGCGTTTATTTATAATATCTCTATAAGTTAACACATTTTAGTGTGATTAATGTAATGAAAAAATAAGCTATCGTTTGATATTATAAAAATATATATATGAGAAAAAACGAAAATATTTCTTTTTTTAGAAGTTATTATACATTTCTTTATATATATATATATATATATATATATATTGTCTAATTTTATCATAATAATATTATAAAAAATAAAATTGTGTACTAAAACATTAAGTTTATATGAACATATATATAGTAATGATATATTATTCTAACTATTTAAAAAAAACTGAATAATATATTTTTTAAATTATTTTTATTTTTAAAAAATCATGATATTTATTATTATTATTATTATTATTATTATTATTATTATATGAATCAGTCTTTATGTCTCCAATCGTGAAGACAAGAATGCGATTACGTATGTAGGTCAATACTAAATAAAAGTTCAATAAATAAAAAATGCGAGCAAATCATGGCCTATTAAAATGTATCTAAATGATAGTTAATATAAATATAAGTTAATAAAAACGGCCATGTTATAACCACAAGTCTCGAGAGATGCCAAATACCTTCTCCTCGATCAATAAAATTCCTTATCATAATTTTTAATTTGCAGACCAAATAAAGAGTCATTTACTTTTTGTTAGGGATTAAACCAAAATGGTAACTTAAAACACTTTAAGTCAAATGCAAGCGGTGATTCTGAAAAACAAAAATCATATCTATTCAATATTGTCACTTAAATTGGAAAACATCCTTTTCGATGTGCGAAAAGGAGTGTGACATCACTGACGACTCTGCTGGGGAATAACCTGAATTCGAGCTTTTATTATATTGGCTCTTACTTGAGTTTTTTTTTTTTTGGATATACTGTGTATGATTACCTAATGTGCTACTCTCTACTCATTTATCGCTTTTATATTGTTGAATTGTATTAAATTGTCTTCTCTAATTCAACCACTCTGAGTTTCTAGTAACACTTCACGTGTCATTCACAGGAATGCAGCTATGCACCCTACTTCTATTGAGATAAAACTAAAGTATCTTGACACTCAGTGAAAGATTTTAGCCATACATGTTAGATAGGATTGGATCAATAATGAAGTCGAAAAAGCGCTGCTACTGATCAGTTGCCCTCATGATTCGGGTTGTCCACTCAGGTAAGCCGGTCTAGATACCTATCTTATTCAGGTTTGAACCTAGTAAAACTAGAACATCGATATGATTATTCCTGGAAGACTCCGCTTATTTACATCATTTGCATGTGACTTAGTGAGACTCAAAACAAAAGTTGGGTCCGCATAGGACAAATATTCTTCTCTTACTTGGCCACTTAGTTCATTCTATGTGCTACATGAAAATGCGTTTATTTATAATGTCTCTATAAGTTGACTCATTTTAGTGTGATTAATGTAATGAAAAAATAAGCTATCGTTTGATCTTATAAATAAAATATATATAAGAAAAAACGAAAATATTTCTTTCTTTATAATTTATTATACATTTCTTTCTAATATATATATATTGCTTCAATTATTTATATAGTTATAGTTGCATATTGTATAAATTAAGAAAAAATCAAATATAGTATTTTGCACATTATTTTTTAAGTATGATTTTATTAGAATAATATTATAACAAATAAAATTGTGTACTAAAACATTAAGTTTGTATGATCATATGAATAGTAATGATATATTATTCTAACTATTTTTAAAAAATGAAAAAGAAATGAACAAGTGAATTATAAATTTTTTAAATTATTTTCATTTAAGAAAAATCATGATATATATTATTATTAGTTTTTATTAGTTTTTATTAGCGTTTTTCTATTAAGTATTTTAAATGATTGTAACTAAAAATTAAAAAAGAAAATAACTGATAGTCTATATTAAGAAAATGATTGCACATATATGAACTAAAACAAATGAAAAAGATATATAGAATAATAAAGTTAAATTGGTTTGATTTTTGAAAAATATTAATAATTAAGAAGACACTGGATTTTTTTTAGTTAATTTGATATTATTAAAAATATTGAATAATAAAATTGTTTTTAATATGAAGTTATAAGAACATTTTCATTTATTTTGACAAAAAATATTTATTAGTATTTTTATGGGATAAGGGTCTGAAAAATACCCAACTTTACTCGGATTTGCTGTTGCGATACTAAACTTTCATGAGGACCTATTACCTCCCTAGACTATTTAATATCGTATTTAACATATATATTCGTCCACGTGGACATAAAAAATAATGCAAAATTATAAATAGTAATATGTCCACGTGGACATATATATAATTTTAAAATATACTATTAAATAGTTTATGGGGTAAAAAATACGGTATTAAATAGTCTAGGGAGGTAATAGGTCCTCATGAAAGTTTAGTATCGCAACAGCAAATTCGACCAAAGTTGGGTATTTTTCAGACCCTTATCCCTATTTTTATTAATTACATCAATTATTTAATTCTATAGTTGAGAGTTGATATTTTTTAGGAGTAAAAAGAATAAGAAAATGAAAGAAAAGAAGAGTGAGTGGAAGAAGAATGGTAAAAAATATATTTTTTAAAATGGGTCCATTGTTAAGTGTCAAAAAAATAATGGAGTCTCACACAACTATTGTTGATCGTGCCTTTACCATTGTAAATTTTTTCTAGAAAGTAGTAATTTTTTTTATATGTAACTTAAAGAAAAGTGTTAGCATAAATGGAGAAATAATTATTTATTTACATATTAGTTCTGTAGAGTGCAGCAAGACATGACACTGTTGGTTCTACAATATTACTACTCCCTCCATTTCAAAGAGTGACCTGGTTTGACTTGGCACGAAGTTTTAGAAAATAAAGAAGATTTTTGAATCTTGTGATCCTAAATTAAAGTTATGTCGAATGTACTAAATTACTCTTCAATCTTGTGGCTTTAAACATGCCATGTGGAAAGCTGAAATTAAAATGTTACCAAAAAAGGAAATAGGTCATTCTTTTTGAAACGTATTAAAAAGGAAAGCAGGTCATTCTTTTTTAAACGGAGGGTGTATGTCACTGTAAAGCTTGATTGATAAAAACAAACATGACTATTAGCAAGATCTGCCGGCAAATTGATTAATGAGTTACCTCTGAAAATTCTATCAGAAGCAACATTTTTGTGCAGCCAAAGTTCTTCAAGATTACAATACACCCGCCGAGTATGTACAATTAATTTCTCCTCCTTTTCTCCTTTTGATTTATATTTTAAAATTTATTTATTTATGTTTTTGTTGAACCAAATTAGATATATAGTGGTGCATATAGTTAAAAACATAATAAAAATTAATGAAAAATTAGATTTATGGTTTTGTATGAGTCATAGGAATTCACAGCTAATTTTAGGTGTAAATTTTAATGAAAACTTCACTACTGATATGAATAATAAAGTTAGTTAAATATTTATTGTGTATGGTTGTAATTCCATTATTTAATTTTCGAACATATGCTGCCTAGATCTTTTGAAATAAGACAATGAATTTGTATTTGTGTCTCTTAATCTATTCTACTTGTAGTCTATATTGCTCGGACTCATCAAAAATGTTAATAAGTGCGTGTCAAATGCTCCAAAGTAGTGCATTTCGAAAAATTTGAGTGACCAACATAGGTTCTAGTTAGCTTAATTAGATTATTATGAGAATTTTTGTTTTAGTAGTTAGTTATGAAAGAATAGCTCGGATCTTCGTGATACCTTTTATTCTCTTCGTTTCCGAGGCTTTCTATTGAGATTTGTGAGGTAGTTGTTTGTCTTCTTAGCGAACCTTCTTACTCCTAGTTCTGATTTTGTTTTAATTAAGAGTCAACGTCATTTGAGACTTCCGTATTTTATTTTAATTTTAGTATTTACATTAGAGACTTGTGTACGTGACAACCAGGTTTTGAGAATTTAGTTATGTTAACTTGTTATTAATGTTAGTAATTGTTATTTTATTTCTGAACTTTATCAAAATAGTTAGGTTTTAGGCTGATTCGTCTTGATGAGATAAGACGAGTGTCATAACATCCATTTTTTGGTCGAGACAAAATGGTATCAGAGCCAATGCTAATGACATATTCACAAATAATGAGGAGAAGACCATTTTTATAACAATGTATAACTCACATCATTACAATTGTGATACAACATCAACAATGAATCAATAATCTTTTCAAACCATTCTCAAAACATCATACACCAATAATTAATCGCATAGCCTTTTATTACTTTTTTTCCATCATTAAAATTATTCAACATGGACAAGTCAAACCATCGCCTAGTCTCATTACTCCCCAACACATACCATAAGCAAATATAAGGTTTTATGCACTTAACAAGGGTTTAGAAATCCGCATGCCTCATACAATCGAACAATCACTCCGGGAATTGAGTCTTTCCTTTTTGCTGAGCTTCCAAATTAATACAATCTATTCACAAAAATAATCGCGATAAGATTTCTAATTTCACCAGACCCACATTACGATAATCCAGTTCCTAATTCTTGATGCCAACCAATGCGTTACATATCATCCTCCTAAATTTCAAGCCTAGGGTTAGGTCTAATTTCCTCCAAATAACATAAATTTAACGATATTTATATCAATCAATGTACCTAATATTTAATTTCATATACCAATATATCAAAACTTGAATAATAATATGATAATAATACAAAATTAAGCCCAATTACAATTCATCCACTCAATGAACGTGACCTTCGAACCTAAAAATTAATACACCCTCACTGTATACCAAACTTAATTCTAAGCATTAACCACACATAATTTAGCAATCATCACATACTAATTATCCATTAAAATTAATCACACAATTTTATTTTTTCTAGTGACCCGTGTTTAACAACTACAATTTTCCATTCACTTTATCTTTCAGTTCAACCCATTAATGACAAATATTTTGTCTTTTTACCCTTTTCAATATTCCAACAATACGTTTTAAATTATCAATAATCAAATCATCCAAATTATATAATAATCATTGAAAGGAAAAAAGATTGATTACTTTACCGCTTCACTCATTTTTCCTTCGTTTTGTTTTATCTATCGCCGGCAGTTCTCTCCTTCTTTCGATAGTCGCACGTCCTTTTCTTTTCCTTTTTCAGTTATGACCCATATATTTAACCCCAAATAATTTAATTCACTTTAGCCCATCCAATAATTGAATTTCCATTAACTATCGATTAAGTCAATTATCTACAATTATCTACCAATTAATTAACTCAAGTTAAACGAATATTCAAAATTTACAAAAAATGCCTTCATGGTCATTACAAAAGAATACATTTTGTAGTTAGTTATGAGAATTAATTGGTACTATATTTTAGTGTCTTTGATTTTGAAATTTATGAAACTGAGTCTAGATTTCCTTTGTCCACATGTAGAGGATTTCAGTAGATGTTTCAAGAACATGTTAAATCCTGTGTATCTTGAGATTTCCGATGGAGAAGTACAACATTCTCAACCCCAAATTTGGCTAGCCAAAGTATGGAAGGATTTATGTGACTGCTATTCAATAAGTCGTGGGCACTTTTTGATGATCGGATACAACACTCATTTTCATTTTAATGTCACTATATTTGATTTGAGTGCACCATAAATTAAATATCTATATAATATACGTACCTTTCATTGTCATGAAAAACACCATGCACCAAAAAAATGATATGTCATTCTAATGGACAGTCTAACAAAAGGAAAAGACACGAAGAGGATGTAGCTTCACCTTCATACACACAAGAGAGACTAAGTGAGGATCTTATTGACCATGACCTAAATTGAAATTCAATTTTGTTGCATGATAATTTAGTATTATGAGTTTAAGTTTTATGATTGACATTGTAAAACTAATTACACAATCAATTCATTTATTAGATCATAAATCTATGTGGTAATAAGTAGCTTTGTAGAAATGGTAAAAAAAACCTTTACATGGTTGTTGTATGACTTAAATTCATTTATTAACACAATGATCTTAATTTTTTGTTTGAAAATGCAATGAAGACCGCATGATTTACAAATAACAATCCAAGAGTGTTTATGATCAGAACAAGAGGGTAATAGACAAATAGAGTTTAAATCTAGGAATCCGTTCATTTTATCTTTTATGCAATCATCATATGTCTCTACACCATTCAGTCTGGTAAGCAACAAGCTCTTATCTTTATGAACTTTGAAGTACTCTAATCTTTCTTTATTCCATTTTGCACTATGTCAAAATCAATTTACTTATCCATATCATCGGAAGTCCGTAGCGTCTAAATTTTCTAGGAAGTATTTCCTTGGGAACGATGGTAATCTAGTGCTTCATAAAATTTTGTATTATTTTAGTAAGTTTATTTTAAAATATTTGAAAATAAAAAAAATATTTGTTTTATTTTTATTTTAGTTTAATAAATATGCTAGTATTTCTTATTTATAATATATGATTAGCTACTCAATTTTTGTTTGTTGAAAAAATAATTAAAAAAATATTATATTATTTTATTTAATAAACTTAACACACCCACCTTACACTTCACCCCGCTTCCTCATAAACCCCACCCCCATTTCCCCCAATTACACTATCCAGTTTCATAACACTTCCCTCCATTTTCTACACAACACACACACGTACATCAACACCCACAACCGTTAATTTTTCCTACTTACTACATGCTGCTATAAAACAATACACACGAAAACAAAAGGGGGAGAATCAACAAAAAAACACACACACGCTGGGCACAAAAAATAAAAAAAGGGAATTCATTTTATTTTTTAGTTTTCTTTTCTTTCAAAAATTCATCAATACATTCACATATTTTCTTCCTTTTTCATTGCTACTTTATCTAAACACAACACATATAACATCACAAACAATCTACAAAAGATTTGTGGGCGTTTTAATCGAGGTTTGGTCAAAACTTTTTGGTACGTATTCTCTTTATTTAAGATTTTTATCTTATTTCTTTAATTTATTCATGGAATTTAATGTAACTATGTGATTTTTTTTTTTTATAGTTTTGTTCCATTCATAATTTGATTAAATAAATATTGACATCTTGAGTTTACTTTGAGAAATTAAATAAACTACTCACATGATTAGTGATCTTGAGTTATTATTTATGTTATTATTGTAAGTGCGAATTTCTAAAAGATGAATAAAATCATATTATTATATAGGGATTTTATTTTTTATTGTTATTCAATTTTGTTGTGTCTAAGCCACTAGTTTTATGACATTGTTGTAGCTTAATATTGAAGTCAATTGTCTATTTTAATTTATGTATTTTTGGATAAATTGGTCATTACCTAATAAAAAACAAATAAGTTATATTATTGAACTTGAATTTACTCTATTTTAGGTTAGTTGAATCCTTGCATAGAGGGAGAAGTTTAATTGAAAAAATATCACTGATCAATATAATAATCAAACAAAAAGATTTGTTATCTAGAATTTACAAAAATAAGAGTAAGAGTTTTTAATACTAAATGAGTTTTAGGCACATTAGAAAAAATCTTTCAATTAAAAATGTGGTTACACATCCTTTTTTTGAGACATTAAAATAAACTCAACGATGCGGTGACGCAACTTGTCTACTAATATAATTATCTTTTATTAATTTAAAGTAGAGACTTATAAAAAATAAGGTTAGTAAGTGTTATGCAAAGAAAATAGTTATGTCTCTAATCGTGAAAATCAAGAATGCGGTTACGTATGAAGGTCAAGACCAAATAAAAGTTCAATAAATAAAAAATGCGAGCAAATCATGACCTATAAAAATATATCCAAAAGATAGTTAAAGTAAATATAAGTTAATAAAAATGACCATGCTATAACTACAGGATTCGAGGGATGACTATTACATTTCCCTCTATCAACATAATTCCTTACCATAATTTCTAGTTTGCAGACCAAATAAAGAGTCATTTTCCTTTTGATTAGGGATTAAACCAAAAAAAAGTGACTTGTAACACCATAACTCAAATTCAAGTGGTGACTCTGAAAAAATAAAAATCATCTCTATTCAATACCGTCACTTAAATTGGAAAACACTATTTTCGATATGTAAAAAGGGATATGACATTTCTGGCGACTCTGATGGAAAATAACCAAAATTTAAGCTTTTATTATATTGGCTCTTACTTGAGTTTATTATTATTTTTTGGATATATTATGTATGATGGCCTAATGTGCTACTCTTTACTCATTTATCGTTTTTATATATTGAATTGTATTAAATTGTCTTCTCTTATTTAATCACTATGAGTTTCTAGTAATACTTCACACACATTCACATTAATGCAGTTATGCACCCTACTTCTATTGAGATAAACCTGGAGTATCTTGATACTCAATGAAGGATTTTAGCCACACATGTTAGATGAGGTTGGATCAATAATGAAGTCGAAAAAGCGCTATTATCTATCAGTTGCCCTTATGACTCGAGTTGTCCACTAAGGTAAGCCGGTCTAGATACCTATCTTATTCAGGTTTGAATCTAGTAAAACTAAAACATAGGTAGGGTTATCCCTAAAGATTCTGCTTATTTGCATCATTTGCATGTGAATTGGTGAGCCTCAAAACAAGAGTTGGGTTCACTAACGACAAGTATCCTTCTCTTACTTGATTACTTAGCTCATTTTATTTGCTATATAAAAATGCGTTTATTTATAATGTCTCTATAAATTGACTCATTTTGGTGTGATTAATGTAATGAAAAAATAAGCTATTGTTTGATCTTATAAAAAAAAAATATATGAGAAAAAACGAAAATATTTTTTTCTTTAGAAGTTATTATATATTTCTCTCTCTCTCTCTCTCTCTCTCTATATATATATATATATATATATTGCATCAATTATTTATATAGTTATAGTTGCATATTGTATAAATTAAAAAAAACAAATATAGTATTTTGCACATTATTTTTTAAGTCCAATTTTATTAGAATAATATTATAACAAATAAAATTGTGTACTAAAACATTAAGTTTATATGATCATATAAATAGTAATGATATATTATTCTAACTAGTTTTTTTAAAAGAAGTGAACAAGTAAATAATAATTTTTTAAATTTTTTTTATTTTAAAAAAATCATGATACTTATTATTATTATTATTATGATTATTATTATTATTAGTTTTTATTAGCGTTTATCTATTAAGTATTTTAAATGATTGTAACTAAAAATTAAAAAAGAAAATAACTGATAGTTTATATTAAGAAAATGATTGCACATATATGAACTAAAACAAATGAAAAAGATATATAGGTACGGAGACGTTTGTACTTTTCTTCAAGAGGCTACAAGACTTTAGGAAATATCTTTGTTTCTACTCTTTTCGTGCTATGACTTGATTCTAATTAGTATCTGGTGATCCAAATTAATATCTGACCCCCTTCTTCTTTTGTCCGCAGATGGTTAACACTCGTTTCAATGGCGTCAGGCCCGTAGCTCCCGTCAATGAGCCAACTGAGGAATTCGCAGTAAGAGGCTGTGGTCAAGGCAGGGATAGGGGAAGAGCGAGGGGTAGAGGGCAAGGAAGGGCAGCACCCGCCAGGAATAGAAACCACGCTGAAAATGCTCTTAGGGAAGAGGTCCCTCATGCGCCCCTAGATGGGGCACAAGAGGATGTGGAAATAGAAAATGAGAAAGTTGTTGGACCAGAGGAGAAGGTACAGGCTGAGACTATAGGTATTCCTTCCTTAGACCCAGTGTTAGCTCATCAGATCAGGTTTTTTCTGAAGGGGTTGGTCGGTTCTGGAATCCTTCAAGTAGTGCAAGCTATCTGAAGTTGAAGTCGCCTGTGTTCCATGGTTCTGAGAGTGAGGACGCCTATGAGTTTATTTTGGATTGTTATGAGAGGCTGCGCAAGTTAGGTATTATACACCAGCATGGGGTAGAGTTCATGGCCTTGAAGCTTCAGGGTGAGGCTAAGCAGTGGTGAAGAGCTTGTGTGGAATGCACATCGTCAGTTTTGCCCCAACTCACTTGGACACAGTTTCATGCCACTTTTTTTGAAAAATATGTCCCCCAGACTTTGAGAGATCGTAAGAAGGATGATTTCATGGCTTTGAAAAAGGGTGGTATGACTGTAGCAGTTTATGAGGCTAAGTTCCATGCCTTATCTAGATATGCTACATAATTGGTAACTACAGAGGAGGAGAGGATTCATCTATTTGTCTAAGGACTGAACCCTGAACTTCATGTATTGTATGTTCCTATGACTTCTGTAGAAAAAAGCCTTAATGAGGTGATTGACTTTGTGAAGAAAGTGGAGCGAGTTAGCCGTGATGAGCAGGCTAAGGCTTTGGCTAAGAAAGCCAAGAGCATAGGTAACTTTTAGGGTTCTTACTCCAGAGGTTCAGGTAGGCCGACACTTGGAGCCTGGCCAATTCAGTCCGTCATACCTGCAGCTACATGTAATTATTTGGGGACTCCACTGTAGAATTTTATTTATGGTAGCCATGGAGTCATACCTTCGGCGGGTAGCAGGCCATCTTTTGACTGTACTTGTTATAATTATGGAGAACCTGGGAATATCAGGAGAGATTGTCCCTACCCGCACATGTTGGATATCGCGCAGTAGCAGACTAGAGCAGTGGTACCCACGGGCAATGGTAATAATGGTGGAGGGCATCCGCAAGGTTGGCGAGGAGGAAATCAGCAAGGCCGTGGACGCCGGGGAAATGGTAATGCAAGTAGATGTGTAGTGCAGCTAGGCAAGGAGGTCACCCGTGAAGATGATAGTGCTCAATGTTATGCCTTTACGGGCAAGACCGAGGCTGAGGCGTCTGATGCAGTGATCACATGTACTATTCTTATATGTGACTGGATGGCTACTGTCTTGTTTGATCCAGGTTCTACTTATTCATATGTGTCCGTTCAGTTTGCCTTGGGATTTGATATGGTTTGTGATGTACTTGATGCCCCCATCTATGTTTCTACCCAGTTGGAGACCATGTATATCGTGCTTGTCCTATCTTGTTTATGGGTTTTCAGACGGGCTGATTTGGTTATTTTGGATATGACTGACTTTGATATAATCTTAGGCATGACTTAGTTGTCCCCCCATTATGCTATGTTAAATTGTAATACTAAAACTGTGACTCTAGAGATCCCCGGTAGGGAAAAGATAGAGTAGGAAGGGGTGTACAAGCCTAAGCCACCTAAGGTGATATTATCCATTCGGGCTAGGAAACTGGTGGGGCAGGGATGTTTGGCATATTTGGATCATATTGGGGATGTTGAGGTTGAGTCTCCCTCTATTATGTCTATTCCTGTAGTGTTTGAATTTAAGGATGTGTTTCCTATCAATTTGCCTAGTATGCCTCCGGATAGAGATATAGATTTATACATTGACTTAGAACCCAATACTCGCCGCATTTCCATCCCTCCGTATCGCATGGCTCTGGTAGAATTGAGAGAGCTTAAGGCTCAAACCCAGGAGCATCTTGATAAAGGTTTCATCCATCCTTGTGTTTCCCCGTGGGGTGCTCCTATGTTGTTTGTTAAGAAAAAGGATGGTAGTATGAGGATGTGCATAGACTACCGAAAGTTGAATAGGATCACCTTTCGAAATAAGTATCCATTGCCTCGGATATATGATCTGTTTGACGAATTGCAGGGTGCGTCAGTTTTCTCTAACATTGATCTAAGGTCTGGTTACCATCAGTTAAAGATTAGGCCTGAAGATGTACCCAAAACGACATTCAGGACCCGTTATGGGCACTATGAGTTTATAGTGATGTTGTTTGGGTTGACCAATGCGCCTGCAACTTTCATGAGTTTGATGAATGGTTTGTTCAAACCATTTCTGGATTCTTTTGTTATTGTTTATATTGATGAAATTTTGGTTTAGTCAAAAAGTGAGGAAGAGCATGCTGACCGTCATCATATTGTTCTGGTTGTTCATGGGAGACAAAAATTATATGCAAAATTTTCCTACTGTGAGTTTGGTTGACTTCAGTTACCTTTTTGGGGCATGTAGTTTCAAGGGAAGGGGTAATGGTAGATCCCCAAAAGATTAAAGTGGTTAAGAATTGGGTCCGGCCTAACTCTGTGACTGAAGTTAGGAGTTTTGTGGGGCTCGCTAGGTACTATCGTCAGTTTATGAAAAACATTGCTTATATTGCCACACATCTAACAAGGTTGACCAAAAAGTAGGTGCCTTTCGAATGGACCAAAAAGTGTGATGAGAGCTTTCAAAAGCTCAAGATTCTTCTAACCACAACACCTATTCTGGCACTATCGGTGGAACGTAAAGATTTCATTATCTATTGTGATACTTCACATTCAGGTTTGGGTGTTGTGTTAATGTAGGATAAGGATATTATAGCTTATGTATCACGACAGTTGAAGGTGCATGAGAGAAACTAATCGACACATGATTTGGAGTTGGCAGTGGTAGTGTTTGCTCTTAAGATATGGGCATTACCTTTATGGTGTCAAGTGTGAGGTGTATACTGATCATTGTATTCTGCAACATGTATATACTCAAAAGGATCTGAATTTGAGACAACAAAGGTGGATGAAGTTACTTAAGGATTATGATATCACCATCCCATACCATCTGGGTAAGGCTAATATAGTGGCAGCCGGTTTGAGTCGAAAGGCGGTGAGTATGTGTAGTCTATCTTGCTTGAGTGTATCCAAACGACCTCTGGCTAAGGAAATTCAAACTTGGAATCTAAGTTCATGCAGTTGGGCATCTCAGAAAAAGGTGGGGTGTTAGCTAGCATTGAGGTTAGGGCCATATTCATTGAGAAGATCAAGGTCAAACAATTTAAGGATGACAATTTGAATGAGCTTAGAAAGAAGACAATGTCAGGCAAGGCATAAGATGCAACTCTTGATATGGGGGGTGTGCTAAGTTTTAAAGGAAGGATTTGTGTTCCTCCAGTGACTTGATTTAGAAAATGTTGTTAGAATTCCATGGTTCGCGGTATTCCATATATTCGGGTGTTGCCAAGATGTACCAAGATTTGAACAAACTTTATTGGTGGCCTGGCATGAAGAAAGACATAACTGAGTTTGTGGCTAAGTGCCAAAACTGTCATCAGGTAAAGTATGAGCATCAAAGGCCTACAAGTTTGCTTCAGAGAATGCCAATTCCGGAATGAAAGTGGGAAAGGATAGTTATGGATTTTGTGGTTGGTCTTCCCAAGACTTTGGGAAAGTTTGATTCTATTTGGGTAGTGGTTGAAAGATTGACTAAGTCAGCCCATTTTATTCCAGTCAGAATATACTATAATACTCAGTAGTTGGCTAAGATTTATATGAAAGATATAGTGAGTTTGCACGAAGTTCCCCTTTCTATCATCTCAGATCGTGGTATGCAGTTCACATCCAAGTTTTGGAGAAAACTGCATGATGAGTTGGGCACTCAACTCACTTTTAGTACAACTTTCCATCCACAGATGGATGGGCAGTCAGAGAGGACTATTCAGGAGTTAGAGGACATGTTGAGGGCATGTGTGATTTACTTTGGAGGGCATTGGGATAAGTTCCTACTGTTGTGTGAGTTCTCCTATAATAATAGTTACCACTCCAGCATTGACATGGCACCGTTCGAGGCAATTTATGGGAGGGAATGTAGATCACCCATAGGATGGTTTGAGGGTCGAGATGTGAAACCTTTGGGGGTTGACTTGGTGAAGGATGCCCAGTATAAGGTAAGAAGCATTCAAGCTAACCTCCTAGCAGCCCAAAGTCAACAGAAAAAGTATGCAAACCATAAGGTAAGAGACATGACATTTCAGACTGGTGAGAAAGTTCTTCTCAAAGTGTGACCCATGAAAGGGGTGATGATATTCGGCAAGAAGGGCAAGCTAAGTTCTCGATACATTGGACCATTCGACATTCTTGATTATGTAGGATCAGTGGCTTATAGGTTGGCTTTATCTCCTAGATTATCGGGAGTTCATCAGGTATTTCATGTGTCCATGTTGAAAATGTATCATGGGGACGGGGATTACATCATCAAATAAGACTCAGTTTTGTTAGACAAAGACCTCCAGTATGAGAAGGAACCAGTTGCAATTCTTGATCGCGATATCCGGAAGCTGAGGACCAAGGAGATAAAGTCTGTGAAATTTCAATGGAAGCATTGTCCGATTAAGGAAGCTACTTGGGAAATCTAGTAGGACATGTGAGACAAGTATCCCCAATTGTTTAATGATTCAGGTACTACTCCAATCTTACTTTAGCCAGTCTTTCCTAGTTGATCACTCGGAGAAGAGTGATGGGTAAATTGGTATCTATTGTATTGACCTATTTCCGTCGTTAAGGAAAATACATTAGGGAAAGAATTGGGGCCAAAAAGTTTTGATTAGTGACTTGAAAATTCCTAGCCCAATACAGATTTGGATGAAATCTGAGTCATGCGAGGTCTAGGGAAATCTGGTAATGAATGAGAGATTCAATAAATGAATTTGGTTACATGAGTAGATAGCCAAGACGTTCAGGAGCCTGTACGGCTTTACAGAATCAAATTCGGGTGAGTAGAACTCCTGAAACTGATCTAGGCATAAACGAGTAGTTTTTGAGCATCAAGGGTTGAAGCTGTATTGTGAAATGGGGGTTTGAAACTATAATTCTAACGTTCTATCTCCGCACAAGCCGCCATGGCGGGATTTAACCCGCTAGGGCCGACGTAGTGGCTCAGTCGTGAATTAAGTCAGGATTAAACCCCAAAATTATTCTTATTCTGCAATTTTTTTCTTGAGAGCGAAGAAACAACCCAGGGCAAGTTCTTGATAGTTTTCCACCTCTTTTAGTGTGAAAGGTAAGGTTTTTACTCCCCTAATCCATTATTCGATCCGTAGAACTTAGATTCTTGGGTGATTATCATTGGGGAAGGGTTTTGACCTGAAACTAATGGTGGAAAAAGCCTTAATTTGGGTATTGGGATCTTGGGTTTGGCCTAGGGTTGATAATTTTGATTTGTAATCCAGGTAATTAGGCATCGTTTGTTGATCTTTGCATTAATTTGTTGTTCTTAGACCACGAACAAGCTGAAAGAATCTGGAAAAGGAAGATTCAAGTACCTTAGGGGGATTCAAGCTTGGTTTCGAGGTAAGTGATGGTTTGATTTCATGTTTGTGTGGTGTATGTTGGTAATTGCTTCATTTTAATACATATATATATGTAAATGAAGCATTGTTGATCAAACCTAATGAAATGAGTATGAATGAACAAATGTATGCCATTATTCAACACTTGACTGTATGATTATAACTATGTGCATTATGAGTGTGAATGTGATTATGGTTGTGATGATTGGATCGAGTATCACGTTCTGACACATACATTGGATCGGGTGTCACGTTCTGACACATATATTAGATTGGGTGTCACGTTCTGACATACTAATTGGGATCAGGTGTCACATTCCGGCACACTTACAGTTTGGGTATGGGTTCCATGAAAGAACCATGAAATTGTTATATTTACTTGTTATTGAGAATGTGAAATTGTACATTGCTCTTGAAATGATAACCGATGTATATATATTATGTATATGTCATGTTTACTATGTTGTGACTGCCTATATATGTTTCACTTACTAGAACAGTTGTGTGATCCTACCAGTACACTATGGTTGTGTACTGATACTGCACTTGTTTGTTCTTTTTTTAGTACATCGCATCTTCAGGCGGCTATTGAAAGACCTAGCTAGGAGATTAGTGATCGAGACCGGATTTCAATGGGGAGCCTGTTCTTTCAGGCTGCCATGGAGTCCTTCCTATTGTTTTAGTCCATTTCCTTCAGACTTTGACTATTTAGATATTTCTTATGTTAGTTGGGGTTGTACCCCTTTTTCTTAGACTTGTTACACTTTAGATGTTTTGGTACAATGACTTTCAAGTTTTAGGGATTAAACTTTCGTGTTAGTTTGGTTAGTAATTGTTTAAACCTTCGAATTTTATGGGAACTCCATATTTCATTAGTCATTTAAACTTGCTTCCCTATCTTTAAATGATTTATTTCTTAAAATTGCTTAGTAGGGTTATAGTAGTGGTTCTCCCACTGGAGGGTTAGTGTGGGTGCCAATCATGGCGGTCTGGGTCGTAATAGAAACCTTGATATTGTTCTAACATCTGAGGGCTTCAAATATGTATTGGTTGAAGAAAGCCCCATTAAATCAACAGATGCTAATTATGAGGAGATCAAGGACTATGATAAATGGTTCAAGGATGATGAGATGACAAGGGGCTACATTTTTTCCTCAAAAGCGAATATCTGGCAGCATCAACATCAGTCCATGATATCTGCTTATGATATGCTCGGATATCTCAAAGAGATGTTCAGAGAGTAGAATCATGCTGCCAAGTAGACTACCATGAAGACTATTTTGACCACTAAAATGGTTGAAGGATGTTAGTTCTTGAGTTGTTATAGGCTTCATAGACAATAGTTGATGTTAGTTCTTGAGTCTTTCCATTCATGTTTTGATGATTGAGACTTGAGTGCCATTTTGGCTAGTGAATGTTATTTATACATTCTAAGCTTTTATTGAGATTTCAGTTTACTTTTAAAGTATTTTATAATGAGTATGTCTTCCGCTGAGCAGTAGGTCAGACCAAGGGTTCGCTTGGGGCCAACATTGTTCTCAATTGCCAGTCCCGCCCAGGGTGGAGGCTCGAGCGTGACAAACTTGGTATCAGAGCATAGAGTTCAAGATTCCTAGGGAGTTAATGAAGTCATGTCGTACTTATCAGTGTGAAGCGTGCCATATCTATAATTAAGAGGTTGTGACACTTAAAAACTATCTCATCTTTCATACTAATTTCATGCAATAGAGTTTATGTCTAAAAAATTTCTTCTAACTCGTGCTTGCGCGTGTCTTTCAGATCATGCCTCCACGAAGAGCTGAGGCCATCTCGCTAGAAGGAATGTTGAACCACAGGAACAAGGCGTACCTAATGCACCAGAAGTGCAACCCCAATGAGAGGTCACCAATGCTGAATTCCGTAAAGCTATCCGGATATTAAGTCAAGCTGTGACCAATCAAGTTGAACAAAGAGAGAATCGACAGGAAGTGGCTGATACTTCAAGGATCCATGAGTTCTTAAAGATGAATCTTCCAAGCTTTACTGGTTCATATGTTGCTGAGGACCCAGAAAACTTTGTTGAAGAGCTTTAGAAGGTCTTTGAGATTATGTATGTTGTCGATGTTGAGAGGGTGGAACTAGTTTCATACCAACTGAAGGGTGTCGCTAGAATCTGGTTTGATCAATGGAAGAAGAATCGATCTGAGGGTGCACCACTTGTGAGGTGGGCTTCATTTGAGGAGGCCTTCTTGGGGTGTTTCTTTCCCTGAGAATTGAAAAAAGCAGAGGTACGAGAGTTTCTCACTCTTAAGTAGGATTCTTTGAGTGTTCTTGAGTACAGTCTGAGGTTCACAAAAATTTTCCGCTATGCTCCGGAGATGGTTGCTGACATGAGAAATAAGATGAGTTTGTTTGTTACTGGGTTGTCTCGTCTATCTAGTAGGTAAGACAGGGCAAACATGATGATAGAACATATGGACATATCAAGGTTGATGATCCATGTGCAACAGGTTGAGGAAGAGAAGCTGAAAGATAGGGAGGAGTTTCGAAATAAGACAGCTAAGATAGGTAATGAGTCCGTGCAGCAGAAGAGTAATGCCAACCAATCATCTTTCCAACAGAAAAAAAAAGGACTTGCTCCATCATCTGCTAGTGCACCTGCACCAAGGAACAAACGATAGTACAATATTCAGAATTCACAAAATTTCAGAGCTAGACCTGCCCATTTGTCATGGTAGTATGGCACAAGTGGGTAGTAAGCCTCCTGCATGTGCTAAGTGTGGTAGGAGCAACTCAGGGATGTGTTGTGATGGCTCCACTGGTTTCTTCAAGTATGGCCAGAACGGTCATTTTATGAGAGAGTGTCCTAAGAACAGGTAGGGTGAAGGTAATGGGGACAATATAGCCCAGTATTCTTCGGTTGCTCCACCTAGTAGAGCTGCATCCAGAGGAGCTACTTCAGGGGCAGGCGGAGGAGGAAACGTCTGTAGCTACAACTAGTTGCCAAGAGCAAGAGGATTCGCCAGATTTTGTCACTGGTATGATCCAAGTGTTTAACTTTGATGTTTATGCTTTGCTACATCCAGGAGCGAGTTTATCCTTTGTAACTCTTTATGTTGTGATGAATTTTGGTGTTCTTCTTGAGAAACTTAGTGAGCCTTTCGGTGTTTCTCCACCTGTTGGTAAGTCTATTCTAGCAGAGAGAGTCTATCGTGATTGTACCGTTTCCGTCAATCATAAGAGCACCATGGTTGATTTAGTTGAGTTAGACATGGTAGATTTTGATGTCATCTTACTATGGACTGGCTTCATGCCTGTTATGCCTTAGTTGATTGTAGAACTCGAGTTGTCAAGTTCCAGTTTCTTAATAAATGAGTTATAGAGTGGAAGAGTAGTTTAGCAGTGACTAAGGGTCGTTTTATTTCGTACCTTAAAGCGGTAAAGTTAGTTTCTAAGGGGTGTGTCTATCACTTAGTCCGAGTTAATGACTCTAGTGTTGAGATACCTCATATTCAGTTAGTTCCAGTAGTAAAAGAGTTTCCAGAACTCTTTCCACATGATCTTCCCGGAGTCCCTCTTGAGAGAGAAATAGACTTCGATATAGATTTGATACTCGTCCTATATCTATTCCGCCATATAGGATGCCACCACCAGAGTTAAAAGAGTTAAAGGAGCAGTTGAACGATCTCCTAGAGAAATGTTTTATTCGACCAAGTGTCTCACCTTGGGGCGCTTCAGTCTTATTTGTGAGAAAGAAGGATGGTTCTTTTAGAATGTGTACAGATTACCGTAAATGTCAGTTGAACAAGGTTACTATCAAGCATAAGTATCCTTTTTCAAGAATTGATGATATTTTCGATCAACTTCAAGGTGCCACTTGTTTTTCTAAGATAGACCACAGATCAGGCTACCATTAGTTGAAAGTAAGGGAATGTGATATACCAAAGACAACATTCATGACCCGTTATGGTCATTATGAGTTCCTAGTAATGTTCTTTGGCTTGACAATTGCTCCTGCAACATTCATGGACCTTATGAATAGAGTATTCGAGACTTATTTAGATATGTTTGTTATCCTATTCATTAATGATATTCTAATCTATTCGAGGAATGACAAAGATCATGCTAGTCATCTCAGAGTAGTTCTCCAAACTCTATAGGATAGAGAGTTGTATGCTAAGTTCTCTAAGTGTGAGTTCTATCTTGAGTCTGTGGCATTCCTAGGTCACATTATTTCTGGTGGTGGAATTAGAGTTGACACTCAGAAAATAGAGGCAATGCAGAATTAGCCTAGACCCATAGCTCCAATTGATATTAAGTGTTTCTTGGGGTTAGCTGGATATTATAGAAGGTTCGTCGAGGGGTTCTCATCTATCCCCTTTGACCAAATTGACTCAGAAAATAGTGAAGTTTTAATTGTCTGAAGCTTGTGAGAAAAACTTTCAGGAATTCAAAACTAGGTTGACTACTACTCCAATATTGACCTTACAAGAAGGTATGCAAAGCTTTGTTGTATATTATGATGCGTCCAGAGTTGGTTTGGATTGTGTTAAAGCAGAATGATAGAGTTATAACTTATGCCTCTGGACAGTTGAAATTTAGAGTTGGCTACCGTAGTATTTGCTTTGAAAATATGGCGTCACTATCTTTA